>NC_136413.1:81377500-81697500 GCF_051521515.1 Lactuca serriola | reverse complement strand
GTTTAGGGGTTTGTAACACATCAAAATACCACATATAGGAGTTTACGGCCTAGGTACATACCCTTTGGCCGTAAACTCATGAATCTATGTCAAAAGATGCATCTAATTCACCCCAAAGGCTTGGATAAATTTCTAGAATCACATGTGATTGTTTTAAGTGTCAAAAGTTGATTATTCATGAGCATAGGAGAGTTTACGGCCATAGAACATGCTTCTAGTCCGTAAACTCCTAAAAATATGTTAAATGGTGCCCTAAATTCATAACAAGGCTTGGAAAATTAACTAGAATCACATGTGATTATTCTTTGTACCTCAAATGAATTATTCTTGACCATAGTAGAGTTTACGACCGTAAAATCCAATTTTAAGGCCGTAAACTCCCTTTTAAATCGTATAAATCCAAACAAATTAATCCAAGGCATTTTAGAAGTCCATTCCAACAATCCCCATGTCCATTCAAGCCATTAAACCCTCAAAATCACACCAACATGAGTTTACGGCCGTAAACTCATGTATGTGTGTGTTATGTGGCCTTAAACTCCATAAAATGTTTACTCTTGGGGAGTAAACTCAAATCCTAAGTCCCTAGTGCCAATACACATCCGTAGATGTCACACGGGTCACTCCAAACGCTCGTTTTGAAGTGTTTAACCTCGTTGGAGTGTAATGTTCCATAAGATTAGTGATTGTAAATCTAATTAGTTATATATGGACATTATTACATTTTACATAGGGAAATCGCGAGTAATCAAGCCCCGAACTAACGTCTAGTGTCCGAAACCGTCCCATTCCCGAGTCTGGTGAGTTCATACCCCTACCTTTTTCCACTGTTTTCAGGGGGAACACAAGCAAAGTACAAGGTTTTCTTGTACTCAAACATCTGTTTTCGTGTGTATGTTTCATACTTTATATGCTTTTAATACTGATTGATACAACTGATAACCATTCGAGCATGCAGATCACGTAAACATTTATTTGTGAAATGAGTTTTATAAACTGTTATGTTATATATATTTCACAAATGTTTTCCACATTTTATCAGTTAAAAGCATGACATTAGAACACATGAACAATATAATTTGTACAATGTCTTGTCCTCGGTAGCATTCCACATAGATACGCGAATGGAGGATTATCATATTATTACTAGTAAATTTGTTATTCCTGTATGATTGGAGACACGTCCTCGGCGAACACTCCACAGAGATACGCGAGTGGAGGACTACACCCGTAACCAGAATCTTTGGGATTTAGAGAGCGTGACTTGAGTGTATAGATCTATACGGGGCTGACTACCCCACACCTGGCTGCTAGCTACAGCCGAACCGAAATGGTTCAAGGGTGACGAAAGTCATAAGGATGTGGACTACTTATTGCCACAGGTTAAGTCCATCGTATGGTTATGGAACTCGCAATTAGGATAACAGAGATTTACTTATAGTAATAATGAATAACTTTATACATCTTTTACATTGAAAACCAACATTCAGGAAAGTATGGGACTTTCCTGGGAAACCTTGTACATAACCAGGTCTAACAGAGTACATCTTTACAATGAAAACCAACATTCAGGAAAGCATGGGGCCTTCCTGGGGAACACATACATAACTAGAAAAGTGTAACCAAACAAATAACATTACATCTTTTACAATTGATAACTCACAATCAGGAAAGTATGGGACTTTCCTGGGAATACATTGGAAGTCAAACAGAGCAGTTTAACAAACCGGATATTCAAACTATACATTTTTTTTACATGAGTAAACGTGTTTACAGTGTACAAACCTACTATACTTTATAATTGTGAAACAACAAACAACTTTTAAGAAAATGTGGGATTTTCTTGGCGTGTGTTACATTTTCAAAAACAGAAAGGAAACACGAACATTTTCACAAAACAAAACTACTTATGAACTCACCAGCGTTATGCTGATTTTCAAAACCGCTTGTGTTCTCAGGTCAACGTTAGAACAGGTACCGAAGATCCTTTTTCCCGAAGTCGGAGTGCTCAGAAGACCCGTTTCATTTTGTTCATATATATACTATGTATCACAACTGTACAACTTTACTTTTGAAACAATTGTCAAACTTTTTATATGTAATGTAATGGTTGATCTACTTTACTTACTATGTACATTGGATTTGATACTCAACGTGGAGTCAACCCCGGAAATGTTTCCGCCTTCGGTTTTCGGGGTGTGACAGATTGGTATCAAAGCCCTTGTTTATAGTGAATAAAGTATACCAAACCTTACATGGTATAAAACTATAAATATAAAAGGGCCTACGTGCTCTGAAATAAAAGTATCTTCAAACTATTAGTATTTTCAAAAGTATACAAGTATACCGAACCGTCGAGATCCGTAACTATAAGTAGAACAAAACATAAGTAAATGGGTGTTGTGTACTGCGGTTAAACCTGGGCAGTTATGTAGTTGTGTCTAGAATCAATATAGCCTGGCCAACTATATTCATTCGAGACACGACCAACATGTGTTTGGGAGTAACCGTGGTATGCGGCATGCCTAAAACTTACCCTAATACCACAAACATCGAGCTAGTGTAGTAGCGAATCATGAAATATTATGGGAGTATTTCTCGAACCAATCTTTTGTAGAAATCCTCGTTCACATATAGATCCTCGATCATTCTGTAGCGATAGTTTACCTGCTTTGATAACTTTTTCCAGCCTTATCGCTTATTCGAAATATATATCTGTCATATCTCTCGATTCAATTCAGAGGACTTATCATCCTCTCTTTCTTGATCTTATTAGATCAAAATGCCTCCCAGAAAGAGACCCAGCTTAAAGACCAACAACCCTCCGCCACCACCTCCTCCTGAAATTGATCTTGTGTTATTCCAAACAGCTGTTACCGCCGCGGTGGCAGCTGCCATGTCCCAATTGAACACCGGTGGCTCCGGTGGTTCAGGAGGTGGTACTCAAGATCAAGAAATAAATCAGGGACATCGAAGTTCCTATAAGGATTTCATGAATGCAAAACCAACATCCTTTGATGACACTAGAGGTGTCATTTCCCTATCCCGATGGTTCGAGAAAATTGAATCTGTCTTCGAAATTTGTGCCTGTGCTGAGTCCGATAAGGTCAAATTTACAGCCTGTACCTTTAGTAATAAAGCCTTGACTTGGTGGAATAGCCGAGTCAAATCCTTGACCCTACCCGTAGCCAATGCCATGGGTTGGAACGCTATGAAAGAACTCCTCCTTGCTGAATACTGTCCCCGTGGTGAAATGCAGAAGCTAGAGCATGAGCTCTGGAACCTGAAGATGAAAGGTTCCGATATTGCTGCATACACTTCCCGATTCGATGATCTTGCCCTTCTCTGCCCTGGTTTGGTCACTCCTGAAAGCAAAAAGATCGAGAGGTTTATATGGGGGTTAACCAATCCAACCAAAGGTCATGTCTTAGCTGCTCGCCCGGACACATATGATAGTGCTAAGACTTTAGCCCAAGCCATAATTGATCATAGTGATGATGTCGAGGAAACCACCACCGCCCCTGAGTCGACTAAAAGTAGTGGTGAGAAAAGAAAATTTTGGAAGAAGAAGAAGGGTCAATCTTATTAAGGCTCCTCCAAAAGACAACAAACAGTAGCAGTCCATGCTGCTACTACCCCCGTTGCTGTTGCTTCTGTCGCGGGATCCACAACTCCAACTCCTACCAGCCGGTATGCTGGTAATCTTCCTCTCTGTGATAAGTGCAAATATCACCACAACCCTGGCCCCTGTCGAGAACTATCCTGTACCAATTGTGGTAAGAAGGGGCACACGGTCCGATTTTGCAAGGCTCCAGCTCAATCGGCCAATCAATCTTCTGGAACAGGCGTCGGTCAAGCCTGTTACAACTGTGGTGAAGCTGGGCACTTTAAAAGGAACTGCCCCAAAAAGTCTACTGTTGATAACACCGGAAGGGTCCTCGCCATGGGACGGGAGGAAGCGGTCGCCGATCCCACTGTTGTCTCGGGTACGTTCCTTCTCGACAACTCATATGCTAATATTCTATTCGATTCGGGTGCTGAGAGGAGCTTTATTAGTCATGCATTCAAACATAACCTAAAACATAATTCCCGACCTTTAACCGAAACGTTTACCATCGAGATGGCGAACGGTGAGAAAGAAAGTGCGAGCGAAGTATTCTTAGGTTGCACCCTTACCCTGAATGACCATTCGTTTCCTATCGATCTTATGCCGGTATCCATAAAGAGCTTTGATGTCATCATTGGCATAGATTGGTTGAGTCCCAATCATGCGGATATCCTTTGTTTTGAAAAAGCCAACCGTATCAACCTTCCTTCGGGTCAAACTCTCGTAATCTATGGCGATAAACTCGGTTCCAACCTTCGTATCATTTCCTGCATCAAAGCTCAGAAACTTCTGTGAAAGGAGTGTGTTGCATTCTTGGACCATGTAATCAACGAGAAGCAGGAAGTTAAAGACCTCGCGAGCATCCCCGAAGTCTGTAACTTTCCTGATGTGTTCCCCGAAGAGCTTCCAGGAATCCCTCCCGAGCGTCAGGTCGAGTTCCGTATTGACCTAATTCCTGGAGCTAGTCCCGTAGCGAAGTCTCCGTATCGCTTAGCTCCAGCAGAGACGCAGGAGTTATCCAGTCAACTCAATGAGTTGCTCAGTAAAGGATTCATTAGACCGAGTTCCTCACCCTGGAGAGCTCCGGTTTTGTTTGTCAAGAAGAAAGATGGATCCTTTCGTATGTGTATTGATTATCGCGAGCTGAACAAGTTGACTGTCAAAAACCGATATCCTCTTCCGCGAATAGATGACCTCTTCGATCAACTCCAGGGAGCCAATTACTTCTCCAAGATAGACCTTCGACCAGGGTACCATCAGCTACGAGTTCATGAAAGTGATGTGTCCAAAACAGCTTTCAGGACTCGATATGGACACTACGAGTTCGTAGTGATGCCTTTTGGTCTAACCAACGCACCGGCGGTGTTCATGGTTCTGATGAACCGGGTGTGTCGTCCTTATCTGGACAAGTTTGTCATTGTGTTCATTGATGACATACTCGTCTATTCCCGAAGCGAAGAAGACCACAAACAACACTTGAGGCTAGTGTTGGAGACTCTACAATCCGAGAAGTTGTACCCGAAATTTTCAAAATGCGAGTTCTGGATTCGGAAGGTAACTTTCCTCGGTCATGTGGTAAGCGAGGAGGGTATTCATGTAGATCCTTCCAAGATAAAGGCGATAGAGAATTGGTCAGCACCGAAGACACCTACAGAAATCCGGTAATTTTTGGGTCTCGCTGGCTATTATCGAAGATTCATCCAGAACTTTTCCAGAATCGCCAAACCTCTAACCACTCTAACACAGAAAGGTGTACCCTTTTGTTGGAGTGATAAACAAGACACTGCATTTCAGACGCTGAAGAAAGCCTTGTGCAGCGCGGCTGTTCTGTCTCTACCCGAAGGGACAGAGGACTTTGTTGTCTACTACGATGCGTCTAATCAAGGCTTAGGCTCTGTGCTTATGCAAAGGGGAAAAGTAATTGCCTATGCTTCTAGACAGTTAAAAACACACGAGGTCAACTATACCACACACGATTTGGAGTTAGGAGTCGTAGTCTTCGCATTGAAGATTTGGAGACATTACCTCTACGGAACCAAGTGTACGATCTTCACCGATCACAAGAGCCTGCAACACATCTTTGACCAGAAAGACTTAAACATGAGACAAAGGCGATGGGTAGAACTACTCAGTGATTATGAGTGTGAAATCCGTTACCATCCCAGCAAGGCCAATGTGGTAGCAGATGCCCTTAGCTGAAAGGAGAGTGCAAGCCGTAAAGTGAAGAACCAGGCGATGACCATTCATTCTAACTTACCCAAGAAAATCCGAGAAGCCCAATTAGAAGACCTCAAGCCCGAGAATGTGTTGACCGAGGCTTTGAGAGGAATGGAAAAGAAACTTGAGATCAGAGGTGACGGAGTCCATTGTTTCATGGATCGGGTCTGGATTCCCAAGTCCGGAGGATTCAGAGAGTTAGTCATGGAGGAAGCGCACAAAACCAAATACTCTGTTCACCCAAGCTCTGACAAGATGTACTTAGATCTCAAGAAACAATACTGGTGGCCAAACATGAAGGCTGAGATAGCTACGTTCGTGGGCAAGTGTCTGACTTGCGCCAAAGTAAAAGTTGAGCACCAGAAACCCTCGGGTCTGCTCCAACAACCCGAGATACCCGAATGGAAATGGGAGATGATCACCATGGATTTCATCACCAAACTACCCAAGTGTCCGAGTGGGTATGATACCATTTGGGTAATAGTTGATCGTTTAACAAAGTATGCTCACTTCGTTCCGATCAAAGAATCATTCAAGATGGAAAGACTCGCGCGGATTTACATCCAAGAAGTAGTCTGACTGCATGGTGTACCTGTGTCCATTATCTCTGATCGAGATAGCAGGTTTACCTCCCGATTTTGGCAGTCTCTTCAGAAAGCTCTTGGAACCAAACTAGACATGAGCACGGCGTATCACCCTCAGACCGATGGACAAAGTGAGAGAACAATCTAAACCCTAGAGGACATGCTTAGAGCATGTGTCATTGACTTTGGAAATTCGTGGGACACACATCTACCTTTGATCGAATTCTCGTACAACAATAGTTACCACACCAGCATTAGGGCTGCTCCGTTCGAAGCCCTATACGGTCGTAAGTGCAGATCCCCTCTGTGTTGGGCCGAGTTGGGGGATACCCAGTTAGCCAAGATTCGAGTCCCGGACAGTGCTCTCACTGGTCCTGAAATCATCCGTGAAACCACCGAAAAGATCATCCAAATCCGAGAACGACTGAAAGCTTCACGTGATCGCCAGAAGAGTTACGCTGATAACCGTCGGAAACCACAGGAATTCCTGGTTGGAGACCATGTCCTGTTGAAGGTCTCGCCCTGGAAAGGCACTGTACGCTTTGGTAAGCGTGGAAAACTTAATCCGAGGTACATTGGACCTTTCGAGATCCTCGCTAGGATTGGTCCGGTAGCCTATAAACTTCGTTTACCTCACGAGCTCAGTAACATCCATCCCGTCTTCCATGTTTCAAATCTCAAGAAGTGCCTATCCGACGAAACCCTAGTGATTCCGTTAGACGAGATCGAGATCGATGAAAACCTCAACTTCGTGGAGGAACTAATCAAAATCATGGATCGAGAAGTCAGACGTACGAAACAAAGTCGCATCCCGTTAGTGAAGGTTCGCTGGAATGCCAAGCGGGGACCGGAGTTCACTTGGGAGCGGGAAGATTCGATGAGACAGAAGTATCCGCAACTCTTTCTAGATCCATGAATTGTATTTTCTCTTCTATCTTGTCTTGAATTTCAGGATGAAATTCCCTCTAATGGGGGGATAATGTAACAACCCGAAATTTCATATCACTTCTTGTAACTCAAATTGTAATCCAATTCGATCAACCAAACGCTGTTTCCAAATCCGTTTCCGATTTCATCGTTAAATTAAGTCATTCACATATATCGATCTAAAATGACTTAATGGGTGTCTTAATGCCATTAGGAATCATTCTAACACCCCATTATAGTTATCGGATTAATTCTAGAAGCGACCATATCGGGTTACAGCAACTTGGTCGGGTGCGACCAAAAGCCCGCCTAACGCCGGTATCGGGTAGAATTCCATCGTGTCCAATTTCCGAGCACTATATAAGTGATTCAAAGCTTTCATTTGAAACTTTTGGCCATTTCTTCCATAAACACTTCCAACCTCTCTCATCATCCAAAACCAAAGGTCCAAAAACAAAGAATTAAGGCTCCAAATTAAAGAGGTAACATCCCTGACTTGTTATCTAACCTCTTTAGCCTTCAATTTGATGTTTAAATTGAGTTTTAGGACCTAGAACATGTGTTTATGGCCAAGGATCAAGCTTGGGCCGTAAACACCTAAAAATGGGGTTTTTAAGCTAATTAACCCTTCCAAATCATTGTTGGGACTTTGATACGACCTTAAGGCTTGCAAATTGGGACTTGAAACAATTAAAACATGAATTTTGTGGGACAAAAGAGAGTTTATGGCCAAGGCTTGTTCTTGGGCCGTAAACTCCTCAGAAATGGGGATTCAACACCTTAAAACATGTCAAAATGCCTTGTAACTCAACCAATAGCCTTGTGGTAAATCCTAGATCCATCTAAAAATAGTTTAGGGGTTTGTAACACATCAAGATACCACATATAGGAGTTTACGGCCTAGGCACATACCCTTTGGCCGTAAACTCATGAATCTATGTCAAAAGATGCATCTAATTCACCCCAAAGGCTTGGATAAATTTCTAGAATCACATGTGATTGTTTTAAGTGTCAAAAGTTGATTATTCATGAGCATAGGAGAGTTTACGGACATAGAACATGCTTCTAGGCCGTAAACTCCGAAAAATATGTTAAATGGTGCCCTAAATTCATAACAAGGCTTGGAAAATTAACTAGAATCACATGTGATTGTTCTTTGTACCTCAAATGAATTATTCTTGACCACAGTAGAGTTTACGGCCGTAAACTCCAAGTTTAAGGCCGTAAACTCCAAGTTTAAGGGCGTAAACTCCCTTTTAAATGGTATAAATCCAAACAAATTAATCCAAGGCATTTTAGAAGTCCATTCCAACAATCCCGATGTCCATTCAAGCCATTAAACCCTCAAAATCACACCAACATGAGTTTACGGCCGTAAACTCATGTATGTGTGTGTTATGTGGCCGTAAACTCCATAAAATGTTTATTCTTGGGGAGTAAACTCAAATCCTAAGTCCCTAGTGCCAATACACGTCCGTAGCTGTCACCCGGGTCACTCCAAACGCTCGTTTTGAAGTGTTTAACCTCGTTGGAGTGTAATGTTCCATAAGATTAGTGATTGTAAATCTAATTAGTTATATATGCACATTATTACATTTTACATAGGGACATTGCGAGTAATCAAGCCCCGAACTAACGTCTAGTGTCCGAAACCGTCGCATTCCCGAGTCTGGTGAGTTCATACCCCTACCTTTTTCCACTATTTTCACTGTTTTCAGGGGGGACACAACCAAAGTACAAGGGTTTCTTGTACTCAAACATATGTTTTCGTGTGTATGTTTCATACTTTATATGCTTTTAATACTGATTGATACAACTGATAACCATTCGAGCATGCAGATCACGTAAACATTTATTTGTGAAATGAGTTTTATAAACTGTTATGTTATATATATTTCACAAATGTTTTCCACATTTTATCAGTTAAAAGCATGACATTAGAACACATGAACAATATAATTTGTACAATGTCTTGTCCTCGGTAGCATTCCACATAGATACGCGAATGGAGGATTATCATATTATTACTAGTAAATTTGTTATTCCTGTATGATTGGAGACACGTCCTCGGTGAACACTCCACAGAGATACGCGAGTGGAGGACTACACCCGTAACCAGAATCTCTGGGATTTAGAGAGCGTGACTTGAGTGTATAGATCTATACGGGGCTGACTACCCCACACCTGGCTGCTAGCTACAGCCGAACCGAAATGGTTCAAGGGTGACGAAAGTCATAAGGATGTGGACTACTTATTGCCACAGGTTAAGTCCATCGTATGGTTATGGAACTCGCAATTAGGATAACAGAGATTTACTTATAGTAATAATGAATAACTTTATACATCTTTTACATTGAAAACCAACATTCAGGAAAGTATGGGACTTTCCTGGGAAACCTTGTACATAACCAGGTCTAACAGAATACATCTTTACAATGAAAACCAACATTCAGGAAAGCATGGGGCCTTCCTGGGGAACACATACATAACTAGAAAAGTGTAACCAAACAAATAACATTACATCTTTTACAATTGATAACTCACAATCAGGAAAGTATGGGACTTTCCTGGGAATACATTGGAACTCAAACAGAGCAGTTTAACAAACCGGATAATCAAACTATACAATTTTTTTACATGAGTAAACGTGTTTATAGTGTACAAACCTACTATACTTTGTAATTGTGAAACAACAAACAACTTTTAAGAAAATGTGGGATTTTCTTGGCGTGTGTTACATTTTCAGAAACAGAAAGGAAACACGAACATTTTCACAAAACAAAACTACTTATGAACTCACCAGCGTTATGCTGATTTTCAAAACCGCTTGTGTTCTCAGGTCAACGTTAGAACAGGTACCGAAGATCCTTTTGCCCGAAGTCGGAGTGCTCAGAAGACCCGTTTCATTTTGTTCATATATATACTATGTATCACAACTGTACAACTTTACTTTTGAAACAATTGTAAAACTTTTTATATGTAATGTAATGGTTGATCTACTTTACTTACTATGTACATTGGATTTGATACTCAACGTGGAGTCAACCCCAAAAATGTTTCCGCCTTCGGTTTTCGGGGTGTGACACTAAGCTACTTTTCTCATTCATGAGCCATAGGGAATGATCAAGCAATCATTTTTATGAATCTACAAGTGCTAATATGCATGAAAGGACAGCTACAATTCCTTGGAGTGCTCAAAATTCATAAAGGTCCAATCTTGGGGAAAAAAGTTCATAAAACTTCAACCATGTAGATCAAATTGAAAACTTATCAAGGTATAAGCTTTATACCTAAAAATAATGCACAAAGAGGAAAGGGTCCTGGAACTACAAGCTTGCTTGCACCCACTCCTTATGTTATATACTCTGTCTTCAACAAAATGCACCAATAACACTCAATAAGCTCACGAAACTCACACAAGCAACTTAAACTCTGAATTAGGGTTTGGGGAGGGAATGGTGGCTGATAAGGATGATCAAATGGGGACATAATGTTGTTTAAACTGGGAGCAAGCCTTAAGATTAGGGTTTGGAGTCTTGGCTATTACACCCGACATAGTACAAGTACGCCTAGCGTAACAGTGGATCACCCGTGATTCCATGATGTACGAGTACGTTACACATACCTTTAAGTACGCCCTGCGTACAACCGCAAATGCAAGTCTTTTTCCTCAAGGGAAAAATTGTGAAACGTTTAATAAAGATAAAAGCTATATTAAAAATACCTGATATTAGGATGTTACAATTCTCTCCCACTAGAATCAGACTTTGCCCTCGAAGTCATCCTTAGGAAAGAACTCTGGATAGTGCTCACGAATATCGGACTCGGGTTCCCACGTCTACTCAGAGCCTCTCCGGTTTTCCACTGAACTTTGACAAAGTTCACTACCTTGTTCCTCAAGGTCTTCACTTTCGGATTCATAATCACCACCGACTTCTCAACGTAGTTCAGGCGATTGTCGATTTGAATGTCCTTCAAAAGGACCATGGCTGCCTCGTCATCTATACACTTCCTTAGCTAGGAAACGTGGAAGGTATCATGAATCTGACTTAACTCCTCTAGTAGCTCCAACCGGTAAGCCACCTTGCCCACATAGGCCAAAACTCGGAAAGGTCCAATGAACCTAAGGCCCGGCTTTCCGCGCATCCTGAAGCAGATAACACCCTTCCAAAGTGACACCCTCAGAAGCACCTAAAACTCTAGCTTAGAGCGTCGCTGATCTGCATAACTCTTCTGGCAGCTTTGATTCATCATCAATCTCTATCTAACCTTTTGTATAAGCTCAGTCGTCTTGAGAACTACCTCCATGCTCCCTATGACCTCTGTCCAACCTCGCCCCAACAAATAGAAGTACGACATCTCCTTCCATAAAGAAGCTCAAATGAGGGCATACCAATACTGGCATGATGGATGTTGTTATAAGAAAACTTAGCCAACATAATACAGGAGTCCTAACTCCCACCAAAATCGATGACATATGCACACACCATATCTTTGAGCATCTGTATAGTTCGCTCGCTCTACCCGTCCGTCTGTAGATGGTATGCAGTACTACAATTTAGCCTGATCCCCTACTCGTGATGAAATCTCTTCCAGATGCTGGAAGTAAAACGCACATCCCAGTCCGACACAATAGAAGTCATCATCCCATGTCGAGCCACCACCTCAAACATAAATCTCAGCTAACTTCTCAACAGAAGAGTTGTCACCAATGGATAAGAAGTGAGCACTTGTCGTTAAACGATCTACTATCATCCAGATAGACTCAACACCCCTCACAGTCCGCGACAACTTCATAATAAAATCCAAGGAGATATGCTCCCACTTCCATAGGAGAACCTCTAGAGGCTGCAACTTGCCATGAGGGTGCTGGTTCTCGGTCTTGAACTTCTGGTATATCAAACATCGCTCTACAAACCATGCCACATCTTTCTTAATACATGGCCACCAGTAATTATGGTTTAACTCAAGATACATCTTGGTATCTCCTGGATGCATGGAAAATATCAACTTGTGGGCCTCCTCCATCAAAATCCTCCGAGCCCCACATACATATGGTACCCATATCCGCCCATGAAGAGTCAAAAGCCCTCGACTGTCAATATCAAAGGTTGAAATCTGGTCGATCAACGACTCACTTTTCCAATTTTCTTCTTTAATGGCCTCCGACTGTGCTTAACTGATAATCTCTAAAACTCGAGTCATCACAGTCATTCTCATGCACACATCCCGAATCGTGACGCTCACCGCCTATAACATCGTGATTTTTCACCCATTTTTTTTATTTATAAAACATTTATTTAACAGAATACGTTGTGGAAGTCTTATTATGTTTATTTCAAAAACATCACCAATGTTACTTTCATATAAAAAAAACTCATCAAAACTTAAAGTTCACAAAACATAATGATGAAAACCCAACATGTTCAAATGGTATCATAACTAAAGATATTAAATAAAACTACCCAATGGTTCCCATCCTCACAAAGGCATCATGTCAAGCTACCTGTTCCAATACATAAAATCAATAAACGAAGAACAAGTGTTAGCATAAGCTAAGTGAATCAAGATAGTACATTGTCAAGAGAACACACATATCATAGATAAATTCACACAAAACATTCACACACAGTCAAAGACTCACTAGCAAGACATACAACATCACACCACATAACAAACACAAGTTTAGCTCAATTTATTTTAGTTCATCAGTTAGAGCTTGTGTTATTGGTTACTCTCCTCAATGCCGATGTAACTAATTTAATCTTGTCGATTCACCGCTTAAATAATAATATATAATATTTTGTTTCTCCGCTTTACATTAATAATTACTCACCGCTCACAGTTGTAATCATTAAAGTATTAGCTCGTAGTTAGGGTCTATTTATGTTAGGTTTTATGTACTCTAACATTCCTATGGTGCACATACAACCCCAATGCTTTGGATCTAAGTTTCTCTAATTATACATGTAATAAACATTTTCCAAAGCATGGAGCCTAAACTAGCATCCAAGGTGATATTAGAATCATAAAAACTAGTTAGAATATTACCCTGTGTAGTAGCTTGAATATCTTGGCTTCTATAAAGCTTAGTTCCCCAAGTGTGATGCCTCAAATGGAATCACAAAACACCAAGAACAATTTAGGATGAATATAGAGAGGTTATGGAGACTAGAAATCGGTTTCTACTCTTCAAATACAAGGGGTTGTAAGTGTAACCGATTTTAAGCTTATATATATATATATATATATATATATATATATATATATATATATATATACATATATATATATATATATATATATGTGTGTGTGTGTGTGTGTGTGTGTGTGTGCAGAATATCAAGGGCCATGTGTAACCATAATCCATACACATTAGCCCATGACCCATCCATTTTATTTGGATAAATATTTCATGAATTAATCCATAAGCCCATCACAAATCAAACCATGGATCTTTAGCCTAACTTATATGTATCATTTTAATTAGTCTCTTTTGATCACTAAATTAATTCTTTATCAATACTAATTAAATAATACGATTCCTCAATTAATATATTACACTTATAATATATTAATAAATCATAAATAACCTCTTACTCAAATATCCTTCCTAACATATTTCTTTGATGAATGTAACCCAAATGTACCATGCTACTATCGGGTCAGGTACATACCAATTATAGTTATGGGCTTAGACACCTTTTCCAACAGTCTCCCACTTGGATAAGTCTAATAACTGTAATTGCCAATTTAACTTTAAATCCAATTAGCTATCGTAGCTCTGAAAAAGCCGTTGTCGAACTTTAACGTTTCCATTCTGTAAGTGATCATATAATCCTCTCTTCTATAAGATCTCATGCGGACAAATACATGGAACATAGTCATACTTATTGTCCTGCAATTTGTTTCCTGATTTCCGATTTGTCTGACATAGAACTTAATTGAACACATCAATAGAGTTCTGACCGGGCACAACACATAAGTCAAAATAAAATCATCGAGGGGCCCAATATATCGCTTTTAATCCTCTTAGGATAAAAGGAACTGATAAACTTCGACTTTTATTCTTGTACTAACTATTCATTGAGTCATACATAACAACACGTTTTATAAAAACAAGTTACTGATGCGTTTTCTCACTATTAATGTACAATCAACAAATAATCGCCAACTCATATATTTTGGTTTGAAGATTATACAATATTATCATCTCACAATCACCTGTGATAAATTCCATGAAGTGATATGGGACTGTGGGTTTAGTCCAATACTCAAATATTATTTCAAGGGCACTCATGAATGTTTGTAGCAATCTTTTGCTATGTCTAACACCTTAGACGATCATACAAAAACCCGTTCATGACAGTCTTCTTTCATGACCTACTTCCAAAGTATGATCGACTGTGGATAGTTCGAATAATATTATTATTCTGGAAGTCAAAACATGCAAAAAATGAAACAATAGTAAATAATAGACACAAGATAATAACATTACTTATAAATAAAAAAACAACTTTTATTCAATCATCAAATGTCAATTACATTTTAACTATTACAAGTTTCTGAAATTCTATCTAATCACTAAAACTAATATCGTCCTTTAGCCTGACACTACTAGCGTGCCGCAAGTGCTTAACCCTACTCAGTCCCTTCGTAAGGGGATCTTTTGGGTTCTCTTCTGAGGATACCCTATTAACCCTGAGGAGTCCCTTTTCTACTTGATGTCTTATGAAGTGATATTTTTTGTTGATGTGTCTTCATCTGTTATGATCTATTGGTTCCTTAGATACGGAAACTACACTATCGCTATCATAGAAAATCTCCATGGGCTCCATTATAGCTGGTACAACTCCAAGGTCTCCGATGAAGTTCTTCATCCATGTCGCCACCTTCGATGCTTCACTTGCTGCTATATACTCTGATTCGCACGTTGAATCAGCTACAGTCTCCTGTTTGGAACTTTTCCAAGTTATTGCTCCTCCATTTAGGGTAAATATCCAGCCCGACTGAGAGTGGAAATTATCTTTGTCGTTCTGAAAGTTGGCACCACTATACCCTACCACTCTTAAGTCATCACTCCCAACAAGGGTAAGGATCCAGTCCTTAGTCCTTCTTAAGTACAAAAGAATGTTCTTTACTGCAGTCCAGTGAGCTTTACCAGGATTCCCGTGATATCTGCTAACCATGCTCAATGCAAAGGCTACATCAGGGTGAGTACATGTCACGCATACATGATCGAGCCAACTGCAGAAGCAAAAGGTATTCGACTCATTTCTTCTATTTTAGCATCAGTACTCGGACTTTGAGTCTTACTCATTCTAGCATTTCTTTGGATAGGTAATTCTCATCTCTTGGAATCCTACATGCTGAAACATTTCAACACCTTGTCCAAGTAGGTACTTTTACTAAGTCCTATTATTATTTTACTCTTGTTTCTCAATATAATTATCCCTAGAATATAAGCAGCTTTTCCGAGGTCCTTCATAGCGAAACACTTACCAAGCCAGAACTTAACCTATTGCATGGTTGGGACATCATTTCATATGAGTTGTATGCCATCCACATATAACATGATAAATCTATCTATACTCCCACTAGCTTTGACATACACGCATGACTCATCCTCACTTCTCGAAAAGCCAAACTCTTTTGCTTTCTCATCAAAACAAAGATTCCATCTATGAGATGCTTGTTTTAATCCATAAATGGATCTCTCAAGCCTACACAATCTATTAGGGTACTTTGCATCGACAAAACCCTTTGGCTGATTCATGTAAACATCCTCAGCCAACTTTCCATTAAGGAAAGCGGTTTTGACATCCATTTTCCATTTTTCATAATCATGAAATGCAGCTATGGCTAGCATAACCCTTATAGATTTAATTTTGGCCACTGGTAACAAGGTCTCATCATTTTCAACTCCAGGAGTTTGCGTAAAGCCCTTCGCAGCCAAACGCGCCTTATAAGTGTGTACTTTCCCATCCATGTCGGTCTTCTTCTTGAAGATTCATTTGCACCCGATTGTCTTACAGCCTGGTACAATGTCAACCAAGTTCCAAACTTGATTGTCATACATGGATTGAATCTCGCTGTCCATTGCCTCTTTCCATTTAGCAGACTAGGAGCCTGCCAATGCCATGGATTCCTTGTAGTTGTTAGGTTCATCCAAATTTACTAGTGTGCTATCACTGATAAGTGTATCACCTTTATAAGTAATATGGAAACCATAAAACTCAGGTGCCTGCCTAACTCTACCGGAACACCTTAGAGGTAAGCAATTGGTTCAATAGGAGTTTCCACCTAAGGTTGAGTGCTAGTGTTTGAGGTTTCTTCATCACTTAACTCTTGAAGCTCTCCAAGGTCAGTTTTCCTCCCACTGTCCCCTTGACATATGAGTTCTCTCTCGCGAAAGATTCATCTCCTCACAACGAAGACAACATTGTCACTCAGTCTATAGAAGAAATATCCAACGGATTTTTGTGGGTAGCCGATGAAAATGCATCGCTCACTACAAGGTTCGAGCTTGTCATGAGTTTCTTTTCCCACAAAACCTCGAAAACCCAATCTTTGATGTGTGGAAACGAGGGAACCTTCCCTGTCCATATCTTGTGAGGTGTTTTGGAAACCTTTTTAGTTGGGACTAGATTAAGTATATGGGCGGCAGTCTCTAAGGCATACCCCCAGAATAAGATAGGTAATGAAGCTCGACTATTTATAGAACGAACCATGTCTAGGAAGGTTCGATTGTGCCTTTCAGCAATACCATTAAGCTGTGGTGTCCTAGGCGGCATCAATTGTGAAACAATTAAACATTCCTTAAGATAGTTGAGGAACTCGATACTAAGATACTCTCCTCCACGATTGGATCAGAGCATCTTTATTTTCATGCCCAATGGATTCTCCACTTCTTGCTTAAGCTCTTTGAACTTTTCAAAGGTTTTTGACTTATGCTTGATTAAGTAGACATAGTCATATCTGCTGTGAAGCGGTTAGCATCCCTTGCGGTGGTTCTGAAAGGGCCACACACATCTGTGTGGATGACATCCAACAGACCCTCGCCCCTAGCACAAGTGGCAGTGAAGGGTGACTTTGTCATCTTTCGAAGTAAACAAGATTCACAAGTGTCATCTGACTTTAACTTAAATGTCTCCAATATTCCATCCTTTTGGAGTTGGGCTATGCGCTTCTTTTTGATATGTCCAAGACAACAATTCCATAAGCATGCTTTATCCAAATCATTGGAAGAATCAATATGCAACACATTATTTCCTAAGTTATCTACAACCATCACAGTTTCATATATGCCATTGCAAGGTACTGCTTCAAAATAAAATACACCATTGTAATAAGCAACAATACTACCAATTTCATTATTAAAAGAAAAGGTAAAACCTTGCTCATACAAACTATGAAAGGAAATAATATTCCTTGCCATATCAGAAGAGTAGCAACAATTATTCAAATCTAATTTTAAACCATTACTAAGTAATAAAGAGTAAACTCCAATCTTGGTGACAGGCGACTTTCCCCTATTCCCCATGATTAAATTCAATTTCACGTGCTCCACATCCCTACTTCTTTTTAGTACCTGCAAATCAGAACAAATGTGTAAGCCACATCCTGTATCAAGGACCCAAGAATTAGCATGTGATGAGTTATTAGATAGAGTAATATAAATATCTGCAAAGCAGGGTTTGATCTTCCCATCCTTTATGTCCTGCAAGTATTTTGGGCAACTTCGTCTCCAGTGCCCCTTTTCATGACAATGGAAGCACTTGGCTTCCTTTGGATTGGAAGAGGGTATGACGGAACCAACTTTGGTTCCACTGGAAGAGGATCCAACGTGGGACTTTCCCTTATGACTCTTGGAAGGATTCTTCCTCCACTTTCCATTTCCATGTCCAATTTCCATGACATGGGCAGTTGCAGTAGGAGTAGGTACAACATATTCTCCTTTCAAACTGCTTTCAGCAGTTCTCAAGAGACCTTGAAGCTTCCTTATAATGACCTCCTCCTTGTTCATATGACAGGTCATACAAAACTGAACATAACAAGGAGGAAAAGAGTGTAGAATAATATATTTAGCCAACACTTCATCGAAGTTAACATTCAATTTAAATAAGCGGTCCACAAACCTTTGCATCTTTCGCAAGTGGGTCGTGATGGACTCTCCATCCTTCATTTTGGTCATGATCATGGAGGCAATGATTTCATACTTCTCCCGACGAGCACTTTTATGGTACCTTTCCATCAAGTCCTTGTGCATTTCATAAGGCCAAAAGTCTTCATATGACTTTTGGAGCTCAACAGTCATGGTTACGATCATTATACACGACACTTTGGTCGCGTCCCTCTCATGAGTTTTGTACTCAGCAATCTGTTCGGGAGTAGCAGTGGATTCATCAATCTCCTTAAGCTCTTTATCAGGGACATATTCTTTGTCCTCATAAAGAATTTCCATTCTTATGTTTCGTATCCAATCATTGAAATTCGATCCATCGAAGATGACCCTCCCACATAAGTTCATGTGGGAGAAAGAGCCGGAAGGGATTAGGTTGGAAACATTGTTTGAAGTATACATGTGAAAAGAAAGACAAAGTTTAGATTAGATAATGATCCTTAATATAACACCCAAAATGAGATATTAAGGCTAGGACCCAACATAATATTTTACAATTCGGAAGAGGGATGCCGTAAGCCAATTGCAAAATATGTGAAGGTAGGTAAATCACGATTTACCAATTTCCACCATGAAAAACAAAATTGATTATTAAGTTTTAATTGGATTTAAATTCCTAGATTCTTTTGAGATTCATTGAACTTTTCCAATGGCATGTTTAAATCTCGATTATTCCCTTCAAGTTTGTGACTGAGATATCGAGGATTACAAACAAGGTGTGAATAACCATGCAAATTAGCTTGGTACTCTCGATGTTACAAATCACCTAATCAATGCGTCGGTTAACCACACACACTCCATCAATCCATGATTAATACCAAGCTACCATTTGCCACACATTGTCAGTCCCAAATTAGTGTGTCGGTTAACAACACATGCTCTACTAACAACTTAACAAGGTGCAAAGTACAATTTCATGGAATAGCACCATTTTCACATTTTTCCTAAAGAAACTAAGATTGGGAATTTATAAAAGTTTAGTTACTTTAGTAATTTTCATTATACTTATTAATGAAAATTAATGTCCTATCCTACCCGTTCATCTAACGACCCTCCACCAGTCAAGGAAGCGGTGGATTAGAATGCACCCATTAAACCTCCATTTTATAGGCAGTAATCTTATATCCCCTTCTAGACCGGCTTCGTGTATGAGGCCTACTAACAGTAAGACTGACTTGTCTTATATATATATATATATATATATATATATATATATATATATATATATATATATATATATGTATATAAGTATTAAACTTTAATATTATAATAGTATAAGGGTTGAATTTTAAGCTTTTAAAACTGTAGGGTTTGGAATTAAAGTTTCATTAATGTAGCTTTTCAAGTTCCAAAACTTGAGGGCATGTTTTTTAACATGTCAAGACTTTTGAAATTCATAACTTATGAACTTTTATGCTCCAAGAATGAGACCTTTCCAATTCTAAACTTATGTACAAGTTATGAAACCTTCCAAGACTCTTAGAATTCTATAACTTACATTAGTTAATGGTTTCATAAATAAGGACTTTTCATGTTCCATAACATTAGGAAAAGTTATGGAACTTAATCAAGAACACACATAGATCAAATTAACTAATCTAATTATGATAGGATGATTGTTTACCAACTTGACCTAATTTGTTCATGTTACATGATAACTTTAAATTTTACAAACAAGTAGTATTTACCAAAAATCAAGTGGTTATCTTAGAATTTGACAAACATCATGTTATTGGATGGGGATTAACATTACCATGTCATTAAAATCGAATTTTATGAATCAAAATAGTTTGTGGTAATGTTCCTAATCCAAAACAGGCCAAAAACTTGAAAATTCTGCTCACAGACAGTCTAACTCATCGAGTGTACTGATGAACTCGACATGTTCATCGTCATAACGCACCTACTCATCGAGTTCATATATGGAGTCGTCGAGTAGGCCTGAAAGAATCCAGTTTTGCAATTTTTTCACCTTTGAAAATTAGACAGTTGCATCAATACAATAGAAAACATCCTAGGCTCTGATACCACTGTTGGGTTTTATGTACTCTAACATTCTTATGGTGCCCATACAACCCTAATGCTTAGGATATTTCTTTTTTCTAATTATACATGCAATAAACATTTTCCAAAGCATGGAGCTTAAAGTAGCAAGCAAGGTGATATTAGAATCATAAAAACTAGTTAGAATATTACCTTGTGTAGTTGCTTGAATATCTTGGCCTCTAGAAAGCTTCGCACCCCAAGTGTGATGCCTCAAATAGAATCATAAAACACCAAGAACAATTTAGGATGAATATAGAGTGGTTATGGAGACTAGAAATCGATTTCTACTCTTCAAATACAAGGGGTTGTAAGTGTAACCAATTTTAAGCTTATATATATATATATATATATATATATATATATATATATATATATATATGTGTGTGTGTGTGTGTGTGTGTATGTGTGTAGAATATCAAGCGTCATGTCTAACCCTAATCCATACACATTAGCCCATGACCCATCCATTTAATTTGGATAAATACTTCATGAATTAATCCATAAGCCCATCACAAATCAAATCGTGGATCTTTAGCCCAACTCATATGTATCATTTTAATTAGTCTCTTTTGATCTCTAAATTAATTCTTCATCAATACTAATTAAATAATATGATTCCTCAATTAATATATTATACTTATAATATATTAATAAATCATAAATAACCTCTTACTCAAATATCCTTTCTGACATATTTCTTTGATGAATGCTACCCAAATGGACCATGCTAATATCGGGTCAAGTAAATACCAATTATAGTTATGGGCTTAGACACCTTTTCCAACAAGTTATTCCTCGCAAAAATCCCCAAAACAAGACCATGTTCGCTACTAACGTGACCGTCACGACCCAATGCACTAAGTGAGGCACGACTCTCACCCGTAATCATTACTCCCGGTGCGTTGCGTTCGCTACTCCGACTGTGCACATACGTATACATGCGTTGTAGTTATGGATGGGTATGAGCGGTGCCAATTCCAACATATACACCTCCCAATTCCCACATGATGTTATGCGTCGGCATTCCTCGTAGAGCCAACATCACTCCAGTTCACATATCTTTAGGTGAACCATGTGTTAGACTGGTCGCCTAGAATAACCATCTGACTGACTTTCATCGTAGAGCCAACATAAACTGAGTTTCCTCGTAGAGTCAACCCTAACCGGATATCCTCGTTGAGACGACACTACTTGGCTTTCCTCGTAGAGCAAACACCTATTGGCTTTCCTCGTAGAGCCAACCCTAGTTAGCTACCCCGAGGAGCCAACACTAATTGGCTTTCCTCGTGGTGCCAACACTACCCTTCACCCTGCTAGTGTATTCCCACTTTAATTTAATATTAATTAATTAATTAAAGTGTTACACTTTATACCATCATCAAGTAATCGTGTAAGTTTCATGAATTTACTTTTATGAACACATTACCTCTTTAAGGGTTCATTCCATGCAAAGATGTAATTTTATATAGTTGTTACATTTTACATAACATACTACTTTCATTCACAACACTATTTTAAGGATAATACAACACTATCATGTTTGTCCTAAAACATCTTAAACAAATATTTTCAAACAAGAATTATCATGCTCATGTAACAGAATGTTGATACATATCACTCAATCTAGCATGGCCCTAGCATACATTTCACATCAAACCAAGAAGAATCTAGCATGCAACATCCTAGATAACGTTACACATAAAAAATCTCAACAATCATGGCACAACAATCAATTATCAAAAGGGGCACAAATATCCTAGATAACAAGGTTCATCCATTTCCATCTAAGATATGGGATACTCCTAACAATGTACTCTTAAAACCACAAAGTTGACTCACCTTTGCCAATGATGTGTCCAACTCTCACTTAAAATCTTGTAAAATTTGAAGTGTGTCAACCTTGACCCTATTAAAATACAAGTAAAAAGGTTATTGAAGTTCTACAATGCAAAATATGACAAATCCATAACCTAAACACATAAATCAACTAATAATCGAAGTTCCCAGTTTTGGACCAAAAACAGCCACCTGCTTAGAGCTATTTTATTACCCTTGAATAGACCGTCGAATAAGTGGTTCTAACCTAAGCCTACAACCAAACAAGGAACATGACTTAAAAAGGACTCACCAATCCTAAGTTTATAGGATCTTAATTATATATGACTATGGTGTATACACTAAGCAATCAACGAGTTACCATCATTATCTAATTTGTAATTACCAAGGTTATGAAATTAGTGTAACACTCCCAATGAAAAAAATGCATGCCAATTTCATTGATATAATTTAGTATACAGTGCTTATAAAATTTGACCTTGATGCAGGTCTACATTACATAAATGTTAGGGAAAATTTTGACAGCATCACGAACCCTCGAATAGTGTAATCACTTAATCGCGGGGTCGAATCTATATGTAGAAAAGAGTAGCACCAACGCCTACTCGTAAACCTAGTCTATATCAAAATGTGAGTAGTGTATGCACTACTCGCGGCGGGTGTTGCTCTGAGGGTCATAAAATGAAGATATGAAAGTCTGCATTGCCCAAGTCTCTTCTTTGGCTTCTGTCACTTGACATTATGCTTCTATCACACGTCCTTCTAATGCAGCTTGACATTATCGAAACTCTCTCACCTCGGCTCAAGTTGTGGTCACTTCCTCCTAAAGAGCCTCGGTGTGATTCCTGGTCTGATCATGGTCTTCGTCCAAGCGATGAAAGTGAACTGCGGTGATCTCAGTGGTGGCACCAACTTCCATGATGTGGTTGATGGATACCCTTGCTTATTCGCCATGGCGAGTGATGTGACGAACTATGACAGGGAGAGCCCTGTTTGCTGAGCCTCCTCTGTCAAGATTGTAGAAGCCTCATTCCATACCGTAGGGAGGGTTTTGGCCCTGTTCCTGGCTCCATCTCTTCAAATATACCGCCCATCGAGGCGTCAATACCTAAAAGTTTTGTCTGGGAGCGAGGACATGAGATCGATTGTTGACCTCCGGTTCTGATTCGGTGCATTCCTGATCTGCTCCTCGTCTTCTTCCTCCTCTGATTCGGCTTCGGGGTCCTCTTCCATCACTTCCTTAGGATCCTCTTCGGGATCCTCTACGATCCAACCAACATTTCCTTGGTTAGGGAAATAGGGGTCTCCGGGTAAATGAAATCCTGCCATAGAGCCTATTCGAGAATAGAGATAAGAGGTACATAAAGAATCTAAGTGTGTGGTTTTATAGTATCATAAAATACTCATATAGTATTTTAAATTTAGAGATTTTGGTATGGTTGGTTGGTAAGTTTTAGAAATTTTGTTCATCATGACCATTCCTCGACATACGTTAATCACATCCACGATAATTATAGTTAATTTGGCTATATTCATCTGCTACGTACCTTGAGGCCTACTCGTAGTGCTCAACTTTTCTTAATACTTTTTATCGTGTTACCGTTATGACACTGGGCTAGTAAGTATAAATGTACTTATGCTTTTTTTAGAAAAAAAACAATCATAATATTTTTAAGTATATTTCCTGAGAATACAAGTACTTTTGAAAAATTGTCAACAATTAAGTTCGTGAGTTCATAAGCATTTGTATGAAGAATTGAAATCCTTACTTTATAAAAATAGTGTTTGTTCCAGAAAAATCTAGTATTTTCCTTATAAAATGAGTTGTAGTCTTATGACCCAAAGACCGAAATGTTCAAGTATTTTCCATACTTATAATAGTGTATGCAGTTTTAAATTATATAAAACAGTTTGAGTGAAAATATCCTCGTAAACTTTATGGATCGCTGTTTCCCCATGTCAGTTATTATAACCGTGCTAACGACATAGATGACCTATTACGACGTTCTTCAGGCATCGGAATGTTATGGCATTTGTTACCCCATACCTGCCGGTGTAGCTGTTGCAAGCTGCTTAGGTGCGGGATTGTCAGTCTCAATATAGATCTATACACAACTATCATGCTCTCTTACTTGAGACTCCGGTTACAATATAGGACTTTTGTAGGTACAATAAATTTGTACATGAAGAATTTAGCTCACAAATTTTATTCAACGAGTTTACGTGTAGTGTAAATGAGAAACCCCTTTTTGTAGTGGAATAATAACCTTCCATAGTAAGTTTTATAGTGTAACCGACCCACAAACAATAACAATTATAGTTTATCATAATTGTTTTCTAGTGATGAAATACTTTATATGCATGATCATCACCTTTTTATGGAAATAAAATGCCATGAAAATACTAAGTATACATTTCCTTAATATTATACACTTTGCTCAACATGTTACAAATTGTTGATAAATCATAAACCATTTTCCTAATTATTAACTTTTCTGACCGTGTTTTTAGAAAATTTATCGAAAAATCATCGCAAGTTGAAATCTGGATCCGTAAACTCTGAGAGATTAGAAAATGAGTCTACTTTTTCAATAATTTTTATTATGACCTTTAGTGGTCTCTAACCAGTGTGAAAATGTTCATTTTTACTGACTGGTCCGAAAAACCGTTCTGAAATGATAGGCAGTTTTGTAAAAATCGCCATAAATTGTAGGAAAAATCTTATGAATGCAAGCAAGTAACCTTAGAAAGGTATAAACCTAAGCTACTCGCATATTGTCTAGTTTTGAAAAATACTAAGTTTAAGATGGATAAAACAATCCATTAACAGGTCACAACTTTTCTGTGAAAACTTGACCTTTAAATTTAGATTATGTTCTAGTGATGTAACTTGTATTTCTCCCCTAAAACTTGAAGAAAACTCAAAAATGTAAGGGTATGAAATCACGTTATGTGATTTCTTGTTGAGTGGAAGTTTGAGGATGAAGAGTTTCAAGTCAAGAACACTTGGAAGATGCTTGGAGACTTTGATGATCCTATGAACGTTAATGTGTGAATATGTGTGTAAATGATTCAAGATTCTTATGGAGTTATGTAGGAACATTATAAGTTGGAGAAATATTGACCAAAAATGAGAAAATAACACAAGAAGACCTCCAAAAACATTGTTGGAGTGGAGAGGAATGAGAGCTCTTTTGTGGAAGAAAAGTAGAATTCTAGAAAAGATATGGAAAAGTGATTTTTGATCTCCTAGAGGTTTCCTTATATGGAAGAAAAGTTGATGCAAGTGGATTGGTTAGTATGTGTGATTGGATAATGATTTGACCAATGGAAAGTGAAGAAGTGACATAAAGGTGACAAGTGGGGATCCACTTGAACCACTTGTGTAATATAATATCTATTTATCTTTAGATATTTATTAATGTAAAAATATGATCTATATACAATAAATCTTCAAGATATGGATAAAATATGAGTTTAGGGGTCTAAGATGTGAAAAATATGATTTGGATGAAAATCCCACGTCAAAAACTCCTAAAACTGATGAAAAATGCGTAACCGCCAAAAATCCGGAATAGGATACGAGGGCGCGAAGGCTGCTGATGCGAAAGGGAGGTTCGCAGCAAAGGTGAGAGGTTCGCATGCAAAAGTTTTCGAGAGGATGCGAAAGTTACCGAGGAAGTGAAAAAGTGTCGGAGCAGACGCGAAAGTTACCGGGTAGGATGCGAAACTTGTCGGGTAGGATGCGAAAATGGCCGGTACATGCGAAAGTACCCCGTTTTGGTCCGAAGGTGAGGTTCTCAGGTAGTCAATGGCTACGAAGGCCTGCGAAGGTTCGCAGGTGAATAGTAACCTGCGAACCCTTCTTGGTCTTTTTAGTTTTTTTCTTCAGTTTTGAGCCATTTTCAACAAAGGTAGGGTTGGGATGGTATGGGTGTTTATGGAAAACATGGAAATGAGATTTTTATTACCAAGAGAGATTTTGGAGATATATATATATATATATATATATATATATATATATATATATATATATATATATATATTGAGAGAGATAGAAATAGATTTTGTTTGTAGCCTTTGTTATCATTTTGCCCCGTAGTGTTAGGATTGTAAACTCCACTACGTTGTGTTATGAGTGCTATATATCCCAGAGGGATACACGGTTGAGTTTTATCGAGTTGTTACGTTATTCAATCTATTTAGAGTTTACATTTGGAATTTGAAATCCTCGAGTGATACTTTATATTATAACAGTAAGTTGTACATTAGGAAAGCATAACGTAAACCCCATCATACTAGCATTAGTTGAGTGGACCGGGTTGACTTGTTGACTTTGTTTGACCGCAATACACGGTTGTCATACACACAAACACACACACACACACACACACACATATATATATATATATATATATATATATATATATATATATATATAAGCTGAGTCAGTCTTACCGTTAGTAGGAAACTTCCTATAAAACGACGGTTGAATGGGTGTCCACTCTTACTCACCGCTTCCTTGATTGGTGGAGGGTCGTTAGCCGAACGGGTAGGATAGGACATTAATTCCTCATTAATAAGTATAATGAATATTATAATGTAACTAAATGTTTTAAAAAATCCCCACTCTTAGTTACTTTAGGAAAAATGTGAAAATGATGCCATTCCATGAAATTGCACTTTGCACCTCGCCAAGTCGTTAGTGGAGCGTGTGTGGTTAACCGGCACACTAACTTGGACTAATAAGGGTGGTGAAGGGTAGCTCGATAATTATAATAGATCGATGGGGCGTATGTGGTTTACCGACACATTTATAAGGTGGTAAATGACATCGAGAGTGCCAAGCTAATTTGCATGTTTATTCACACCTTGTTTGTGATTCTCGGTATCCCAATCACAAACTTGAAGGGCATAATCGAGATTAAACATGCCATTGAAAAGTTCAATGAATCTCAAAGGAATCTAGGAATTTCATTTCATTTAAAACCTAATTCTTTATTTTGTTTTTCGTGGAGGAAATGGAAAATCGTCATTTACCTACCTTCATATAATTTGCAATTGGATTACGGCATCCCTCATCCAAATTGTGAATTATAGTGTTCGGTCCTAGCCTTAATATTTCATTTGGGTGTTATATTAAGGATTGCTTATCTAATCAAACCTTCGTCCAAAACAACCATTATTACAAATATCAGAGCTCTCAAATTGTCCCAGTAACAAATCTCCCAACGAGTGTGTACAATCAAACATCCGCCTTCTCGCGGTCCTCAGAAGCCTAAATAACAGATGCTCAGACTAAGACCTCTGCAATAGACCACTTCCCTTGGCGACCCCACAAGTTAATCTGAGCACAATGACTGAAACCACCGGATCCTGACGATGTTGGATAATTACCCTATTGAACCCTGACCACAGACCTTCAAACCAATGCCCCTGATCCGCTCTCGACCAAAACCGGAAATAACGATCGAACACTTGGAACTCGATATACAGGATACAACACATACTAACCCACTAACGATTCATGGCATGTAAATGGCATATAACATTTCTTGAAGATATAACCCAACATAAGCAGAGAGATAAACCAAATATACGCTTACCCAAACTGTTGAAAGATTCCAAACAACATAAATACCTATATAAACCGAAAAGAAAGCAAAACATACATACCCTCAATGTCGCCAACTGGAGCCCTGACCTCCCCTGTCTGATAATGCAATGCATGAATCCTCTCCACTGAGGCTCCTGCCCTACCCTCTTGTCCATCGATAATCCTTAAAGTAGTTGGAGCAGGCGCACTCACTGCTCCTCCTCTCAACATCGGACAATTGGCCTTCTTGTGGGCCACCTCATCGCAGATAATAAATAATGGGCTTTTCCCCTGAAGATAATCCATGCTTACACGACCAAGCCTACCACACTTGTAGCAGCCCAAACCCTTCGAACGACAAACTTCATCGTGCAGTTTCCCGCACGTGTTGTACTGATTCCGGCCTTGTTGGTCTCTCAAATGCTGATCAGAAGACTTGGGTCTCGTTCCGGGACCCTCCACTATATGCACCTAATCTGCTCCCCTCTTCCCGAGGTGCTTCAAATCGATCTCCCGCTCTCGGGCTCTAGAAACCATATCATTCAAGCTCTCGCACCCTAAAATACTCACAAACTCCCTGATGTCATCCCTCAACATATCATGATACCTCACCTTGTTCATTTCCTCATCTGCGGCATATTATGGTACCAGTAAAGCCCTCTCCCGGAACTTGGGAGTGATCTCTGCCATAGTCTCAGTAGTCTGGTGGAGATCCAGGAACTCTCGCGCCAACTGTTGCACCTCAATCATCAATGCAAACTCATCTCGAAACATGGTCGATAAGTCATCCCATGACATAGCATCAACAACATCATCACCCAACACACTACCAACCTCTTCCCACTAACCTTGTGCCCTGTCCTTCAATAGGCAAGAAGCATATTTGACCTTCGCCTCCTCGGTGCAGAAACTCGTCCTGAACACGTTAGCTATATCCACTAACCACCTCCTACTGACAATGGAGTTCCTCTCCCTATGGAATGCAGGAGCTCCACAAGCGAGGAACTCCCAGAAAGAAATAGTGTGAGCTCCAATGATAGCCATAACCTCCGCATGGAACGCACCCAAGCGCTCATCCAAAATCTCGGAAATACTGCTAGAGACCTCCGATGAGATGAACTCCCACAATTGCACGCTAATCGGCTCATTACTTGTGCCTGAGCTGGAACCCAAACCAGAATGTGAACCTGAACCACCTCCCTGAGTGCTCATCTCCAAACTGAAATACGACAAACCAACAATCGAAACATGCCCAAGAATTCTTCCCCCCATAAGCTTCTTAGATTCTCCAAGACTCTCACTGATTCGAGTATGGATCCTATGCTTTCAGTAATACGGGCCCAATACTACCTTCCACACCTATCCATACTTTCCTCAGCAATCCTCTCGGATCCTCTTAGTCACTTCCTTAAACCAATGCACCAAAACCGCACTACTAACCCATTAAATCATATCCTACGCTCTCCTAGGTTCTCGACCACACCTCATCATCAGCTGCTGAAGGACTCCCATCAATGTCAACTAGCTCCCTCATGAATATAGTCATATGCAGCAAAGATCAGATAACTCTTCAAGTAAGAGACTTAAACCTTGAACGGTTGGACTCAAACAAGAGTTGCGCAATAGGGTCAGTTCCATCACTCTAAGATTATCTAACATGTGCCACATGTGACTTAGCATATTCACTTAGCAGTCAATTCACATCACTAAGAGTCCCACAAAGCACGAAGCAAGCAACATTCGGACAACGGAAAAATCTAACCAACATACTCTAGTTAAGCCATTCTATCCTCATATTAGGAATCTATA
Organism: Lactuca serriola; assembly: GCF_051521515.1. Taxonomy (NCBI): domain Eukaryota; kingdom Viridiplantae; phylum Streptophyta; class Magnoliopsida; order Asterales; family Asteraceae; genus Lactuca; species Lactuca serriola. The sequence continues at coordinate 81,667,696 of NC_136413.1, read as the reverse complement.
CTAGCATGCAATTCTAAAGCTCATACAATCAGGCATAAAAAGGCATCTCTCCTATGATATACCATACATATCATACGAGCATTACATAACATACATAATCATGAGCCATATATATCACCTAAAAACATAATCAATAAGAGTGCTATGTGCCAACCATAGTCTCTCCATTATGCCACGAGTCGCCTCATGGTCTTCCTTGCTAGGTTGGGTGCCACAACCCTGGGTCTTACAGACAAGTTCCAGGAGCCACATCCTGGTCTTCCATGCAAGTATCCCAAAGACAACTAGCATATAATCTACAGTTACTTAACTAACATTTGCCAAAGTTCCGACTCTGTTCTTTCATACAAATTGCCAGGAGCTGCCTCCTGGACTTTCATACAAAGTTCCAAGGGTCACCCCGGGGTCCTCCTACCATACAAAAACCAAATGGTTCGGCATTGGTGTAAGGTCCCAAATTCTAAGATCCAAATCAGTGATAAAATGATATTGCAATCAATCAGAGTGTAGAAGGAGTAAAAGAAGAATTAACCCAAGCATGCACACATTTATATCATATAAACGTCAAATACACCTTGGAAAACACACACATATGTCACCCTAAGACTGACACACACACCTATTATTTATAGCACCCCCCGCCAGCACACGATTGTACAGCCACACACGCGTGTACTGCCGCACACAGGGTGTACGACCGCACATAGCCACAAACCAAGGGGAGATTGATAGGTCATAATATAGAGGTTTGGGCTAGGAATCTATCTTGTAAAGGTCATTTTTGGGTCTTGGGGTTGGTTATGGTGGTTGTATGTCTTCGACCCATATAACAGCAAGGAGACTCACCTTGAATACTGTAAAAATTCCTTAGCTACTTCCCTGACGACTTCCCAAGCTATCAATACCAAAACATCACCCAATTAGCAATTGTCACACCCCAAAACCAAGAACGGCGGAAACGTTCCGAGGTGGAGGACGTCATGTGAAGTATCATAATAGGGTTAAGTAGTAAACAAGCAACAACATCATCCATTGCATTAAAAGTAAAGTTTTAATACATGTGTGTTCTTTCATAATATACAACAATAAAATGAATAATCAAAATTAGATGAGTCTTGTCTGTGCTTTGTCTTCTCAAAACCTGGCCATTGTACCTGTCTAACCGGTGACCTGAGAATACAAGTTATTTTGAAAGAGAGTATCAGCCTAAAGCTGGTGAATTCATAAGTATTTAAGTGTCATTGCCTTGTTTTGGAAAGCTGTTATGAATGCCATGTAAATCTTTAAATGAAACAGTTGATATAAGTATGAAAAACCCTAGAAAATCCCATGTTTCCTACTAGTATGAAATGTAGTCTTCTACCAAGACCCGAATGTTTTGTTATGACAATGTAGTCTTCTACCAAGACCCAAATGTTTTGCTATGATAATGATATTTTTTCCTTCTTTTTGACTATAACTAACAATACTTAGTCTAACTCATCGTTTATGTGAATGTGTCACAAAATAAAGTAATAGGAAAAATATAATCATGTAAGTGTTATCCTTTGATACTAGGACTAACACGACATCGCGATTAGCGAAATGTATAACCTTTGAACATCCGTAGATTGTTCAATTATCCTCTGTAGCTACAGAAGGGGGAAGGAAGGGTTAGTCCTGTAATCAATTTCCTAATATAACTATTAACCGTAGGCATCCGTAGATGTTCATCGACCTCTGTAGCGAACAGTAGGCCCGAGGAATGGTTAGTCCCGTAAACGTATGCTAATATAAGAATCAACCGTAGGCATCCGTAGATGTTCATCAACCACTGGTGCTAACAGTTGGGCTTCGGAATGGTTAGTCCCGTCTAGATATCCTGTTGAACTAGGATAGGCAGGACAATTTACACAGAAGGTACTAATAAATCATCCTAATGAATCGAGGTACAAGTATCCATGTAAAAGTATACAGGAAAATGTATCTACGTAAAGGTACTCATGTAATGTATTCATGTAAGGTACTCATGTAATGTATTCATGTAAGGTACTCATGTAATGTATTCATGTAAGGTACTTAGGTAATGTATTCATGTAAGGTATTCATGTAATGTATAGTGTAGACTCATGAATGAACTGACTCTGATGTAATTCCCTGTAATAGGAATATTGTTGTGTATCTCCTAACTATCCCTATAATAGTTAACTGGAAGGTAATTGACTGTCCAAACAGGTTTACACACCCTTGCTACACAAGAGTGTGGAAAACTGGATGAAGGATGAAAACTATAACATCAATACATATAAAAGAACATAAGTGTAAAGATATAGTTTTGTTCAAGAAGGTAAGAATGGTTTTGTAAGACATCTAAGAGTTTTGAACAATAATTAACAATGACTTGATGTCATTTTAATAAACATTTAAAATCTAATACTTTTGCTATCGAGGTATTTTTAAGATATAAAACCATTTCATGCATCACATTTTGTAGTATGTGAAATCTGTTGAATGAAAACACAGTTATAAATACATATGATTGATTTAATAACATGTTGTTTTCTACTTGTATTCCCCCCCCCCCATTAAAGAAGTTAAAATCATTTAAAACATTGATTAAGGGGTATGAACTCACCTGTAGATGGTGGTTTGGATGTACTAAATGGTGTCGGATTGTTAGGTGTCAAGTGAGGACTTGTACGCACACTATGACCCTAATGAACATATAATCACACATATATGCACCAATTTGTCTTAAACTACTAATTATAAATGTTAAGACATCCTAGAATATGATAAACACTTTATATAAGTGTTATAAGCCCTTAGGATTTCATCTAAGTTGTTGTGGGACAAGGCTAATGGGTTTAGGGTTCCAAAGGACCCTATACATGAGTTTAATCTCCAATAAACCTCACACAAGGAGTTTACAGTCGTAAACCCTTGAGTTTACGGCCGTGAACTCCTAAACTTAATGTCATTTGGTGTTTTGAAGTTCTAAATGATCCCTAAAAGTATTCCTACTTGGTGGATTAATTCTTGGAAGGGTTTAGGGCACTAATACACTCCTTTGAGGAGTTTACGGACCCTAGGCCAATTCCTTTTGAGTTTACTGCTGTAAACTCATATGGAAGGGGTGTTTTTATGCTTTCAAGTCCCAAGCTCATGTAGGACATGTTCTAGACAATTATCTAAGGCTAATGAAAGCCTTAGGCACACATTGGTACCCTTCCTTGATGTTCACGGCCCAAGAACCATAACAATTGGAGATTAGGGTCGTAATCTCTCTTTGGGAGGGGTTTTTTATGTTTTAAGGTCCCTAAATTAACTAGGAATAAATCTAGGCTATTGTCCAAGGCTTTAGGAGTGATTAAGGCACTCTTTTGCCCTTGAGTTTGGAGTTCACGGTCCAAGAACTTCTTGGGCCATGAACACCTAAACCTTGGTGTTCTTGGGGTGATTTCTAGTCATATACACACTAGCATACAAGCCTAAGGTAGTTACATATCACGGGGAAAGGACTAGGCATCATTTTATGAGTTTACTCCCCAACGTGTTCTTGGGCGGTAAACTCTCGAATCTGGTTGTTTTGCTATGAAATCGATGTTATTAAGCACATTACTAGCTATATAATACAACTAGAGAGAGGTACTCACGATTTGGGATGAAAACCCAAAGATCCGTGAGAGAGAAAATGGCTTTTCTGTAGTTGGAAATGTAAATAATGAATAAATATGGTTCAGATTTCTTTATATAGTCCTGGGATTTTTGGCAGAAAATATTTTATTCCTGGAATGAACTCTAATATCATAGAGTTTTGGAATAACAGTGTTGCATAAAACCCTAGTGCATCCACACTCATGATATCTCCTTAAGTGTTAATCCTGAAATACTCCAACTTATACCTAAAAGTCTGGAATTTCACTGTAACTGTTCTAACTTCTATTGACTTGATATGGTTTGTTCAGAATGGAAATTTCAGGTTGTCACAGCAATTAGGTTCCAAACTAAGATCCATAATCCATACTTGGGGTAAAATGACCATTTTACCCCTAACCCAACATAAACCAAAAACGAGGCCCAAGCCTGAAACAAAAAAGGCTCAAAACTATAAGATCCATAAAAACCCACTAATATCCCAATTTTCCAAATTAGGCCCAACCCCATATGCGCCTTATCCGGAAACTCAATAATTTATGGTCCAATAATAAATCTTCGATGGCCCAAAGGCCTAAGCCCATTAGGCCCACCATGACGCAATACAAAACCTTGGCCCAACTAGACATGCCCCAACAAGAGTCCAAGACTATAAAATTCCTCTGACCAATAAGCCAACACACAACGCCGAAAGCTGTTGGATTAGGTGTCTAAGTTCATAACTATTCTGGGATGTACTCGACCCGATCAGCATGGTCCATTTGGGTTGCATGGCATCATGCATTTGGATAGACTAAAATTAGAGAAATAACACATATGGTTTATTAATATATTATAAGCTCTAATATATTAACAATATTATTTAATTAGTATTGATCAAGAATTAATTTGATATTAATTAAGTGATCAAAAGGAGACTAACTAAATATATGGGTTGATTGTGTAAATCACTCATACTTGTACAGTGGGCTAATGCTCCATCGATTATCCAGTTGGGCTAAAACCCATAGGATGCTCCATGGTGTCTTTGAACCCATGGGTCATGGAAATGAAGAGCTATGTCAAATTAGGGTTTACATGGTGTAACCCTAATTATGGCACACTATATAAGCAACATGTCGTAGACCAAAATCGCGACTAGTGTAAGAAACAAGAGGGCATAGTCGATTCTAATTGTGTGACATTTCTCCCAAGTTTATTCCAAGTGCATTTGGTGTTGTGTGAGACATTTGAGACATCAGACTTTAGGTGCTAGGCTCACAAGGTTCTCAAGGAATCCAAAGTACTACAAGGTATGTTTTCTTACTATCTCTTATGATTAAAAGTTCCTTTGTATGCTAGATAGGTTAAGTGATGGGTTTTAGGTAAAACAAATTAATAAACTAGAAAAACAATTCCTAAGTTCACATGTAACCTACTTTGGATCTATGTTTTAACTATTGAACATATAACTTTGAATTGCAAAACAAGAACCCTAGAGGAGAGAGGCTATTTTCAAAAAATAACAAACTAGGGTTTAGGGGTTACATACCTTTCAATTGTTATAGCTGCCGGGTCAAAAATATGGTTTATACTTTGCTTTTCTGAGAAATCGTATTTTTATGTATTGTTTAGTTGTTTACGGTCGGTGAGTGAGTTTACAGCCGTAAACCCATTTACGGTCGTAAACCCTGCTTACGGCCCATGTATTCTCATGTATATATATAGGGGTGAGGGGTGTGAGGAAAAGATGATGAACACTAGAGGAGCTTAAGTGTGTGCATTCTAAGATGTGAGAGAAACTAGAGAGAAGTTTTGTGTGAGTGAATCTTTTGTATCCGGATCTTCATTCTAATCATATCATACATAGATTCATCATCTTCTTCTTCTTCTCATTCTCTTCTATTTGATCTGACATCATCCAGTTGATTGGGATTTCGCACTATCAAACGGATCTGATTGATACACAAGCATTTTTGGGGACTTACAATTGGTATCAGAGCTTGGTTGTATCAATCAAATTTTTTCAGATCTGGAGCTTATTTGATCTTATTTTGGAAATATTCTTGCGTTTTCTGATAGATCTCGAAAAATTAGGGGGGGGGGGGGGGTTGTTCTTCGCTTTTTTCCTAAAAACGAGTTTTTGATCAAGTTTTGGAGCAAAAAAGGCGAAAAAACGATATTTTTCGTCAAGAACAACGATTTCTGAAGAGTTTACAGTTTCTGAAGAAATTAAGGTCCGGAGTTTACGACCGGAAACGAGTTTACGGACGGAGTTTACGGCCATAAATAGGTCGCCGGAGTTTACGGCCGGAAACGTGCCGCCGAAGTTTGCGGCCGGAAACGTGTCGCCGAAGTTTGCGGCCTCGGCTCGGTGGTCGGTGGATTGCGGCTTGGTACAGCTCGGTGATCGGCTTGAAGAATGGCTCGGCTCGGATCGCAGCTAGGGAAGTCAGCTTCAAATAAAAAAAAAAGGATGCGAAGTTAGGGGAGGCGGGGATCGAACCCGCAACCTCCAGTTCACAAAGCAAGCGCCTTACCATCTCGGCTAGCCAAGCACTTGAGATTTCCTTTCAAAATTTTAAACTTAAACACTCCCTGCCGCTTCCAAGTTTCGCATATTTTACATGTTTTGCCTAAAAATCAATTTCTTTTATTTTTTTTAAGCTCCATTTTCAACCAAAATTTTAGTTTTTAAATTTTTAATTTTTATTTTTGACTTTTTACTTAAATTTTGATTTTGACTTTTAAAGTTTGACCTTTGACTTTAAACTTTGACTTTTTCATTTAACTTTTAAATTTTCAAATTTAGCTTTTCGGTTTGACTTTCAAGTTTGACTTTTCAAGTTTGACTTTTCAAGTTTGACTTTTGAGTTTGACTTTTTTAATTTGACTTTTAAGGTTGACTTTTGAGGTTTATAGTCAAAGGGCATTTTTAAATTTAAGTTTGACTTCTAGTTGTGCTTTTAATAGTTTTTTGAAGTTTACGAGGGAATTGAAAAACATGAAAGAGAGTCGTTAGGAGATGTTAAGACAAAATTGCAACATGTTCGATTATATCCCTGGAGAAACCCTGGAAACTCAGTTGCAGCGATTTATTACACTCACTACCGAGATGAATATAGCTGGGATCTTTTTGTCCTAATCTGAGATAAACAAAAAGCTGTTGAATTCACTTCCGAAATCGTGGGATATGAACGTGGCCATCATCAAGAGGACAAAAGATCTCAATCATCCTAGTCTTGCTGATGTAATTCAAGAACTTGATGCTTTGAAGTGTAGAGAAACAATGAGTTCTGAAAACATTCCGGTCACTGAAGTTACATATACTCCAGCTTGTGAAGCTACGATTAAATTTCTTCGGGAACAAATTGATTTATTAAAAAGGGAAGTTGAGGACCTGAGATATAAAGGATATCAACTCAGGAAAGGACAGAAACCCCTGAAGGCTGAATTAGAAGCAAAAACAAGGACTTTAGGAAGTTTCGGGAAGAGTATAGCAACAAGTGTGAAAATTATGACTATATTAAGAAACAACTTGTTGCTGTAACTAAAGAACTTGACGCTTTAAAAATTAAGTATGGAAAAACAAACGTTAGTTTTAAAAATTATACTGCGTCAAGTCAGACAGTCGAGTCATTATATGAAACCCAATTAAAATTCAAAGAAAATCAAAACAAGGGTCTAGGGTATGATAGTGTTCCTCCACCTTTCAATCATAACTACACATCCATCCCTATGACACATGACGAAATTGACAGAGAGCCACATCTTCGATATGGCTAACCAGCTGGATTTGTGTCAGGAGGATTTATTCAGGTTGAAAATACTAATGTTTCTGTTTCATGTGCAGGTAAAGTAGCAAAAGATGAGAACAAGGAGAAAACCATTGAACAAACCAACATCTCCTTGAAATCTGAATCTGTTGCTTCGAACTCAACTGTTTCTGATCAACCTACTGTTGAGAAATACAGGCCACCATTTCCAGTGAAACAGAGTGCCTGTTGCAAGTGTGCATGTGGGAACAACAAGAGACAAGGTAAGGATACGCCACCAGGGGTAGGAAGAAACAACATCACAGTGAAGAAAAAGACATGTTTTCACTATGGAACACCTGGTCACATTGCCCGAAATTCTCCAAATCGCACATACGTTCCTTACTACGCACAAGGCTGGCAAAACGTGCTAAGAGGGAGATACTCCAAAAGATACCCCTCGAGATCACGATCAGACATTGACGACTGGAATGCCAAGAATTCAACTCCCAAGGCCAAGAATCAAACTCCAAAGGACAAGAATAAGAATCCTAAGGGCAAGAAGGGAATGTCGGCCAAGAAGCCAAATCCAAGAGATGCTCCTGTAAAGTCAAAATCAAAGTCATCTCAACGGCCGACATCAAGATCAAAAGCAAGTACTGAGCCACCCATTAGATTGAAAAAGAAATGGGTTAAACCCAACTACAAATGGGTTCCAAAGGCTCACTCTCCTAAATCAACTAATGACTCTAATATTTCTTCATCTTCTGTTTGTGATAAACAAGATATGTCATGGGAGAGAGTACCATGCAAGGATGAAAAAGGTCGACCCAGTTTTAAAATGGACTGGATTCCAAAGACCAACTAATCCCGCTCTGTGTCGGACCAGCTATGGAGGCATATCATCAAACTTCGGTTTGTTGGTAGTGGCTGTTCCAGGCACATGATAGGGGACATCTCTCAACTGTACAACATTCAGACCTTTGTTTGAGAGTATGTATCCTTTTGCGGGAAAGGAAGAAAGGAAGAAAGGAAGAGATCAGAAATGGGGTTAATGCTTAATGACATGACGAATTTTCAGATATGTTCTGAGATTACGCGTGCTGTTCTCAGACCTTCTGGATACAAATTCAATCGGTGACTTACAGTTTGAGTTTTCTTCTCTATACTCTTGAGTTTTTCTTAAGCTGATTCGCTTTAAAGATTAATTTTTGTTTTAGGATAAGTTTAAATTTGCGCATTTACTTTCGTTTCTCTCCTATGCACAAATTTAGGGGGAGAAATAAAAACAAAACAAAATTAGAAAATTAAAAAAAAATCAAAAAACATTAGAAATCAAAAAATCAATTAAAAATATGTTGGTTATGAAGTGTGCTTAAGGGAGATTTTTTTGGGAAGTGATATTATCAAGTGATAACAGGCAACCTGAGTCTGCGTAACGTACCCAAAGTTGAAGGGTCTTTGCTCTGGTTTGATGCCTCGGTAGGCACGAAAGATTCTAAATGGATTCGACTAGGCAGAGTTGAACTTAAGAAATTCTTAGTCTTGACAAATTTTGACCTAGTTAGATCCGTTCAGCCTGACAATACGATGCTCGGATAGGTTGAGCAGGGAGATATATATGGGAATCCACTCGTCACATTAAATGAACCCGTACTTGGAACCATGGTTTAACTTTTCCTCGATGTGCGGATTATATCCTTAATTCTGGTTGGATAGGGCGAATGGTAAATTCCGATGAATTAGGTCTGTAGAAAATTGTTTTCTTTCTTTCTGTCTGTTAGTCATATGTTGTCTCCTTTGCGTGACTTCTAATCCAACCTGGTACACAGCATATGCAACCTTCTACTTCTCAACCCCTCTAAAATAATAAGTAATAGAATTCTGAATCTATCCTCTCTCTGAATGGTTGTCTGCTCACCCGGTGTAAGAAGTACTCTAGAAATTCTTGATGGCTGGGGCATATCAGGAAGCGGTAAACATGTTCTAGTACACTTAAAATTGAACACATGCAGATTGTTTGTAGATCTCGCTGCTCAATTTAGGTGGACAACAATATCCCTGGTTGTCGTCAGCTGAATGGTCCTTAAGATATAGTGTTGAGGAACTTAGGATCAAATATAATATCTAGGAACTTAAATTCACCTTGTCTTGTATCAAATAGTACGTCCTAAGTAAGTCACAATTTTTTGTGTTTAAGTGGACAACAATACTGGCGATCGACCAGACAAAGACGTGAAGATAGAAGGTACCGACAAGTGTATAAAGGCTATCTAAAAACTTTGATCCCAAATCACTCTTAAAGTTAGATATCATTTTTATTTTTGTTAAATTTGTCATAGTTTCTTCTAATTTAAATATTAAGGGAGAATTAAAAATTAAAAATAATGAAAATAAAAATAAAATCAGAAAAATTCAAAAATCAAAGAAAAATCAGAAAAATTAAAAATTCAAAAATAGTGTTATTTCTTTTTTATTTCTTGTTCAAAAAAATCAAAAATCCAAAAATATTTTTGTTTCTGTTTTAATTTGTGTGCTAAGTTTTCTTTTAGTTTTGTTTTGTCTTGAAAAGTGATTTCAGGTATAGATAAGACTCATGGAGTTTGTGTTGAAGATTTCTGAGCCAAGGTTTCATCTGTGAGCATCGAAGAATTCGCATTCGATGGAGCAAGAAATGAAGATTGTTCTTTCGACATTCAATCTTTCAACCCCAGAAGCAAGGTGAAGCTAAAATTGAAGAATATATGATGGATTGCATTGAAGCCTTCTCAATCAGTCTGCTGCTATCTTAAACCTGCTGAAGTGATCTAGAAGTTTAGTTCTCTCTAATGTTCTCTCTGAAGAATCTCAAACTGAAAGCACTATCTTTCAAGAATCAGTATGTCAAGCCTCCTCACCCAAGGCACGATCAATGCCAAATTCTGAAGAAAAGCCCAACCGCTCAAGATGAAGTCATTCATTGAAGATTCATCAAGTTCATCTTGAAGTCGTGAAGAATTTGAATATTAATGTTGAAGCCAAGTTCCCAATGAAGATTATCAAGAAAGCCAGCTACTTTTTAGGGGGAGCTTGTTGGGTCATTTAAGAAAAGAAAAGAAAGCTATAAACCAAGGGGGAGATTGTTGGGTCAAAAATATGGTTTATACTTTGCTTTTCTGAGAAATCGTATTTTTATGTATTGTTGAGCTGTTTACGGTCGGTGAGTGAGTTTACGGTCGTAAACCCATTTACGGCCATAAACCCTGCTTACGGCCCATGTATTCTCATGTATATATAGGGGTGAGGGGTGTGAGGAAAAGATGATGAACACTAGAGGAGCTTAAGTGTGTGCATTCTAAGGTGTGAGAGAAACTAGAGAGAAGTTTTGTGTGAGTGAATCTTTTGTATCCGGATCTTCATTCTAATCATATCATACATAGATTCATCATCTTCTTCTTCTCCTTCTCTTTTATTTGATCTGACATCATCCGGTTGATTGGGATTTCGCACTATCAAACGGATCTTATTGATACACAAGCATTTTTGGGGACTTACAATAGCAAACAATTGACAATCCTCTTGATCTTGATCTTGATCTTCTTCAAAGCTTAGCACCACAAATGTAATGCCTCTAATGGAATCACACCCAAGAACTAGTAAGAAGGAAACTAGAAGGAGAGAGAGGGAGGGAGTATGCAATTTTCGGCCTAGGGTTTCTTCAAAAGAAGAAGTGCCCAAAATGTGAGCCAGGAGGCTCCTTATATAGCTAAGGGATCTAGGGTTTAGGGAAAAACCCTAATGCTCCTTGCTTAGGGCCTAAGAAAACCCAAGGGCCTTATCTAAGCCCCCATGGACGAAATCATTAGGGTTTCCCCTATATATTTCGTCCACCCTCTTCCAAGGGTGTTCTGGAGCCTTCCACTCAACTATTAGATAATTGCAAACTAGTCCCTACACTTTATAATTAATACAGTTAACCCCAAAATTAATTCTAATTAATTTCAAGCTAACTATTAATTAAACATTATGATTTCCAATCAATATATTAATCTATTAACATATTAATAAATCCTTTATATTAATTTATTAATCATATAACAAATCAATATATCTCCTTTCATAATTTCCTTGTCCGGTTGCTAGGTTTGAGGGCAACCCAAAATGACTGTGCTGCTATCAATTCAAGTACATACCAATTATAGTTATGGGCTTAGACACCTAATCCAACAGTCTCCCACTTGGATAAGTCTGTAACTATAATTGCTAGTATGACTTCTAAATTTGACCAGCAAATTGTAGCTTCCAAAAGTTGCTGCCGAACTCTGACCCAGTCAGTTACGTGTCCTTAGATAAGTGATCACATGACCCTTCGTTCTACTAGATATCCCTAGACATAAGACATGGAATACAATCAATCTCTTTGTCTAGAATCTATGTTTCCCGATTTCTGATTTGTGATCATATAGGACTTCTAATCGAACACATCAATTTAGTCCTGGCTGGGCCCAGCAAAAAGTCAACATAAAATCATCGAGGGGCCCACAGATATCGCTTTTACCGGTACGACAAAAGGAACGAATAAAAATTGACTCATATGCTTGTATCTTTTACTCATCAAACCATACATGACAATACATTTTATAACACCAAGTTACTTATGCGTTTTCGTATCACCAATGTATAGCCGACTTGCAAATTACAACTCATATATCTCTGTCTCAAGATCATAGATATTATCGTCTCAGTATTACTCGTGATGATTTCCATGAAGTAATAATTTGAGCGTGGGTTTATCCAATACTCAAATCTCACTTTCTGAGTACTCATGAACATTGTAGCAATTCTATTGCTATGTCTATCCTTAGACAATCTGCAATCCAATTCATGACAGTCTTAATTCACTACTTACTTCGATAAGTACGAACGACTATGGGGTTTGAACAATCATATTATTCGGGAAGTAAAACATGCAAAATATGAAACACAATAATAAACAATTGACAAAAGGTAGTAAACTCATAAATAATACTTTATTATTTAATCACCAAAAGTCAATTACATTTACTTTGTAACAAGTTTCTGAACTAGACTAATCTAACCACTAAGGTTTGTTGCCATAAACTACTAAGGTTTCGCCAGACAGCAGATTAAGGCGAACAGCCTTTTCGTAACACATGATATCGGCACGATGAAGACTCAACCAATCTATGCCGATAATGACGTCGAAAATTTTAATTAAGACCGGCATGAGATCGATAGAAAATGAATGGCTATCTAAAGTTAGGGTACACCCTATGAATATACTGCTAGTGCTCTCTATCTTTCCATTAGCCATTTCTACAGTGAACGGTTCATTAAGTGCTCGTAATTTTTGGTTAAGTAAATGAGCAAATTTTTGGTTCACGAAACTCCTCTCCGCTCCACTATCAAATAGAATTCATGCATAAGAGTTATTGAGGAGGAACGTAACAGTGACGACTGGGGGTTCAGCAACCGCTTCCTCATGGCCTATGGCCAGAACTCTTGTCGGTCCACCGGAAAACCCTGCCTTCGGGCAATTTCTCTTGAAGTGGCCTACCTCGCCACATCCGTAGCAAGTTTGGCCCCCCCAGCACCGGGGGCTTGGTTGAGTGGCTTCGCCGGAGCTTTACAGAGACGGGCTGTGTGCCCCTTCCCGTTGCATTTCAGACACTGCATCTCCCAGCAGGCGTCGACGTGATGGAAGTTGCACTTGTTGCACTTAGGCAAACTTCCAGCATACTGCTTTACCGGAGCAGCAACGGCAGGTGCTATCATAGCATGTACTGCCACGACTTGCTGCTTTTTGGCAGCCTTTGCCTTCTTCTTGTCATCCCAAAACTTCTGCTTGGAGTCAGTGGTTCTTGCAGGTTATGAGATGGCCAGGGTAGTTGTTGCGGCCGGGGTATGAACCCGGAGATTTATGAGCCGTTGTGCCAATCGATTGGCACTATCAAATGTAGTGGGTGTGATGCCAAAAAATTTCCATGGTATGGGGGCACCAGTCCCCATATGTATCTCTCGATCTTCTTTCCCTCTGAAGGAATCATGTTGGGACAGAGGGCCACCAGTTCACAGAATCTGGCGGTGTAGGCGACTACGTTAGAGCCCTTCATGGTTAGGCTCCATAGCTCTTCCTCCAGCTTTTGGATCTCGCCCCTCGGGCAGTACTCCTCAATCATGAGGTCTTTCAAAGTTTCCCAGCCCATAGCATTAGCCACTATAAGAGATAGTGACTTCACATGGCCGTTCCACCATGTTAGGGCTTTAGTTTCGAAGGTGCAAGCAGCAAACTTCACCTTGCTCTCCTCGAAACAAGAGCAGATTTCGAAAACCGATTCGGTTTTCTCGAACCATTGCGAGAGGGCAACGACTTCGCCAGTCCCTTTGAAGGACAATGGCTTGCAGTTCGTGAAGTCCTTATAGGAGCACTCTCTCGAGCGCACAGGAGCTTCAACCTGAATAGACTGAACAGGGGTTCCTCCTCCAGTGGAACCAGATGAATGATACTGAGCCATGGCTGTAGCCACAGCTGCAGCTACAGCAGCATTTAAGGTTGTCGTGTCGAACTGAGGAGTAGGTGGTTGAGGAGGTGGAGGAGGTGGTGTTTCGTTATTGAGGTTTCTCCTTGGATTTCTGCGAGGAGGCATCTTTGATCTATAGTTTATGAAGATGAAACATTGATAAGATTTCAATGGAAGAATTGATGAGAATGACTCATGGACTAACTCTTCATAGCCCAAACGATACGACTGAATGGAAATCCAGAACTAATAGATGATCACATTTGGATAATAATCACCATAAGATTAGGTACCTGTCAATATTACTGGAATTACAGATATAACATGTTCGGGAAAAATGGCCATCAGAAATAGGCCTTACATCAACCAAAATGGGAAAATTTTGACAGAATTACAACCTAACCAAGACCTAACAGGCCTACCCGCATTTGTTTGGTGATATATGATTCCGGTGACGGAATCATCCTAAGGGGGAGAGAATTGTAACACTCGTGTTTCTAGCCTAGGAATTTATATTGAGTTGATAGTCTAGGTTAACCTTTGTAACTCATTTTGAAGAAATGAAAAGGAGTTATGTGAATATTATGTGAATTATGTGTTTTATGCTTAATTATTAGGGCTAAATTAATTAAGAATAAAAATAAGCGTCAAAATTAAAGTGTGAGATAAGCCCGATATCTTTAAATAAAGTTGTAGTGGTCGAAACAAGGATTTTGGGGATATAAAGAATACCAAAATCTGAGTTATAACGAAGAAGTTATGACCTGTCGAAGTTTCGCGACAAAACCGGCACGGTGCTGAATGTCGTAAAAAGTGAGTTTTTGATAAACTACTTTTTAGCTTTAGTAATCTAAACGAAAGTCGTAGTATTCGTTAAACCGAGAAGATCGATAAAAAGAACGCCCAAATCTGACTTCGTATGAGGAAGTTATGATTTTTCGAAGTTTCAGCGTAGCAGTAGATAGCTAAAAACTCGAATTTTAGATCGATCGATTTTTAGCCGACACAACCTAAATGAGAATTGAAGGTCTCGTCATTAGGAGCACAACGGTAAAAAATTCTGACGAAAACGGACGTCGGATGAAGAAGTTATGAATTTTTAACGTATTTCCTGTCCCGGTCTGTTAAAAATAATAATATAAAATTTAAAGTCAAAATTAGTTGACGAAGTCTAAACAAAAGTTGTAGATCGTAATTTTAGCTACGCGTGCATATAAAGAACGTCAAAAACGGAGCTCGTATGCGAAAGTTATGGATTTTAGAAGTTTTGGCGCGAAAACCGAGAAATTTCGCATAGTCACACTTTGCCACGTCACCCTCGCCTCGCATGCGCCACGTGTCCTACTGAGTCACCAGGCTGCTGAGTCACGAAGCTGCTGAGTCATCCGAGCACATGGCCTATCCGAAGTGGTCCAGTGAAGATCCGACGCATGCCTTCTTCCTCGTGTTCGAGCCCTCGCAGAGGCCACGTGCTTCCCTCATCGGATCCGGACTTCGGTCCAATCACCGGCCGCCAGCAGCTCCTTCGCACGCGCAGACCTCATGCGAGCCTCCCCCCTCTGTGAGCCTTCTCAGCCGTCGGATCAGAAGACCTCCTGATCGTCCGATCAGAAGCCTCGCCCCTATAAATAGAAGGGTGCGAGACCTCCCGGGTATTTTTGGAATTTTGCCATATTTAGCCCCTAAACCCATATTTTCTTCATATTAACATCCCGCAAAGCCCCGGTATCGATTGTAAAGCCCGGAATACGCCACAAAGTGCCCAAGAAGCCCGGAAAATTTATCTTTTCGGTTTCAAAGCCCGTCTTTTACAAAGCCCGGTTTCTTAATAAAACTCCCGGTTTTATTAGAAACGATCGTTTTAGGAAACGAATTGCTGCCCGATTATCATCAAATCAAGTGAGTGTATAGTCACTTTCATTTTACACATAGATATGAAGTATTTACCTTATAATACGTGCTATGTGTAAATATATTAATTATTTATTTGAGGTGATTGTTGTGTTGATGTTTTATACAAGTTTTAAACGGTATAAGTATTTTTATCTACAAATATGTTGGGTAGAACATGGGTAGATTGTGATGTGTGATAAAATAAAATTCATGAGAGGCCTCGATGTGTTTTGAGATCCAGTCATCTAGCGGAGTTTGGATGACGACCACGGACTTTCTAGACACTCCAGTGGGAAACATTAGCAGGTCCGCAACCTGTAGGTGTTAATGAACTAAGAGTGTTCATTCGCTGTACTCCATCCCCCTCATGGTTGCCTTTAGGACATGTATGGCTGAGGAAACCCCTTAGCAGTAGTGTCCATCCCGATGATATTCTTTAGGCTAGGTTCCTTAGTGTTTAGGGACAGAAAGTGAGGATAACGGGAACGGGTAATCAGGGTTATTGTTGATTGATGAACTTAGTAAGTTTATTATTATTGTGGGTTGAAAACCCTATATGCTCACCAGGCTCCCAAGCCTGACCCACTCAGCTTTTTATGTTACAGGTAGTGCACCCCGAGCATAGTCGGAGGACAACGAGAGATTTTTGAATTATAGGCCAGTAGTTGTAAATAACTGTTGAAAGGCTTATAATGTCTTGTTTATGCTTTTGATCTGTATCGGAACATGACATCCCGAGGTTTTGATATATATATATATATATATATATATATATATATATATATATGGAAAACATATACCTTCTTAATGAAGGGTTTTGATAAACTTTTATCATATTTTGTTTGGGGACCAATTCCGCAACATCTTTTAAAAAGATTTCTCTGATTTTATTTTAAAAAGCATAAATTAAATCGGTCTTTTCTGGCCGCCAAAATTAGGGGATGTCACAATGATCACCATGTTGAGGGTTTTTCCGATAGTTCTGAATCAGAGCCTGAAGTCAACAACCTACCCCCAGGTGCTCAAAACCCAAACCTGAACCCCCGCCCTGTATTTCAAGGACCCACACCCCTGTAGGCCAAGAACTTGAAGACATGGAGCCAGGAACAAGCTCAGCCCATTCCTTACAATGGAGACCGATGTTTCTACAACCTCACCGAAGGAGGTTCTGCTGATAGAGTCCTACCAATCATGGTGCGTAGGATTTCTCGGAACACGATAATGGCTCAGGCGACTATCAATCAAGTCTTGGAAGTTGACGCCAACTCTGGTGTTAACACTGTCCACATTCGCCAACTAGAGTCTGCTCATGAAAGGACTCTGGTCCGCAATGCAAATCTGCAGAGGGAACTTGCCGAAACCCGAGCTGAAGTTAGAGAACTTCGAGCTCAACAAGCAAGGTCGGACAGGCATATAAGGGACATTGAACGTCTACTGTCGGGATCGAGGACTCATGCTAGCATCTCTCGTCGCCGATAGAATCTCGTCAACTCATCTTTTGGATATAACCTAGTTTATGTAAAACTTTGGTCTAATTTCCTGTCTTTAAAAATCTTAGACTTGTTAGGTCTTGATCTAGTCTTAATTCTGTCAAAATTTTTCCATCTTGGTTGATGTAAGGCCTACTTCTAGGCCATTTTTCCCGAACTTGTTACATCTGTAATTCCAGTATAATTGACAGATATCTAATCTAATGGAAATTATTATCCAAATACTGTTATCTTCATTTAGTCATACTATTCCTTCTGTTGTTGGGCTATGGGGAGTTAGTCCATGAGACACATTCATTGTTCATTTATTCTTATCCATGTCGTCATCTTTTAAACGTATAGTTAAATATGCCGCCACGCAGAAGTACAACAAACAACGAAACACCGATACCACCACCTCCACCACCACCTGTACCTCTTCAACCACCTAATCCTTTCGATGTCAACATGTTCTAGGCAGCTTTCACAGCAGCAGTTGCATCTGTTGTGTCAGCAATCAACGCTCCTGCCCCTAGTGGATCAGGAACAGGTGCACCACCCTCGAACCACGGCGAAAGCCATGGACACCCTCGGGAATGCACCTACAAGGACTTCACGAACGCCAAACCCCGCAGCTTCAATGGAACTGGGGGTGTTATGGTGTTGAGACAATGGATTGAAAAGATGGAATCCGTCTTTGAAATCTGTGCTTGCCAGGAGGGCAACAAGATCAAGTTTGCAGCTTGTACCTTCTCTGACAGAGCACTAACATGGTGGAACAGCCATGTTAACTATCTGACATTGGTGGTGGCGTATTCCATCGGCTGGGAAAAGCTGAAAGACAAGCTGATGAAAGAATATTGTCCTCGAGGTGAAATACAAAAACTCGAGCAAGAATTCTGGGGTCTTCAAATGGTTGGATCCGACATCACGACCTACACAAATAGGTTCTGTGATCTGGCAAACTTATGCCCTGATATGGTTGCTCTTGTGAGCAAAAAGATAGAAAGATATATTTGGGGACTGTCGCCCCAGATCCAGTCAAGTGTGATCGCTTCCAGGCCTATTACCTTCGATAGCGCCAAGGAACTGGCACAATCTCTCATCGATCACCGGAAACCTCAGAACCCAACAATCCCTACACCCGTACCCCAAAAGTCCAACCCTGACAACAACAAGAAAGGGTGGTCTAAGAGGAAAAGGGGGGCTTCGCAAGGATCCTCCAAGAGATAACAACTTGTGGCAATCAATGCTGCCACAGTGACTCCCGTTGTCCCTGCGAACCCCTTACCAGCTAAAACTTATGCTGGAACTCTTCCGAAGTGCAACAAATGCAGCTTCCACCACCACGGACCATGCAAGGAGATGTAGTGCTCTAACTGCAACAGGAAGGGGCATACAGCCCGCTACTGCAAGGCTCCAACAACTCAGGCCGCCCAGGTTCCTAACGCCGGTATGGGCCAAGCTTTCTACGGTTGTGGCGAAGTGGGCCACTACAAGAGGAACTGCCCTAAAGCAGGGATGGTTGGAGGAGTAGGGAGAGTTATGGCCCTAGGCCACGAGGAAGCGGTAGCTGATCCTACGATAGTTACTGGTACGTTTCTCCTCGATAACTCATATGCTTGCATACTTTTCGATAGTGGAGCAGAGAAAAGTTTTTTAAGTCACAAATTTTCACACCTACTTAAACAAAAACCATGTGCATTAGATAATTCATTCACGGTAGAAATGGCTAACAGGAAAACAGAGAGTACAAACTGCATATACGTAGGTTGTACCTTAACCTTAGATGGCCATACTTTCAAGATAGATCTCATGTCTGTCCCAATTAAATGTTTTGACGTTATCATCGGCATGGATTGGTTGAGTCTTCTTCATGCCGACATCATGTGCTTTGAAAAAGCAGTCCGTCTTAACCTTCCTAACAACGAAACCTTAGTTATCTACGGTGACAAACCTAGTACGAGCCTTCGCATCATTTCGTGCATTCAAGCCCAGAAGTGTTTGCGAAAGGAATACCATGCATTCCTCGCACACGTCGTTGATACCAGTCAAGAACCGAAAGACATTCAGAACATCCCTGAAGTACGCGACTTCCCCGACATATTCCCAGAAGAACTTCCCGGTTTACCACCGCAACGCCAAGTCGAGTTCAAAATCGACTTAGTGCCAGGGGCTACCCCCGTAGCCAAATCTCCTTATCGTCTGGCACCGGCTGAAATGCAGGAACTTTCCAGTCAACTTAACGAACTTCTCAAGAAGGGATTCATTCAACCAAGCTTCTCGCCATGGGGAGCACCGGTCTTGTTCGTCAAGAAGAAAGATGGATCGTTTCGCATGTGCATCGACTATAGAGAACTCAACAAACTTACCATTAAAAATCGTTATCCTTTGCCCCGTATTGACGATTTGTTTGATCAACTTCAAGGAGCCAACTACTTCTCGAAGATAGATCTACGATCCGGATATCACCAACTACGAGTGTTAAAGGAGGATGTTCCCAAGACAGCCTTCCGAACTCGTTATGGACACTACGAGTTCGTAGTGATGCCATTCGGATTAACTAACGCACCCGCAGTATTCATGGATCTGATGAATAGGGTGTGTCGTCCTTACTTGGATCAGTTCGTCATCGTCTTCATTGATGACATACTCATCTACTCTCGAAGTAAGGAGGAACATAGCCAACATCTCCGTAAAATCATAGAATCATTGCAATCGGAGAAGCTCTACGCGAAGTTCTCCAAGTGCGAATTTTGGATTCGGCGAGTCGAATTTTTGGGCCATGTTGTTAGAGAAGAAGGTATACACGTGAACCCTTCCAAAATTAAAGCCATCGAGAAC
Organism: Lactuca serriola; assembly: GCF_051521515.1. NCBI lineage: Eukaryota > Viridiplantae > Streptophyta > Magnoliopsida > Asterales > Asteraceae > Lactuca > Lactuca serriola. The sequence goes on along the minus strand of NC_136413.1, from coordinate 81,647,599 downwards.
TGGTCAGCACCAAAGACACTTACTGAAATTCGTAAATTTCTAGGTCTAGCTGGCTACTATCGCAGGTTCATTTAGAAATTCTCCTGCATAGCAAAACCTCTTACGACACTGACCCAGAAGGGCGTAGCCTTTGACTGGGAAGAGAAACAAGAAAGAGCGTTCCAAACGCTCAAACGAGCCTTGTGCACCGCACCAATACTGTCCTTCCTCGAAGGGATAGAAGACTTCATTGTCTATTGCGATGCATCCAATTAAGGACTCGGATGTGTGCTGATGCAGCGAGGTAAAGTCATAGCCTATGCCTCGAGACAGCTGAAGACACATGAGGTTAACTATACAACCCACGATCTTGAACTAGGAGCAGTTGTGTTTGCTCTGAAGATCTGGCGGCATTACCTGTACGGTACAAAAAGCACGATCTTTACAGACCATAAGAGTCTGCAACACATTTTCGACCAGAAGGAGCTCAACATGAGGCAACGATAGTGGGTCGAGCTACTCAGTGATTACGAGTGCGATATTCGTTATCACCCGGGTAAAGCCAATGTAGTAGCCGACGCCCTAAGTCGGAAAGAATATACTGGTCATAGAGTCAAATCTTTAACTCTAACTATCCATTCACACTTGTCCACGCAAATAAAGGAGGCTCAGCTTGACGCTTTGAAACCTGAAAACGTGGCTGGTGAATCCCTTAGAGGGATGGATAAGAACTTGGAAGTCAAGGGTGGCGGAGCCTTGTACCTCATGGATTGGATCTGGACACCGAAACACGGTGGCTTCAGAGACTTGGTCATGAGGGAAGCTCACAACACTCGTTATTCCATCCACCCGGGTTCAGATAAGATGTATCTGGATCTTAAAAATCTATACTTGTGGCCTAACATGAAAGCAGATATTGCTACCTTCGTGAGTAAATGCCTTACTTGCGCAAAGGTCAAGGTCGAATACCAGAAACCCTCCGGTCTTCTGCAGCAACCGGAGATACCAGAATGGAAGTGGGAGCGGATCACTATGGACTTCATAACCAAGTTTCCCAAGATGACGGGTGGACTTGATTCCATATGGGTCATTGTCGATAGACTAACCAAGTCTGCACACTTCCTACCGATCAAAGAAACAGACAAGATGGAGAAACTTACCAGAACTTACATTAGGGAGATTGTAAGGTTGCACGGTGTTCCTTTATCTATCATCTTGGACAGAGATAGTAGATTCACTTCGAGGTTCTGGCAGTCATTACAAAATTCCCTAGGAACTAGGCTGGACATGAGTACAGCCTACCATCCATAGACCAACGGGCAAAGAGAGAGAACTATCCAAACCTTAGAAGATATGTTGCATGCCTGTGTGATTGACTTTGGAAAAGCTTGGGATACCCATTTACCCCTTGTTGAATTTTCCTACAACAACAGTTATCATACGAGCATAAAGGCAGCTCCATTCGAGGCCCTCTATGGCCGAAAGTGGAGATCCCCCCTGTGCTGGGCTGAAGTGGGTGATACCCAGTTAGCTAAGGGACGAGTTCCCGAAAGCACTCTCATGGGTCCAGAGATCATTCGGGAAACGACAGAGAAGATCGTTCAAATTCGTGAACGACTAAAAGCCTGTAGAGACCGACAGAAAAGCTACGCTGACAAGCATAGGAAACCATTGGAGTTCCAGGTGGGCGACCGAGTCCTACTGAAGGTCTCACCCTGGAAGGGCTTGATACGCTTTGGGAAGCGTGGGAAGCTCAATCCAAGATACATAGGTGTGACAACCCGATATTTCAACTCTTTGTAATGACCTAAAAGGGTCAAGTACTGTAATCACTTCTGAGTTAATAAAATTTACTTTCATAAATAAATGTACAAATAGTTCTATTTAATTTCCTTCTATGTTTAAATGTCTTTGAACCATGATCGTACGTGAAAAGAACGCCCAAATCCGACTTCATATAGCGAAGTTATGATTTTTCCAAGTTCGGCTTAGCAACAGACAGCTAAAAACCCGAATCGGAGATCGAGCGACTTTTGGCCGGAATGACCTAAACGAGAATCGAAGGTCTCGACAATGGTATTCCAGCGGTAAAAAGTCTGGCAAAAACCGACATCAGATAAAGAAGTTATGAATTTTCAAAGAAATTCCTAAAACACGATGGGTTTATAATAAATAATAAAAAAATAATTTCAGAATTTGCCGACGGAGTCTAAACGAAAGTTGTAGAGCGTAGTCTCACCTACACGTGGATATAAAGACCATCGAAAACGGAGTTCGTATGAAGAAGATATGAATTTTTGAAGTTTATTAAATAAATTATATATTTATTTAATTCAAAAATCGGACATTATCCGAAGGGGAGTCAGCGTCCTCATCTGAGGTACGCGCTGCGTACCCCTGTACGCCCAGCGTACCCGAGGGACTTGGCCTCTGATCGTCCACGTCGCCCTATCCGAGGAATCCGACCCGTCCGACCCGTCCGAAGCGCCGACCCGTCCGACCCACTGTCCCGTCCGACCCGCCTCTCCAGCGACCCGTCCCATCCGAAGCCGAGGCAGTCGAGGCTTCGGTCATGCATGACGTACGCGTATGCGCTGCGTACGAGCGTACGCCCCGCGTACCGAGGAGGTTCAGCCTTCCTATAAATAGGATGCGAGGGCTTCCGAGAAAAGGGCTCAATTTTCTCCTCTCTCTCACAATCTTGCCTCGTTTTCCGTGTCCGTTCAAACCCGAAGCTCTGGTCTTTTTGGCTCAAGTCCCGAGGGTCGATTTTACTCCTGAGATTCCCGAGAATCCCGAGGAAAATCCGTTTCCCGAGACGAAACTCTGCCCGGTTTTCCATCTCGCTATCTCCAAAACTTTCAGGTGAGTTTCATACCCCTTAATCAACCTTTTTAAATATTCTAAATGCTTTTATATGCTTTCAAGGGGGGGATTACAAGTAAAACACACGAGTATTATCGTGTGTTACATAAAGAAACTCTTTTATATGCTGTTATATATCCAAATCACATGCGATTTATAAACCTTTAAGGAACTTTTATATATATATATATATATATATATATATATATATATATATATAATATATGTTAAAATAGCATTCTATCTTTGGAAATACAAATTTGTTGTAATGCATGTATAAACTAAACTTTTCTTAGATTATTCTTGTCTATCTTAGACTCTACACCAAAAATCTATGCTTTCATAAACAAGTGATCCTTTTTCTAGGTATTTCTAAACAAACAAGACACACTTTTAGAAAACTATAATAGGTATAGTTTTACGAACAAATTTCTAACTCTTATGTGCTAGAAACATGAATTTCAAGAAGTTTACTTTCGTATACAAGAACAAACGTAACATTTTAACAAGTAGATCTGTTTTTATACCACGGTTTTGTGAGACACTAATTTCATGTACGTTCGAGTACACATTTCAAGTCATGTATTATATACCAGAATCCCTTGGAGGGGGAGCATGGTGTTTGTGTATAAATCTATACGGGCTTGACAACCCGCGCCCTTACTGTTAGCTGCAGTCCACCGTTTGGGGTGACAAACGTCATAACATTCCAACGCCTGAAGAACGTTGTGTATAGGCATTCCGAGTCAATAGTATGGTTATAAAACTCACAAGGGGTATTAAAAATGCATTGATTTACAAGGTTTTCAAACTCATTGGTTATTTTACACTTACATACATTTTGGAGACAAACATTGGTCTTGAGTGAAGGCTACTTTTATACTAGTAGAGAATATAGGATTTTCTAAACACAAACAAACAAAGATAAAACATTTCATTTCATTCAAACATTGCCACTTAAATACTTATGAAATTCACCAGCTTAAATGCTGATCTACTCTTTCAAAATTACTTGTATGTCCCAGGAAATCAGTAATTTCAGGTATTCATTACGCTTTTGATGAAGGGATGCTGCGGCGCCAGTTTAATCTCGTATTTTTGACATCATATTGTAATTGAGTTTTGAACATGTAACTTTTGACAAATGTAAACTTTCAATTATATATATGATGGTTGTATTGCTTTCTTTACTATGTATTCATTTGTTACGTTACCACATGAAGTCATCCGCCCCCGAACGTTTCCGCCGTTCAGGTTTGGGGGTGTGACAGATTGGTATCAGAGCAATGTTTATAGTGAACTAAGTATATCGAACCACATAAGATATACAAACTATAAATGCTTAAGGGACTAATACTCTCTGACAAACCAAATTTTCTTTTTACGCTTAAGCAGCTTTGCGTTCAACTTAAATTGATAGTTCATTTAAGTACAATTACATGCATACCACAAACTATTTTCATGTTATACAACTATACAAGTATTTAGACAAGTTGACACTACGATTGAGACTCGATATATGCAATCAGATTTTGGACAAATATAGCGTGATCAACTATATTTGCCCGAGATTGGACCAACGTATATCGAGGAATGATCGTAGTAAGCAACAAGTTAAAACTTACCAAACCATTACAAGAATCAAACACAAGAATTTAAATACTATAGGAGTATTTGCTATCTAAACTAGTTTAACTTACATGTTTTGCATGTTCCGACTTTATTCAATTCTTATAACCCTATTTCTCGTACAGTCAAATGGCTGGATTTCACCACCCTGGCGACCCCTACTTTCCCAACCAAGGCAACGGAGGATGGATCGAAGATGATCCCGAAGAGGACGAGGAACCCATAGAAGTGGGTGATGACTCCGGTACCGACTCAGAGCCGGAAGTTATCGATCCACCACCCATTCAACCTCCCGTCTTCGTAAGGAACTTTCAAGGACCGACTCCCATCTGGGGAAGTCACCTCCACCATTGGAGCCAACAGCAAAACCTACGCCCTCCCTACGGCATGTGCCGGGACTTCTATGATGTCTGCGGCGGAGGTTCGGCTGATCGAACACTCCCGGTAATGGTGGGTAAGTTAGCCAATCAGTCCTATCAGTCTGGAGTTCAAGCTAGTCGACTCCGGGATATCAACGTGGAAGTGCAGGTTAACACTTCTGACATCCGTAGGCTGGACAAGATGCAAGACAACGCTCAACTCCAAACCGAAGCATTTCAAGCGCAAATGATTGCAGCCCTCGCTGAACTGAGGGAACAACAAGCCACTTTCGATAGGCGTCTAATGGAGTCAAAGCAATCAGATGCGGAGTCAAGCTCCAAGCGCAACCTTCGACGCAAGTAGTGCTTGACAAGGACTCAAATTTTGTTATAGCTTAGGACCTCGGCTAAAAGTCTTTAAATTTCTTGAACTTTGTAATCGGAGACCCTTATAGGGGTCAAATTTTCATGATCGTTGTAACAACTTTTATATTAATATCAGTGGCACTATTACTACTATGTTAAGTATTTCGTTCAAACCTTGAATGGTCTTTGTGAAACCAAATACTTGTTTCATACCTTCAGTCTTACAAATAACTTTCATTCTTCTATTTTAAGACTCATACTATCATCTGTTGTTGAACTATAGAGATTTAGTTCATGAGACTCATACATTTTCTATTCTATGAAATTCTTATCCTTGTCTTTTCAACCTATAGTTGAAGGATGCCTCCGCGTAGAAACCCAAGGCGAAACAACGGTGAAGAAGCACCTGTACCACCACCACCTCCACCACCCCAATTTGATGTTGTAATGTTTCAAGCAGCAGTCACCGCAGCGGTGGCAGCTGCCATGTCACAGATCAATAACTCGAGTACTAATGTCTCGGGATCTGGCACACGCCTATCCAACCATGGCGAGAGTCATGGACCACCTCGAGAATGCACCTATAAGGACTTCACTAATGCCAAGCCCCGGATGTTTTATGGAACTGGTGGTGTGATGGCCCTGAGGCAGTGGATTGAAAGGACAGAGGCAGTCTTTGAAATCTGCTCCTGTCCCGAGCACAGCAAGGTCAAATTTGCAACTTTCACCCTTATTGATAAAGCTTTAACTTGGTGGAATGGCCACGTTAAAGTACTTACCCTAATCGTGGCAAACTCCATAAGCTGGGAGAGCTTGAAGGCCATGATGATGAGAGAATACTGCCCACGGGGAGAGATTCAAAAGCTTGAACACGAGCTATGGACTCTCGGAATGGTTGGTACCGACATCGCTACTTATACCAACAGATTCTGCGAGCTGGCAATCCTTTGTCCAGATATGATTGCTCCCGAGAGCAAGAAAATAGAAAGGTACATCTGGGGACTGACGCCCCAAATGCGATCAAGCGTGTTAGCTTCTAAACCTGACACCTTTGAAAGTGCTAAGGAACTGGCACAATCTCTAATTAACTACGGAGGTCATCAGAACTCAACCACTTCTGCGCCAGCACCACAGAAAGGAAACAACAACAACAACAACAACAACAACTACAACAACAACAACAACAACAACAACAATGGCAGAAAGAGAGTGTGGAATAAAGGGAAGGGTGGGTCTTCCCAAGAATCCGCAAAGAAACAACTGGTTTCAGTGAATGCTGCCACTGTACCTGCTACGGCTCCTACAAATACCTACCCAACAAAGCCTTAAATAGGTAACCTCCCAAAGTGCACCAAATGCAATTACCACCACCATGGACCTTGTCGGGAAATGCAGTGCGCCAACTGCAACAGGAAAGGACACACAGCCTGTTTCTGCAAGGACCCCGCAAGGCCGATCACTCAAGTTCCCGGTGCGGGTGTAGGGCAGACTTGCTACGGTTGTGGCGAGGTGGGCCACTACAAGAGGAACTGTCCTAAGGCAGCAGGCACCGGAGGTGTGGGACGAGTTTTGGCAATAGGCCACGACGAAGCTGTAGCTGACCCAACTATAGTTGCTTGTACGTTCCTTCTCGATAATTCATATGCATGCATATTATTCGATAGTGGAGCGGAGAGAAGCTTCGTGAGTCAAAACTTTATTCATTTACTTAAACCTAGACCTAGCAAGTTAGAAAAATCATTCACTGTAGAGATGGCCAATGGAAAAACCGAAAACACTAATTGCATATACATGGGCTGTACGTTAACATTAGACGGCCATTCTTTCCCAATCAATCTCATGCCGGTTCAAATTAAAAGTTTCGACGTCATAGTCGGCATGGATTGGTTGATTCTTCTTCGCGCCGACATCATGTGCTTTGAGAAAGCAGTCCGTCTTAACCTCCCTAACAACGAAACATTAGTTATCTACGGCGACAAATCTAGTACAAACCTTCGCATCATTTCGTGCATCCAAGCTCGAAAGTGCTTGCGGAAGGATTGTCGAGCATTCCTAGCGCACATCATTGATACAAGTCAAGAACTGAAGGACATCAAGAGCATCTCGGTAGTACGCGACTTTCCCGATATCTTTCCAGAATAACCACCAGGATTACCACCGCAACGCAAAGTCGAGTTCAGAATCGACTTAATTCCAGGAGCTACCCCAGTAGCGAAGTCGCCTTATCGTCTTGCACAAGCAGAGATGCAGGAACTTTCCAGTAAACTTAATGAACTCCTTCACAAAGGATTCATAAGACCAAGTTTCTCACCTTGGGGAGCACCGGTCTTGTTTGTAAAGAAGAAAGACGGATCGTTCCGTATGTGCATCGACTACAGAGAGCTGAACAAACTTACTGTCAAGAACCGCTATCCTCTACCCCGAATCGACGACCAATTCGATCAACTTCAAGGGGCGAACTACTTCTCCAAAATAGATCTATGATCCGGATATCACCAATTACGAGTTCTAGAGGGGGACATTCCAAAGACAGCTTTCCGAACTCGTTATGGACACTACGAATTCGTAGTGATGCCGTTCAGATTAACCAATGCACCAGCAGTATTTATGGACCTAATGAATAGGGTATGCCGCCCTTACTTGGATCAGTTCGTCATCGTCTTTATCGATGATATACTTATCTACTCTCGAAGTGAGGAAGAGCATAGTCAGCACCTACGAAAAGTCCTAGAAACACTGCGAATGGAGAAACTCTATGCGAAGTTCTCTAAATGCGAATTTTGGATTCGAAGAGTCAAATTTTTAGGTCACGTTGTTAGCGAGAAAGGTATACACGTGGACCCCTCCAAAATTAAGGCCATCGAGAACTGGTCGGCACCAAAGACACCTACAGAAATTCGTCAATTTCTAGGTCTAGCTGGCTACTATCGCAGATTCATAAAGAACTTTTCGAGCATTGCGAAACCTCTTACTACATTAACCCAGAAAGGTGTGGCCTTTGACTGGGAAGCGAAACAAGAGAAGGCATTCCAGACACTAAAGCAGGCCTTGTGCACCGCACCGATACTATCCCTCCCCGAAGGGATAGAAGACTTCGTAGTGTATTGCGATGCGTCAAATCAAGGACTTGGTTGTGTTCTTATGCAGAGAGGGAAGGTTATCGCTTATGCCTCCCGACAGCTTAAGACACACGAAGTGAACTATACGACACACGATCTCGAGTTAGGAGCAGTGGTATTTGCTCTAAAGATCTGGAGGCACTACTTATACGGAACAAAGAGTACTATTTTCACCGATCACAAGAGCCTTCAACACATTTTCGATCAAAAGGAACTCAACATGCGACAACGACGATGGGTTGAGTTTCTGAATGACTACGAATGCGAAATTCGTTATCATCCTGGCAAGGCCAACGTAGTAGCCGACGCCCTCAGTCGAAAGGAATACACTGGTCGGAGGGTAAATCTCTGACCATGACTATCCATTCCCACTTATCCACACAAATTAAGGAAGCACAAATGGAAGCTTTGCAACCTGAAAATGTGGCGGGTGAATCCCTGCGTGGAATGGAGAAGAATCTAAAAGTCAAGGGTAGTGGAGCCTACTATCTCATGGACCGAATCTGGACCCCGAAACATGGTGGTTTCAGAAATGTAGTCATGACCGAGGCTCACAACTCAAGATATTCCGTTCACCCGGGTTCAGATAAAATGTATCTGGATCTTAAGAAACTGTACTGGTGGCCTAACATGAAAGTAGAAATTGCTACCTTCGTGAGTAAATGTCTTACTTGCGCTAAGGTTAAGGTCGAGTATCAGAAACCGTCAGGATTACTACAACAACCAGAGATACCAGAATGGAAATGGGAGCGGATTACTATGGACTTCATAACCAAGTTACCCAAGACGACAAGTGGACTCGATACCATATGGGTCATTGTCGACAGATTGACCAAATCCGCGCATTTCCTACCCATCAAGGAGACTGACAAAATGGAGAAGCTCACAAGAACTTACTTAAGGGAAGTAGTGCGACTGCATGGTGTTCCGATATCCATTATCTCCGATCGAGATAGTAGATTCACTTCAAGATTCTGGCAGTCACTACAAAGTTCCCTGGGAACTAGGCTAGACATGAGTACAGCCTACCACCCACAAACAGACGGACAAAGTGAGAGAACAATACAAACTTTAGATGATATGCTGAGAGCCTGTGTGATTGACTTTGGAAAGGCATGGGATATTCATTTACCCCTTGTCGAATTTTCATACAACAATAGTTATCATACAAGCATAAAGGTTGCTCCGTTTGAAGCCCTCTATGGTCGAAAGTGCAGATCCCCTCTGTGCTGGACTGAAGTTGGCGATACCCAGTTAGCTAGAGGAAGAGTTCCTGAAAGCACTCTCACCGGTCCGGAAATCATACGAGAAACGACAGAGAAGATCGTTCAGATTCGTGAACAATTGAAAGCCTCTCGAGACCGACAGAAAAGCTACACTGACCAAAGGAGGAAACCTTTGGAATTCCAGGTAGGAGACCACGTCTTATTAAAGGTCTCACCGTGGAAGGGTTTAATATGATTTGGAAAGCATGGGAAACTAAATCCGCGCGAACTTTGTAACATCCATCCAACCTTCCACGTCTCAAACTTGAAAAAGTGTCTGTCCGACGAGACTCTTGTTATTTCACTCGACGAGATCGAGATCAACGAGAGCCTCAACTTTGTGGAAGAACCAGTAGAAATCATGGACCGAGAGGTCAAACAAACAAAACAAAGTCGCATACCCATCGTGAAGGTTCGCTGGAACGCCAAGCGGGGACCTGAATTCACATGGGAACGCGAAGATCAGATGAAACAAAAGTACCCTCATCTCTTTCATGTTCACTAGTATCTTTACTACTTTAAATTTCGGGACGAAATTCTGTCTAACGGGGGGATGATGTGACAACCTGATATTTCAACTCTTTGTAATGACCTAAAAGCGTCAAGTACTGTAATCACTTCTGAGTTAATAAAATTTACTTTCATAAATAAATGTACAAATAGTTCTATTTAATTTCCTTCTATGTTTAAATGTCTTGGAACCATGATCGTACGTGAAAAGAACGCCCAAATCCGACTTCATATAGCGAAGTTATGATTTTTCCAAGTTCGGCTTAGCAACAGACAGCTAAAAACTCGAATCGGAGATCGAGCGACTTTTGCCCGGAATGACCTAAACGAGAATCGAAGGTCTCGACAATGGTATTCCAGCGGTAAAAAGTCTGGCAAAAACCGACATCAGATAAAGAAGTTACGAATTTTCAAAGAAATTCCTTAAACACGATGGGTTTATAATAAATAATAAAAAAATAATTTCGGAATTTGCCGACGGAGTCTAAACGAAAGTTGTAGATCGTAGTCTCACCTACGCGTGGATATAAAGACCATCGAAAACGGAGTTTGTATGAAGAAGATATGAATTTTTGAAGTTTATTAAATAAATTATATATTTATTTAATTCAAAAATCGGACATTATCCGAAGGGGAGTCAGCGTCCTCATCCGAGGTACGCGCTGCGTACCCCTGTACGCCCAGCGTACCCGAGGGACTTGGCCTCTGATCGTCCACGTCGCCCTATCCGAGGAATCCGACCCGTCCGAACCGTCCGAAGCGCCGACCCGTTCGACCCGCTGTCCCGTCCGACCCGCTGTCCCGTCCGACCCGCCTCCCCAGCGACCTCTCCCATCCGAAGCCAAGGCAGTCGAGGCTTCGGTCATGCATGACGTACGCGTACGCGCTGCGTACGAGCGTACGCCCCGCGTACCGAGGAGGTTCAGCCTTCCTATAAATAGGATGCGAGGGCTTCCGAGAAAAGGGCTCAATTCTCTCCTCTCTCTCACAATCTTGCCTTGTTTTCCGTGTCCGTTCAATCCCGAAGCTCTGGTCTTTCTGGCTCAAGTCCCGAGGGTCGATTTTACTCTCGAGATTCCCGAGAATCCCGAGGAAAATCCGTTTCCCGAGACGAAACTCTGCCCGGTTTTCCATCTCGCTATCTCCAAAACTTTCAGGTGAGTTTCATACCCCTTAATCAACCTTTTTAAATATTCTAAATGCTTTTATATGCTTTCAAGGGGGGGATTACAAGTAAAACCCACAAGTATTATCGTGTGTTACATAAAGAAACTCTTTTATATGCTGTTATATATCCAAATCACATGCGATTTATAAACCTTTAAGGAACTTATATATATATATATATATATATATATATATATATATATATATATATATATATATATAATATGTTAAAATAGCATTCTATCTTTGGAAATATAAATTTGTTGTAATGCATGTATAAACTAAACTTTTCTTAGATTATTCTTGTCTATCTTAGACTCTACACCAAAAATCTATGCTTTCATAAACAAATGATCCTTTTTCTAGGTATTTCTAAACAAACAAGACACACTTTTAGAAAACTATAATAGGTATAGTTTTACGAACAAATTTCTAACTCTTATGTGCTAGAAACATGAATTTCAAGAAGTTTACTTTCGTATACAAGAACAAACGTAACATTTTAACAAGTAGATCTGTTTTTATACCACGGTTTTGTGAGACACTAATTTCATGTACGTTCGAGTACACATTTCAAGTCCTGTATTATATACCAGAATCCCTTGGATGGGGAGCATGGTGTTTGTGAATAGATCTATACAGGCTTGACAACCCGCGTCCTGACTGTTAGCTGCAGTCCACCGTTTGGGGTGACAAATGTCATAACATTCCAACGCCTGAAGAACGTTGTGTATAGGCATTCCGAGTCAATAGTATGGTTATAAAACTCACAAGGGGTATTAAAAATGCATTGATTTACAAGGTTTTCAAACTCATTGGTTATTTTACACATACATACATTTTGGAGACAAACATTGGTCTTGAGTGAAGGCTACTTTTATACTAGTAGAGAATATAGGATTTTCTAAACACAAACAAACAAAGATAAAACATTTCATTTCATTCAAACATTGCCACTTAAATACTTATGAAATTCACCAGCTTAAATGCTGATCTACTCTTTCAAAATTACTTGTATGTCCCAGGAAATCAGTAATTTCAGGTATTCATTACGCTTTTGATGAAGGGATGCTGCGGCGCCAGTTTAATCTCGTATTTTTGACATCATATTGTAATTGAGTTTTGAACATGTAACTTTTGACAAATGTAAACTTTCAATTATATATATGATGGTTGTATTGCTTTCTTTACTATGTATTCATTTGTTACGTTACCACATGAAGTCATCCGCCCCCGAACGTTTCCGCCGTTCAGGTTTGGGGGTGTGACAATAGGGTCTTTCGAGATCCTCGCGAGAATCGGCCCAGTGGCTTACAAGCTCAATCTACCGCAAGAACTCAGTAACGTACATCCTACCTTCCACGTGTCAAACTTGAAAAAGTGCCTCTCTGACGAGACTCTTGTTATTCCACTCGACGAGATCGAGATCAACGAGAGCCTCAACTTCGTGGAGGAACCAGTAGAGATCATGGACCGAGAGGTCAAGCAAACAAAGCAGAGCCGTATCCCGATAGTGAAGGTGCGCTGGAACACAAAGCGTGGACCGGAATTCACTTGGGAACGTGAGGATCAGATGAAACTGAAATACCCTCACCTTTTCGCTTAGTTATTTGTAATTTCTTAATTGCTTAAATTCTAATTTCGGGACGAAATTCCTTCTAATGGGGGGATGATGTGACAACCCAAAATTTCCATTCTGTACAAACTATATCACTTCAATAGAAGTTATAGCAGTCACAGTTAATTTTCAGACTTTTTCGCGTAAGTTTGAGTAATTCAGGGTTTACACTCTAAGAAATATCAGGAGAGTGGGTGCACTAGGGTTTTGTGCAACACTGTTATTCCAACACTCTATTATATTAGAGATCATTTCAGGAATAAAAATATTTTCTACCAAAAATATCTCAGGACTATAAATAGAATTCTGAACCAAATTCATTCATTATTCACATTTCCAACTAGAGAAAAGCCATTTTCTCTCTCACGGATCTTCGGGTTTTTATACCAAAACGTGAGTAACTCTTTCTAGTAGTGTTAGAAAGCTTTTTATGTAGTTATAACATGATTTAGATGGCTAAATCACTAGATTTAGGAGTTTACTCCCCAAGGTGTTCTTGGACGGTAAACTCCCGAAACAAAGCCTAGACCGACCCTTGTGTGTTGCTACTGCCTTAGACTCATTTATATGTGTATTAGGGACATGAAATCAAGAAAATATCACCCAAGTTTGGGAGTTTACGGCCCAAGAATATCTTAGGCCGTGAACTCCAAATTCAAACTCCAAATGGTGTTTTTAAGGCACCTAAAGCCTTAGACTTTTAACTAGACTTGTTCCCATTTAATCTAAGGCCTTAATCACATCAATAACACATGTAAAGATGAGTTTACCGCCACGACATGGTTCATGGGCTGTAAACATGATTTAAGGATACCAAAGTGTGTCAAGGGTATTCATATGCTTGGAATAAAAGCCTAGAACCTATACTACATGTGCAAGAGACTTGAAAGCATCAAAAACACCCATACATAAGAGTTTACGGCTGCAAACTCTAAGGGAAATGGCCTTAGGGCCGTAAACTTCTAAATGGAGTGTTTTTATGCCTTAAACCCTTCCAAGACTTTAACCACCAAGTTGGAATAATTCTAGGAATCATTTGGAACTTCAAAACACACAATACACCCATGGTTGGGAGTTTACGGCCGTAAACTCAAGAGTTTACAACCGTAAACTCCATGTGTGTTGGTATATGAGGAGTAAACTCATATATGGGGTCCTTTGGAACCCTAAACACAAGTGCCTTGTCCCACAATAGCTTAGATGCAATCCTTAGGGCTTAAAACACTTATATACAGTGTTTATTATGTCTAGGATGTCTTAACATTATCAAATAGTAATTTGAGACTAATTGAGTGCATATATGTATGATTATATGTTCATTAGGATCGTAGTGTGTGTACAAGTACTCGCTTGACACCTAGCAATCTTATACCGTTCAGTTGATCCCAATCACCAACTACAGGTGAGTTCATACCCCTAATCAATGTTTTAAATGATTTTAAATGCTTTAAAAGGGGGGGAATACAAGTAGAAACAAACATGTTATTAAATCATTGATATATATTTTATAACTGTGTTTGTCAGTTAACAGATTTCACATACTAAAAAATGTGATGCATGAAATGGTTTTAAATCTTAAAAATACATTGTTATCAAATGTTTTACCTTTGAAATGTTTATTAAAATGACATCAAGTCATTGTTAATTATTGTTCAAAACCCATAAGATGTCTTACAAAACCATTTTACATTCTTGAACTAAACTATACATATACATTTATATTCTTATATATGTATTGATGTTATAGTTTACACCTTTCATTTAGTTTTCCCACACCCTTGAGTAGTAAGAGTGTATAAACCTACTTAAACAACCATTTACCTTTCAGTAAATTATCATAGGGATAATTTGTAGATATCAAACACAATGCCTATATCAAGGAATCACACAAGAGTCATTTCATTCATGAGTCTATACCAGTACATTACCTGATACATGAGTACTTTTACATTTGATTACATGATACATGAGTACGTTTACATATACTTACATGATACTTGAACATGCTTACATGAACACATTACATGAGTACCTTTACGTAGATACACTTACCTGTGTATATTAACATGAATACTTGTATCTCGAATTGCGAGGATGATTTATTAGTACCTTCTGTGTAAATCTTCCTGCATATCCCTAGTACCTCGGGATATCTAGTCGGGACCCTATCCCCAGTACCTCGGGATATATGGACGGGACTAACCATTCCTGAACCCAGCTGTTAGCAACAGTGGGTGATGAACATCTACGGATGTCTACGGTTATTACTTATACTAGGAGTACCTTTACAGGGACTAACCCTTCCTCCGCCCTACTGCTGCTACAGAGGACAATTGGACAATCTTTGGATGTTCATTAGGTTATATATGTTGTGTTAGCCCTAGTACCTCGGGATAACAGTTACATACGTCGTGTTAGCCCTAGTACCTCGGGATAACACTTACATTAGTAATTTTTCCTGTTTACTTTATTTTGTGATACTTTCACATAAACGATGAGTTAGAGTAAGTACTTTTAGTACTAGTCAATAGAAAGGAAAATGTATCATTTTGCTTACAAAACATTCAGGTCTTGGTAGAAGACTACATTGTCATAACAAAACATTCGGGTCTTGGTAGAAGACTACATTTCATACTTATAGAAAGTAAGGGATTTTCTAGGGTTTTTCATACTTACATCAACATTTTCATTTAAAGGTTTACATGGCCTTCATAACAGATTTTCATAAGCAAGACAATGACACTTAATTACGTATGAATTCACCAGCTTTAAAGCTGATACTCTCTTTCAAAATAACTTGTATTCTCAGGTCAATAGTAGACAGGTACGATGGCCAGGTTTTGAGAAGACGGAGCAGACAAGTCTCGTCTTTTATTTTGATTGTATATTTTTGGTGTCTTACTACAATGAAAGAACACACATGTATTAAAACTTTACTTATAATGCAATGGATGATGTTGTTGCTTGTTTATTATATTACACTGTTGTGATACTATACATGACGTCCTCCACCCCTGAACGTTCCGCCGTTCGTGGTTTTGGGGTGTGACATTTTCAATCCAAATTAATCTAAGAGTTGGTTCTAAAATGTGTTCTTGTAACTTGTCCTCAAGTTATATGAAAATCCACATTTAAGATTCATAAAATCATAAATATTTCCATAGGTTATGAACAAATAAAAGTCATATTCTTTTAATAGTTTAAAGTCTTCTATAACTTGTCATCAAGTTATGGAACTTGAAGAGTTTTTGGATTAAAACAACTTTAAACACATAAGTTACGGAATTGAATAGTTTTGAATAGTTTCAAAACTTACCCTCAAGTTTTGGAATTTGAAAAAGTTTTCCCTTATGAATACTTTAATTCCAAGTTAAACCCTTAGAATTTTAAAAGTTAAAATTCAACCCTTACACTTTATAATATTATAAGTTAATAATATTATATATATATATATATATATATATATATATATATATATATATATATATATATGTATAAGAGTAAAGTCGTTTTACCATTAGTAGGTCTCATTCACGAAGCCGGTCTACAAGGGGGTATAAGGTTACTGCCTATAAAATGGCAGTTTAATGGGTGTCCACTCTCACCTACCGCTTCCTTGACTGGTGGAGGGTTGTTAGCCGAACGGGTAGGACAAGGACTATAGTTCTCCCTTCATTAAAAGTATTAATGAATAAATACTAAGTAACTAAACTCTTATTAATACCCAATCTTATTTACTTAGGAAAATGTGAATTTGGTGCTAACCCATTTAATTACACTTTCCACTTTGCTTAAGTCGGTTAGTGGAGCGTGTGTGGTTAACCAGCACACTAGCTTGACTTGACAAGGTGTAAATCCCTAATCTGCCTGTGTATCAGTCAGATCCATTTGATGGTGCGGAATCCCAATCAAACGGATGATGACAGATAAAATAGAAGAGAAGAAGAAGAACAATAAGATGAATCTCAATGTATTAATGAATAGATTAATAATTCGGATACAAGAGATTCACACACACATAAAAGCTCCCGTTTCTCTTCTCTCTGGCCGTAAACTCCTTAGGGTTCGTCAATCTCTACTCCTCACCCCTAACACCTCTATTTATACTTGAATATGGGTCGGACAAAACAAATGGGCCGTAAATGAGTTTACGGCCGTAAGGTGTTTACGACCGTAAACTCAGTTGTAAACTAGACCATAAATTCATAAATATTACAGAAAAATACAACTGCCCAGAAAAGTAAAGTATAAACCATATTTTGACCCAACAATCTCCCCCTTGGCTTATAGCTTTCTTTTCTTAATGACCTAACAAGCTCCCCCTAAAAAGTAGTTGGCTTTCTTGATAATCTTCATTGGGAACTTGGCTTCAGCATTAATCTTCAAATTCTTCACGACTTCAAGATGAACTTGATGAATCTTCAATGAATGACTTCATGTTGAGCAGTTGGGCTCTTCTTCAGAATTTGGCATTGAACGCACGTTGGGTGAGGAGGCTTCTTGTACTGATTCTTGAAAGATAACGCTTTCAGCTTGAGAATCTTCAAAGAGAACATTAGAGAGAACAAATCTTCTGGATCACTTCAGCAGGTACAACGATAGCAACAGATTGATTGAGGAGGCTTCAATGCAATCCGTCACATAATCTTCAATTTCTGCTTCACCTTGCTTCTACGGTTGAAAGATTGAATTTGAAAGAATAATCTTCATTTCTTGCTCCTTTGAATGAGAATTCTTCGATGCTCACGAACGAAGCCTTTGGCTTAGAAATATTCAACACAAACTCCATGAGTCTTATCTATACCTGAATTCACTTTTCAAGACAAAACAAAACTAAAAGAAAACTTAGCACAAAAATTAAAACGGAAACAAAAATATTTTGGGATTTTTTTATTTTTTCTGAACAAGAAATAAAACAGAAATAACACTATTTTTGGATTTTTAATTTTTGTGATTTTTCTTTGATTTTTTTAATTTTTCTAATTTTTTTTTATTTTTTAATTTTTCTGTTTTTTTTGTTTTTAGTTCTCCCCTAATATTTAAATTAGAAGAAACTATGACAAATTTAACAAAAATAAAAATGATATTTAACTTTAAGAGTGATTTGGGATCAAAGTTTTTAGACAACCTTTATCCACTTGTCGGTACCTTTCATATTCACATCTTTGTCTGGTCGATCGTCGGTATTGTTGTCCACTTAAACACGAAAAATTTGTGACAAATTTAGGACATACTATTTGTTACAAGACAAGGTGAACTTAAGTTCCTAGTATTTATATTTGATCCTAATTTCATAGATACTATATCTTAAGGTCCATTCATCTGTTGATGACCAGGGATATTGTTGTCCACCTAAATTGAGCAGCGAGATCTACAGACAATCTGTATGAGTTCAATTTTAAGTGTACTGGAACGTGTTTCCCGCTTCCTGATATGCCCCAGCCATCAAGAACTTCCAGAGTACTCCTTACACCGGGTGAGCAGACAACCATTCAGAGAGAGAAGAGATTCAAAATTCTATTGCTAACTACTTCAGAGGGGTTGAGAAGAAGAAGGTTGTATATGCTGTGTACCAGGTCGGATTAGAAGTCGCGCAAAGGAGACAGCATATGGCTAACAGATGAGAAGTATTTCATATACATATATATATATATATATATATATATATATATATATATATATAGCCTGCAGAGAAATAGAGTTGCATATGTTGTGTACCAGGTCGGATTGGAGGTCATGCAAAGGAGACAACATATGACTAACAGATGGAAAGAAAGAAAATGATATTCTACAGACCTAATTTATCGGAATTTACCAGTCGCCCCATCCAACCGGAATTAAGGACAGAATCCGCACATCAAGGAAAAGTTAAACCACGGTTCCAAGTACGGGTTCATTTAGTGTGACGAGTAGATTCCCATATATATCTCCCTGCTCAACCTATCCGAGCATCGTATTGTCAGGCTGAACGGATCTAACTAGGTCAAAATTTGTCAAGTCTATAAATTTCCTAAGTTCAACTCTGCCTAGTCAAGTCTATTTAGAATTTTTCGTGCCTACCGATGCATCAAGTCAGAGCATAGACCCTTCAACTTCGGGTATGTTACGCAGACTCAGGTTGCTTGTTATCACTTGATAATATCACTTCCCAAAACATCTCCCTCAAACACAGACTCATAACCAATATATTTTTTTATTTTCTGATTTTCTGATGTTTTTGGATTTTTTAAAATTTTCTAATTTTTGTTTTGTTTTTATTTCTCCCCCTAAATTTGTGCATAGGAGAGAAACGAAAGTAAATGCGCAAATTTAAATTATCCTAAAACAAAAATTAGTCTTTAAAGCGAATCAGGTTAAGAAAAACTTAGGAGTATAGACAAGAAAACTCAAACCGTAAGTCACGAATTGAATTTGCATCCAGAAGGTCTGAGAACAGCACGCATAATCCCATAACAGATCCGAAAATTCTTCATATCATTAAGAACTAACCCCATGTGATCCCTTCTTTTCTTCCTTTCCCGCAAAAGGACACATGCTCTCAAACAATGTTCTGAGTGTTGTACAGTTGAGAGATGTCTCCTATCATGTGCCTGGAACAGCCACTACCAACAAACCGAAGTCTGATGATATGCCTCCATAGCTGCTCCGACACAGAGTGGGATTAGTTGGTCTTTGGAACCCAGTCCATTTTGAAACTGGTTCGACCTTTGTCATCAACGCATGATACTCTCTCCCATGACATATCTTGTTTATCACAAACAGAAGATGTAGAAACGTTAGAAGCATTAGGAGATTTGGGAGAGTGAGCCTTTGGAACCCATTTGTAGTTGGGTTTAACCCATTTCTTTTTCGATCCGATGGGTGGCTCAGTACTTGATTTGGAACTTGAAGCCGACTGCCGAGATGACTTTGACCTAACCGGTCTTGGCTTCACAGGAGCATCTCTTGAACTGGGCTTGTTGGCTGACATTTCCTTCTTGCCCTTGGGATTTTGATTCTTGGCCTTGGAAGATTGATTCTTGGCCTTCTGCGCGTTCCAATCAGCATTGTCTGAACGTGACCTTGAGGGTTTTTTTTGGAGTATCTCCCTCTTGGTGCGTTCTGCCACCTTTGTGCATAGTAGGGAACGTATGCGCGATTAGGACAGTTTCTGGCAATGTGCCCAGGTGTTCCACAGTGAAAACAAGTCTTTTTCTTCACTGTGAAGTTATCTCTTCCTGCCCCTGGTGGCGTATCCTGGCCTTGTCTCTTGTTGTTCCCACATGCACACTTGCAACAGGCACTCTGTTTCACTGGAATTGGTGGCCTGTATTTCTCAACGGCAGGTTGATCAGAAGCAGTTGAGTTTGAAGCAACAGATTCAGAGTTCAAGGTGATGTTGGTTTGTTCAGAAGAACTCTCCTTGTTCTCATCCTCTGTTACTTTGCCTGCACAAGAAGTAGCAACATTAGTATCTTCAATATTAATAACTTCTCCTGACACAAATCCAGCTCGTTTTACATATTGAAGATGTGCCTCCCTGTCAATTTCTTTCTGTGTCATGGGGATGGATGTGTAGTTATGATTGAAAGGAGGAGGAGCACTATCATACCCTAGACCCTTGCTTTAAGTTTCTATGAATTTTAATTGGGTTTCATATGGACTCGACTGTGTGACTTGACGCAGTATAATTTTTGAAACTAATGTCTGTTTTTCCACACTTAATTTTTAAAGCGTCAAGTTCTTCAGTTACAGTAGCAAGTTGTCTCTTAATATAGTCATAATTTTCACACTTGTTGCTATACTGTTCCTGAAGTTTCCTAAAGTCCTTGGTTTTTGCTTCTAATTCAGCCTTCAGGGGTTTCTGTCCTTTCCTGAGTTGATATCCTTCATATCTCAGGTCCTCAACTTCTCTTTTAAATAAGTCAATTTGTTCCTGAAGAAATTTAATCGTATCTTCACTAGATAGTGTACATGAAACTTCACATGATTGAGAACCTGAAACTTCATTGACCAAGATGTTTGCAGAACTCATTGTATTTCCACACTTCAAAGCGTTAAGCTCTTCAATTACATCAGCAATACTAAGACTATTTAGATCTTTTGTCTTCTTGATGATAGCCACTTTCATATCCCACGATTTCAGAAGTGAATTCAATAGCTTTTTGTTTATCTCAGATTTGGACAAGAAGATCCTAGCTATATTCATCTCAGTAGTGAGTGTGGTAAATCGCTGCAACTGAGTTTTAAGGGTTTCTCCAGGGATATAATCAAAAATATTGAAATTTTGTCTTAACATATCCTGACGACTCTCTTTCATGTTTTCAACTCCCTCGTAGACCTTAAAATCGATTAAAAAACACAACTAGAACCTAAAATTAAATTTAAAAGTCAAATTTAAAAAAAAAAATCAAACTCAAAAGTCAAACATGAAAAAGTCAACCTTGAAAAAGTCAAACTTGAAAAAATCAAACTTGAAAGTCAAACCGAAAAGTTAAATTTGAAAATTTAAAAAATTAAACGAAAAGTTCAAAGTTTCAAGTCAAAGGTCAAACTTGAAAGTCAAAGTCAAAATTTGAAATAAAAAGTCAAAAATAAAAGTCAAAAATAAAAACAATTATAATTATTATTATTATTATTATTATTATTATTATTATTATTATTATTTTATTATTTTTATTATTTTTTTTTATTTTGGATGAAAATAGAATTTAAAACAAAAAAAAAGTGAATTTTGGGTTAAAAGTGTCAAAAATGCAAAATTAGAATCGAGAAAGAAGCTTTATGAATTAAATTCAGAAGGGATAAACCAAGATGCAGCGTAGAAGACTTGGTTAAACACGTGGACTAGTAGGGAGGAGACCCAGGTTCGATCCCCGGCACCTCTACCTTCGCTTGCTATTTATTTATACGCGAAGGGTTGCTACTGCTGCAAGGTTGCTGCGAAGCGATGACAAGGACCGAGGTGCGAGGCGAAGACCGAGACTGCTGGACCACAAAATCCGAGGCCGCAAGCTCGGACCGTGAACCTCGGGCCACAAACTTCGGACCGTGAACCTCGGGCCGTGAACTCCGCAACCCTAGCCGCCGGCCGCCACCCCCTCGCTGGTTACGACTAAAAACACCGTTTTTTGCCCTTTTTTGCTCCAAAACTCGATCAAAAACCCGTTTTTATGAAAAACACGAAGAACAAACCCCCCTTATTTTTCAGAGATCTATCCAAAAACGCAAGAATATTTTGAAAATAAGATCAAATAATGCCCCAAATCTGAAAAAATTGACTGATACAACTTGGCTCTGATACCAATTGTAAGTCCCTAATCTGCCTGTGTATCAGTCAGATCCGTTTGATGGTGCGGAATCCCAATCAGACGGATGATATCAAATCAAATAGAAGAGAAGAAGAAGAAGAAGAATATGAATCTCTGTATGAATTGATTAGAATTAAAGTTCCAGATACAAAAGATTCACACACACAGAATGCAATAGTTCTTCTGTCTCTCTGGCGATAAACTCCTTAAGGTTCGTCAATCTCTACTCCTCACCCTAACACCTCTATTTATACTCGAATATGGGCCGGACAAAACAAATGGGCCGTAAACGAGTTTACGGCCGTAAGGTGTTTACGGCCGTAAACTCAGTCGTAAACTAGACCATAAATTCACAAATATTACAAAAAAATACAACTGCCTAGAAAAGTAAAGTATAAACCATATTTTGACCCAACACAAGGTAGACAAAGGGTAACTTAATATTTATCATAGTATCGGTGGAGCGCGTGTGGTTAAACGGCACATCGATTGAGGGGTAAAAATTAAGGGTACCAAGTATATTTGCATGGTTATTCACACCTTGTTTTGTGATTCTCGGTGTCCCAGTCACAAAACCTAAAGGGCACACTCGAGATTGAAACATGCCATTGAAAGTTCAATGAATCTCAAAAGATCTAGGTGTTTCAAATCCAATTAAAACCTAATAATTTATTTCGTTTTTCATGGTGAAAATTGGTGAATCGTCATTCACCTACCTTCAAATATTTTATAGCCTAGATTACGACATCGCTCTTCCAAGTTATAAAATATTGTGTTGGATCCTAACCTTAATATTTCATATTGGGTGTTATATTAAGGATTTAAATCAACTAACTTGAATTTCTCCCTTTGCAGATGTCTGGAGACAACAATGATCTTCCCAAATCTTATGGAACAAGCTTTCCTAATGAAGATGACTTCCTGAGTTTGGCTCATGGAAATCATACTTCTCTTCCTCCTCCTCCTCCAATTATTCTCCCTGACCCACAAGCTCAAAGACTTGAAAAGTTCAAGATCACTCAAACCTTGCTCACAATGAAACATGAAGATGGAAGACCTGTGTGCACTCATGTCTTAGGAATGAAGTCACACATTGACAGGTTGAGAATATTGGATGTCATTGTCCCAAGGAAGTTGGCTATTGACTGGGTCCTTCAGTCATTTCCTGAGTCATATAGTAAGTTTATTAAAGACTATTATGTGACAGATCACGACATGACCCTATTAGATCTTTCTTATTTGCTTATTGCTGCTGAATCAGAAATGATTTGGCGCAATAGTCAAGTAAATATGGGTGGAAGGTCTACTTCTCAAACTTTCATGGACATGGACAATGGTAATATTGGAAGTCCAAAAAAGCTTTCTCTTCCAAATGGAAAGGGATTGGCCTTGGTCAACCCAGTTGACCGGAAGGTAAAGAGAAAGTCTAAGTCTGGAATAGCCTTTTGTACCATTCCCGAAGAGTCTATATGTTTTCATTGTGAAGAAAAATGGCATTGGAAGCGAAGCTGCCCTAGCTACCTGAAGGATCTAAAAGGAAGAAGAATCAAAAAGTTTGACTCTGATTCAGGTAAGTCCATTATCTAACTCTGTTAAGTTCCTAATTTATGATTAACAATACATGATGTGACTAACTTACATTTTGATGTTTGGCAGGATCAAGCAAAGGAAAGGAAACTTAAATAAAGAGTATGTTGAATCTGATCGCGAAGATGGATTTCTATCACATGGTTGAAGATCAGATTTTTGAGATACTACTTAGGGGTTATGATAGATTGCTAGAAACATGTAATAGCATAGTTTTCATTTCAAGTTGCATTATAAGGAAAAAAATCCGCATTTATAAATATGGTTATACTTACAAGTTTAAGTATAATTCTGAAACATTGAAAAATTTTCAGTGTATGGCAGGACGGATGAGAAGAATCAAATTAGGCAGAAGGATAAAAGTTTCTTAAATCTGAAAAGATGGGAGAGTACTTTAGTATCATGTTTTGTGTTCATCTTAATGATTAAGAAACCATGTCACAATTGGTCCTCTAAAGACATCTTAGTGCATTCATATAGCTAAAAAGAGGAATCAAGAAGTGTTGAAATGGTTAAATCAAGAGATGAGACATACTTCGTTCCAAAAAAATTCTTAGAGTCATACTCCAAGATTGTAAATTGAGTGACATATCTTAAAGAAAGGTTTATAACACTAGTCAAATGTAAGAGTAAAGTGTATCCCACTCTTGTACATTTGAAATTGGTAAGTTGTGATGTTTTGGATAAAACAGAGACCAACTTAAGGCCAATTGTGTGAAGTGTTTGTCTTGATAAAGAGTCTGCACTATCTCTTGAATATTTGTCAAGTAAGTCTTATATATTAACAAAGCAGTGGGAGTCTTAAAGATATTGGAAATACTTCCAAATCTAATCAAGAAGGAAAAACCTATAGTTTATCACTAGCACACGACCTGAGGTTTATAACCTATCGTGTTGACATATTCCTAGTTTTGTGCTCATTCCAGTTAAAGTTGGCTTTGCATATGAGTTCTGAGAGTTCTTGATTGGTTGCATAACAGCTTGGAAGCAATGGCAGGCCCTTGTGCTTCCAGGTGGCAAGAAGTTAAGACTACACAAGTTCAATCCATAAGAGTTTGGATTTGTCAATAACCTTGTCTTCTGATTATGGTTTTGACAAATTCACATGAATAGGAACACATACACCATAAAATCTAAGTTTCATAAGGTTTCTCTCCGATTCCTAAAAATGATGGTGAGGAAAGACTTTCACTAAGTAGATTTTAACTAGATAGCAATTGTGATATTTCCATTCTCAAAGTCGTTAGTGGAGCATGTGTGATTAACCGGCACACTAACATGGACTTGTGAGAAATGGAAAAGGTCTAAACAATTGAGACTATGATTACGACATCCTTTTTCATAGTTTTGTAATTGTTTAGACACACATGTGTGCTATCTATGGAAAGGTGTATGATTTTTGATAAAGTTTTATCAAATCATCTCATATCAGAAATATGAACTTTGGTAAGAAGGTCAATAAAGTATTGATTTCTAAATGTCTAGCAGATTTTTGATTACACGTCAAAGCTAGTGGGAGCATAAGCTTCATGCTAAAATTCATCATGCAAGTGGGAGCATGATAATTATAATAAGTGTTGCAAGTTAGCAGTGTTAATAATAGAAAACAAAAGGTTTCATTTGTGAAAAAGTTGTTTTTTCTATAATTAAGGGAGAGGAAATTATACTTCACTTCAGTTCTAAAAGCTTAGATTGAGGTTTTAATCATATTTAGTCAAGGATATATATATATATATATATATATATATATATATATATATATATATATATATATATATATATATATATATATATGAATTTCATGTTGGAATGGCTCAACATAAGAAAATTCTATATATGGGTCAATGATTTATGTTCTAAAATTCGATTATGATTACGGTATCCCTTTTCATAATCTGAGTTATGAGAACTTGGCAAATAGAAATAGAAATATAATAGCAAAAGACCGGTCTACTATCATGTCTTTATGAATCGTGTCACGTATGCTTCGGATATAGGACCGCTTGCATGTGCTATAATATTCATTTGTTCTAAATTTTTCCAAATGCCCAGAGCATTAAGAAGGAAAAAGTACTAGAACTAGATATGACTAATTTGATTAAGCAATTATTGAGGAAAATCTAAGGTTTACCAAAGATTGGTTGCTCAGGGACAGTTGGAAGTATAGTGTTAATTTTGGAAGGACCATATTGACATATTTTGAAAAGAGGCAACTCTTGTTCAGGAGTAATAGTTAAAAGGGGAATATGGAAATGTTCCCATAGGTGGAAGGTATTCATTAAATCTGTGTAAGATTAAGAAACTTAATGCTAGAAGAATGTTCAAAGGCAATGAACTTTGAGTATAAGACTTCGTTTCTATGGAGTTGATCTCCATTGGAATACTTTGCAATGTCTGTTGACAAGTCTTTGTGACTTTGTGCATAATCATTACAAGAGGACCAATGCATATAAGTTTTGAATCTAACAGATTTAGGTAAATGGCAGGAATTTGGAATTCTTGCATTTGCGGTAAGGATTTGGGATTGTGAAATGAGTATCGCTGGAATTATGTTCAACCGATCTATTTCACAAAGTAAAGATCATAGAAAAAACATAGTGTGCATACATGGTGTATGGCATGACTGGTGTTTAAAAAAACATAGTGTACATGCTTGGAGCATGGGACAACTATTGTTTTTAATTCAAGTATAAAGTTGATAGTTTGAAACAGTATGCAATGAATGATGGGTAATCAATATGGTGATAAATAAAAGATGTTTTATTTATATTCATAAGTTCTGAGACCATATTGGATTTGATTATTCTTGTGTTTAACTTTGCATGTTTTGACTTCTAGAATAACTAAGTCGCTCTTCCTGAATGACTAAGTTATTCAAACTATCCACAGTCGGTCATAGTTGAAAATAGATATGAATCAAGATTGTCATGGGTTGGCTTGTAGAGGTCTAAGATGTTGGACAAACTGGTGGTACAACAGTCATGAGTGCTCATAAGTTCTGAGTATTGGATTCAACCCACACTCACTTGTATCACTTCATGGAATTTATCTCGAGTGATCGTGAGACGGTAATATCATATAAGTCTTCAAACCTATAGATATGACTTGTTGCCTATGATTTGGTTATACATTCATTGTACAAAAACGCATTTGTAACTCGATGTTATAAAACGTGTCTTTATGTATGATTTAACAAGTAGTAGAACAAGCATATGAGTCGAAGTTTATCTCTTCCTTCTTGGATTAGAAGCGATATCTGGGCCCCTCGATGATTTTATTTTGACCCATGTACCGGGCCCGGTCATAACTAAGTTGATGTGTTCAATTAAGTTCTATGTCAAAAACAAATTGGAAATCGAGAAACAAACTGATGGACTATAATTAAGACATTGTTCCATGTATTTGTCTGGCTGATATCTAGAACAGAGGATTATATGATCACCTATCTTAAATGGCGTATCATCATCATCTCAGTTCCACGAGAACTTGAAAGAGCTATGATTGCTGATCGGTTCCTGCGGTCATTAATCTTGCAGTTATAGTTATTAGACTTATCCAAGTGGGAGATTGTTGGATTAGGTGTCTAAGTTCATAACTATTTCTGGAATGTATTTGACCTGATTAGAATGGTCCATTTGGGTTGCATGGCGACTTATTAAATATATGGGTTGATTGTGTAAATCACTCATACTTGTATAGTGGGCTAATGTTCCATGGATTATCAAGTTGGGCTAAAACCCATAGGATGCTCCATGGATGCTCAATGGTGTCTTTGAACCCATGGGTCATGGAAATGAAGAGCCATGTCAAATTAGGGTTTGCATGGTGTAACCCTAATTATGACACACTATATAAGCAACATGTCGTAGACCAAAATCGTGACTAGTGTAAGAAACAAGAGGGTATAGCCGATTCTAAGTGTGTGACATTTCTCTCAAGTTTATTCCAAGTGCATTTGGTGTTGTGTGAGACATTTAAGGCATCACACTTGGGGTGCTAGGCTCAAAAGGTTCTTAAGGAATCCAAAGTACTACAAGGTATGTTTTCTTACTATCATGTATGATTAAAAGTTCCCTTGTATACTAGATAGGTTAAGAACCTTGGGAAAATCAATTTTGCCTGTATCATAGATAAAACATAGATCCAATGTTTCTAGGGTTGCATGTACACCATAGGAGTGTTAGAATGCTCAAAACCCAACAAAAGCCATGTCTGAAACTCAAATGAGAACAAGCCCAACTGACGACGAACGCGGGGCGCACGCTCAGCTTATGATGGGCGTACACAAAGGAATCTAGGTTGCGACCAAAAGCAGGTACGATGGGCGTACCTTTAGTTATGCGTGGCGTAACCTCAGTTTCTTCAATACTCGATTTGTGACTTAACCAATTAAGCACTTTACACCCAAACTTCAAGGAACCTCAAAATAAAGCTCTTAATGCACAAATTCGGCACCTTTATGCTTTTGCATGACTCAAGGGGACCCAATGACTTAATCCATTAATACCCAACTTAATCCATCTAGAACATGCATGGATGATTTTTAATCTAAAAAGTGGCAACTTTATGAACTTTTATCCTCAGAAATGCTAATTCTAACAACTCCAAGCTCCTGGAGTGGTGTCCAACCACTAGATGTCACCCATGAGGTCAAAATGGGGACCAAAACCCACATAATCTTAGATATACACTTCTAATGAGCAAGGTTATAACTTTTTAACCTGTATGAGCTGAAAATGTAGCAATAGTCCAGATCCACAAGCCTTCCCCTTCATTCACCACCGTGCTCAACACTTCCACTCTTAAATGTACACTAAAACCCACCAAAGATCCACATAAAAGGCTCACAACACTCTTAGATGAGGTTACAGCTCGAGATTAGGGTTTAAGACAATGGAGGATGAAATAGAGGCTCACACCTGGTACTTAGGGTGTTTAAATATTGAGCCAACCCTATGATTTAGAGTTTTGGGATCCTCCACATACGCTGGGTGTACTATCTGTATGTTGGGCGTGTAGCTCCAAACTCCTGCATTTCACTTTTCCAGTATTACGTTGGGTGTACCCCAGCTTACGCTGGGCATACTCACTCGCATGCTACCTTTTCATGCATGGGATTAAAATGCAAGCTTTTTCCACCAAGGGCCAAATTTGCTAATAACTTCAAAAAACCATAACTCCCTCATCCTAGGTCCGTTCCAACTAACCTTATATCCACGAAAAGGTGGCGAGAAGCCCTACACTCTTAGTAACACACCCAAACCATAAAACCTCCCAAACAAAACCTAAAATCCATAAAAATCGAGATATCCAATTACGATTATACCCTTGGCCTCCAAAGACACAATCAAACACTTGGATCACTTATACTATGACACCCACATCCGAATTGGGCCAAATCTTTCCTTTTCCCATGCTCTAAGCCTTATGACAACCGAGGGTTGGGCTGCAGCCCCGACCAACTAAGCAAATCCAAAATCGAGTGTTACAAAGCATCTGCATGGCTAGGAAAGTCATAATGCAACAAACTTTAACTTCCAACACACGCTAAGCTACTTTTGTGACATCCCCAAAATCTCGGCCAGAAAAGATCGATTTCATTTATGCTTTTTAAACATTTTCAGAGTAAATCCGTTTGATTTTAAAAGAGATGCGGAATTTGTTCCCAAAAACAAAACATGATAAAATAGATATTTATCAAAACATTTCATATAGAAATATGATTTCATTTCATAATCAAAAGTCGGGATGTCATGTTCCGATATAGATCATAAAGCATAAACGATAACATTACAAGTCGTTCAACAAATATATACATATACAGACTTGTAAACAAAACAACTTGATGATTCGCCCATCTTAAGCTCTTGCGCCACTTTCTGTAATACAAATCAACTGAGTGGGCCAGGCTTGGGAGCCTGGTGAGCATATAGGGTTTTCAAACCCACAATAATTATATTTAATTACAACAATCAACAATAAACCCGATTACCCATTCCCGTTATCCTCACCTTACGTTCCTAAAAATAACGTCTATTATAAGGAACTTATTTCAGGATTTTCATCGGGACGGACATTACTGCAGAGGGGCTTCCTCCACAATAAGTATCCTAAAGGCAACCATGTGGGGGATAGAGTACACCGGTGAACACGTCGATCACAACACCTACAGGTAATGAGCCTGCTATTGCTCCACAGGACAGTCTAGAATAGTCCGTGGTCGTCATCCATACTCTGCTGAATGACTAGAATAACACCAATAACACCAAGGCCTCTCATCTGTTTATTTCACACCAATTATCTACCCATGTTCTACCCAACATATTAGTAGATAAAAATATACTTTTTTTTATACATTGTTTAAAAACCTGTATAGCATGCTTTAATCAATACATATTCCACATAACAGATGAGGCACACACACATAACACGTATTTCATAGAGAATATACATTCACACATATAACCACAAAATATATACACGTAGCACGTATTTTATATTAAATACTTCATAATATTGCGTTGGAAAGA
This sequence comes from Lactuca serriola, assembly GCF_051521515.1. Taxonomy (NCBI): domain Eukaryota; kingdom Viridiplantae; phylum Streptophyta; class Magnoliopsida; order Asterales; family Asteraceae; genus Lactuca; species Lactuca serriola. The sequence continues at coordinate 81,617,315 of NC_136413.1, read as the reverse complement.
AAATAACTACACACTCACTTGATCAGAAGATGATCCGACAACACTACGGCTTATAGAAGCAGCGTCTCTCCGTAGATCTGGAAGATCTTCACAAAAACCGGGCTCCTCGCGGGCAGGGCTTCGGCTCGGGAATAACGCTCTTCGGGATTCTCGGGGCTTCGGATCTCGCTTCGGGGCTCGAGAATAATACCGGGGCTTCAGGGTACAAACGGCACGCAAGATGAGGCAAAAGGCTAGAGAGAAGAATGGAATTTGTAAAGAGGAAAGAGTTGCCTTCGGATCCCCTTTTATAGGCTGAACCCTCGCACGTACGCGGGGCGTAACTTCGGGGTACGCGGGGCGTACGCCTCGGTTGTCGTCAGCGCTTACGTCATTGGTCCTCTTACGTCATCGCATACGACTTCGGAGTACTCGAGTGCTGGTTCGTCACCCTTCGCTGTACGCGGGGCGTACTTCGGATAGACCGGCTGACCCCTCTTCGGATAATATCGGAGTTTTAATTAAAAACAAATATTAAATATTTATTAAACTTCAAAAATTCATATCTCCTTCATACAAACTCCGTTTTCGACGTTCTTTATATCCACGTGAAGGTGAGACTACGCTCTACAACTTTCGTTTAGACTCCGTTGGCTAATTTTGACTTTTATTTTTATTAATTATTTTTAGGAGGCCCGGACAGGAAAACTTTGTTATAAAATCATAACTTCTTCGTCCGACGTCCGTTCTCGCCTATCTTTTCATCGTTTCGCTACTAACAACAAGATCTGCGATTCTCATTTAGATTGTTTCGGCTAAAAACCGCTCGATCTCAAATCGAGTATTCGGGCTGCATACTGCTAAGTCGAAACTTAGAAAAATCATAACTTCCTCATACGAAGTCAGATTTGGGCGTTCCTTTTATGCACGCTCTCGGTTTAACGAAATCTACGACTTTCATTTAGATCGCTAAGGCTAAATATCGCTCTATCTTAAATTCATATTTTACGTCACTCGGCGTCGTGCCGGTTCGGTCGCGAAACTTCGACAGGTCATAACTTCTTCGTTATAACTCGGATTTTGGCATTCCTTATATCTTCGGAATCCTTGTTTCAACCACTACAACTTTATGCAAAGATATCGGGCATATCTAATACTTTAATTTTGACGCTTATTTTATTCTTAATTCATTAAATTATAATAATTAAGAACACACACATAAATCACATAATTCACATAATTCACATAATTCACAAATAATACATTTTTATTATTTCAAATTGGGGTTACAAAGGTTAACCTAGACTATTACATTGCTAAAAATGGCAAGCCCAGAAACACAGGCGTTACAATTCACCCCACCTTAGAATGATTCCGTCCCCGGAATCACACATCAGCAAACAAATGCGGATTGCGACTCATCATGTCACTCTCCGTCTCCCAGGTGAGATTCAGCCTATTCGTGTGTTTCCATCGGACAAGCACTAACTCAACCATTTTACATCGCAATTTCTTAGTCTTTCGGTCAACGATTGCCTCCGGTTCCTCAATCAACCTTTTGTTCTCATCGATCCTCAACTTCGAAAGTGGAATTATGTCGGGAACTTCTCCCGTGAACTTCCTCAAGTAACACACATGAAAAGTGTTATGAATTTCATTCAGTTCTTCTGGTAGTTCGAGCTTGTAAGCTTGGTTTCCAATTCTCTAAAGAACTTTAAACGGTCCAATAAACCTTGGACTTAACTTTCCCCTTTTACCAAATCTTATAAGTCCCTTCCACGGCGAGACTTTAATCAAAACCGAATCTCCAACTTCAAAAGTCATCGGTCTTCGCTTTTTGTCAGCGTAGCTCTTTTGACGATCCTGAGCTGCTAACATTCTTTCCCTAATTATTTTCAACTTTTCAGCCGTTTGATGGACTATCTCCGGTCCCATAAACTGCTTTTCCCCAGCCTCAAGCCAACAAGACGGCGTACGACACTTCTGTCCATACAATGCTTGATAAGGTGCCATCTTTATGCTCGAGTGAAAACTATTATTATAGGAAAATTCTACCAAAGGTAAATGTTCATCCCAATTACCTAGGAATTCCAAGGTACACGCTCTCAACATATCTTCAAGTGTTTGTATCGTTCTTTCGCTCTGACCATCAGTCTGCGGATGGTAAGCTGTACTTAAACACAACTTGGTACCCAATTTCTCTTGTAGACTTTTCCAAAATCGTGAGGTGAAACGACTATCACGATCCGACACAATCGTTAGCGGAACACCGTGAAGCCTCACAATTTCCTTCACGTAAGAATTCGCAAGCTTTTCCATAGACCATTTCTCGTTGGCTGCTATGAAATGCGCACTCTTAGTGAATCGATCAACGACCACCCAAATCATGTCGTGACCACTTTTTGTTCTGGGTAGTTTAGTGACAAAATCCATAGCAATGTCTTCCCACTTACCCATAGGCACAGGTAATGGTTCTAAACTCCCGTATGGTTTCTGATGTTGTGCCTTGACTCTTGCACAAGTCACACACTCGGCCACATACTTCGCGATGTCGAGCTTCATCGTCGGCCACCAATAATAGGGTTTCAGGTCCCTATACATTTTTGTGCTACCGGGACGAATCGAGTACATGGTTTTGTGAGCTTCTTCCATCAAAAGATCTCTGACTCCTCCTGTCTTAGGTATCCAAATCCGATCTTGGAACACCTTCAGTCCGTGACTGTTTACACCGAACATCAACGTTTTGCCCAAACGTTCCTCCTTTCGGTCATTCTTCTCAGAAGCTTCGCTTTGAGCTTTCTTGATACTTTCCAAAATAGTCGAGACAACTTCAATTCTCAATGCTCTTGGCCTTCTCCTTTCAAGATTGACTTTCCGACTGAAAGCATCAGCAACAACATTGGCCTTACCGGGGTGGTAAAGTATCTCACAGTCGTAGTCCTTAAGTAATTCCAGCCAGCGTCGTTGCCTCATATTTAATTCTTTCTGACCAAAAAGATATTGGAGACTCTTATGATCAGTGAAAAGTTTGCACTTCGTGCCATAGAGGTAATGCCTCCATATTTTCAGTGCGAAAACTACCGCTGCCAACTCCAAATCATGAGTCGGGTAGTTCTTTTCATGCTCTTTCAGCTGTCGAGACGCATATGCGATCACTTTATCCCTTTGGGTCAAAACGCAACCCAATCCAACCCCAGACGCATCGCTATAAACAGCGAAGTCTTCAACCCCATCGGGTAGAGAAAGTATCCCATCGGGTAGAGAAAGTATCGGTGCCTCGCATAGTTTCTTCTTTAGTCTCTCGAATGCTTCTTTATGCTTATCACTCCAAGCATAAGTAGCTCCTTTGTGGGTCAAAGCTGTTAATGGACTAGCGATCGAAGAAAAGCCTTGGATAAACCTTCGGTAATATCCGGCTAATCCCAAAAAGCTTCGGATCTCCGTGGGACTTTTCGGTTGTTCCCACTTCATCACAGCTTCAATCTTTGCTGGATCAACCATTATCCCTTCTTGGTTGACCACGTGACCCAAGAATTGGACTTCACGAATCCAAAAATCACATTTGGAGAACTTCGCATACAGCTTCTCCTTCTTCAAGACTTATAACACTTCTCGTAAGTGTCTGCCATGCTCCTCTTGGCTTTTTGAATAAATCAGAATGTCATCTATGAACACTATCACAGATTTATCAAGGAACGGATTACAAACTCTGTTCATTAAATCCATGAATATTGCTGGAGCATTGGTTAGTCCAAACAACATAACCAAAAACTCATAGTGTCCATATCGCGTTCTGAATGCGGTATTCTTTATATCCTGCTCCCTTACTTTCAGCTGATGATATCCTGACCTTAAGTCGATCTTTGAGAAATAACTTGAACCTTGTAGTTGATCGAATAGGTCATCAATCCTTGGCAACAGATATCTATTCTTTATTGTTGCCTTATTCAACTCTCGGTAATCAATGCACATCCTCATGCTTCCATCTTTCTTCTTTACGAATAACACCGGAGCTCCCCAGGGTGATGAACTAGGTCTAATGAAACCTTTGTCCAATAACTCCTGAAGTTGCATCATTAGCTCCTTCATCTCCGTTGGTGCTAATCGATAAGGTGCTTTTGCAATTGGCGTTGTTCCGGGCAACAAGTCGATATGAAATTCTACTTGTCGATCGGGCGGTAATCCAGGAAGATCTTCGGGAAATACTTCCGGATAATCACACACAACAGGAATATTTTGCATCACCTTCTTTTCTTTCTTAGCATCGATCACGAATGCTAAGTATGATGTACACCCCTTGGTTAAACATTTTATGGCTTTCATTAGAGAAATGATTCCAGAATTTACTCTGCGTTTATCTCCGTACACCATAAACGATTCATTCCCAGGCGGATTCACTTTCACTATTTTCTTCTTGCATAAAATTTCGGCATCATTGGCGCTAAGCCAATCCATTCCCAACACGATGTCGAAACCATTAAGTTCGATAGGCAATAATTCCTCGTGGAACTTATTCCCATTCAGATCAATTAAGATGTTTTTCATGCGATAGCTAATAGGTACAAACTTGCCACTAGCAACTTCGACTAATAAGGCATTATCTAGTCTATCAACAGGCAAAGCTAGTTTTCTACCAAATTCATGCGATATAAAGGAGTAGTTGGCTCCAGAATCAAATAAAATTTGGGCAGGCAATTTGTTAACGAGAAAGGTACCTGAAGCGACATCAGCTTCATCTTTAGCAGCTTCCAGTGTCATCTGGAATGCTCTCGCCTTTGGCTTTGGCGGAATTTTGGGTCTTGCTGCTTCCTTCTTTTTCGAACAATCCCTTGAGATGTGCCCCTCCTCACCACAACCATAACAAACATTCTTGGTGAAGGTGCAGTCATTGGCATAATGCCCTAGCTTTCCACATTTGAAGCATGTGGTTTCCCCGCCACACTTCCCATGATGCTTCTTCTTACACTTGTCGCACCATTTCGCCTCTACCTTTCCTCCACTTCCTCTCGAACTAGACTTCGAGAATTTACTTTTCTTGCTGGACCCTGAAAATCCATCGATTTTCCTCTTTTCACCAACCTCTGACCTTTCCAGACCTTTTTCCCTGATCTGGGTCTCAACATTTCTAGCAGCCCAGATGGCGGCTTTCAATGTGGTTGCTTGCTTAACCATTGGATCATAGTCTGCTGGTAGTCCAAGGGCAAACTTGTTGACCTTAGAGAGTTCTGTATGCACCAAATATGGGATAAACTTCATCTTTTCTATGAAACTTGCAGCGTATTCAGTAACGCTCAATTTCCCTTTCTTCAAATTCTGAAACTCATTATTGATTTCCAGAAGGTCCTGCTCGGAGCAGTATTGCAGTTTTAGTTGTTCCACAAAGTCTTCCCAAGACATTTTGCTTGCTTCTCCCTTGGGCATAGAGTCAGCTAACAGCTTCCACCAACTCAACACGCCAGATTTTAGCAGAGGGATCGCAAGAGCGGTCTTCTGCCTGTTGCTGCATTCGCAACTTTCAAACATAGTCTCCATTTAAGAGACCCAGTCCATAACTTGCACCGGCGTCGGGCTTCCGGATAGACATGGTGGTTTGGATGCCATGAAATCCTTATACTTGCACCCACGACCATCATTTCCTCCATACTGGTTATTGCGTCTAACCACTGGTTGTTCGTCTTGACCAATAATCCCACTAAAGTTTTCTCCTTCAAACTGCCCTCCATTCTCCTCGGGCTCTTCCGCTCGAATTGACGGTTCTTCACAATTCTGCCTAAGCAAGTGCCTTGTTTCTTCCATCTGACGATCCAACATCATTTGAATCATCATTTGTACACCAGCCATTGTTATCGGCTCAGGTGCATCAGCTACGACAGGTACTTGTTGAATTACAGGCGGTTGATTCCTGTTTTCCTCAGCATTTCCAACTCTGCTTCTTGTTCTCACCATTTTTGATCTACACACCGAAATATTTCACCTTATTACTCCAAACGATTACATGCTAGTTCTAATATCGTAAACATACGCTTAGAATCCTAAACACATAAACCTTCAGATCCGGTTGGCAACAAACCGTGGATTCGAACAAACAATATCATATATGGCAACATATAACATTTAGCACATAAAAGCATTTTAGGCAACTTTCCTAAAATAAACTAGTGCTCGTGTCTAAAATTTATCAGACACACATCTCACAATCTCCACTTAGCATACTAAGTTTAAGTCTAGAAATCCTACAAATTCCTAGTTCGCTTAAACTAATGCTCTGATACCAACTGTGACATCCCCAAAATCTCGGCCAGAAAAGACCGATTTCATTTATGCTTTTTAAACATTTTCAGAGTAAATCCGTTTGATTTTAAAAGAGATGCGGAATTTGTTCCCAAAAACAAAACATGATAAAATAGATATTTATCAAAACATTTCATATAGAAATATGATTTCATTTCATAATCAAAAGTCGGGATGTCATGTTCTGATATAGATAATAAAGCATAAACGATAACATTACAAGTCGTTCAACAAATATATACATATACAGACTTGTAAACAAAACAACTTGATGATTCGCCCATCTTAAGCTCTTGTGCCACTTCCTGTAATACAAATCAACTGAGTGGGTCAGGCTTGGGAGCCTGGTGAGCATATAGGGTTTTCAAACCCACAATAATTATATTTAATTACAACAATCAACAATAAACCCGATTACCCATTCCCGTTATCCTCACCTTACGTTCCTAAAAATAACGTCTATTATAAGGAACTTATTTCAGGATTTTCATCGGGACGGACATTACTGCAGAGGGGCTTCCTCCACAATAAGTATCCTAAAGGCAACCATGTGGGGGATAGAGTACACCGGTGAACACGTCGATCACAACACCTACAGGTAATGAGCCTGCTATTGCTCCACAGGACAGTCTAGAATAGTCCGTGGTCGTCATCCATACTCTGCTGAATGACTAGAATAACACCAATAACACCGAGGCCTCTCATCTGTTTATTTCACACTAATTATCTACCCATGTTCTACCGAACATATTAGTAGATAAAAATATACATTTTTTTATACATTGTTAAAAAACCTGTATAGCATGCTTTAATCAATACATATTCCACATAACAGATGAGGCACACACACATAACACGTATTTCATAGAGAATATACATTCACACATATAACCACAAAATATATATACACGTAGCACGTATTTTATATTAAATACTTCATAATATTGCGTTGGAAAGAAAATAACTACACACTCACTTGATCAGAAGATGATCCGACAACACTACGGCTTATAGAAGCAGCGTCTCTCCGTAAATCTGGAAGATCTTCACAAAATCCGGGCTCCTCGCGGGCAGGGCTTCGGCTCGGGAATAACGCTCTTCGGGATTCTCGGGGCTTCGGATCCCGCTTCGGGGCTCGGGAATAATATCGGGGCTTCGGGGTACAAACGGCACGCAAAACGAGGCAAAAGGCTAGAGAGAAGGATGGAATTTGTAAAGAGGAAAGAGCTGCCTTCGGATCCCCTTTTATAGGCTGAACCCTCGCACGTACGCGGGGCGTAACTTCGGGGTACGTGGGGCGTACGCCTCGGTTGTCGTCAGCGCTTATGTCATCGGTCCTCTTACGTCATCGCATACGACTTCGGAGTACTCGAGTGCTGGTTCGTCACCCTTCACTGTATGCGGGGCGTACAGCAGTACGCGGGGCGTACTTCGGATAGACCGACTGACCCCTCTTCGGATAATATCGGAGTTTTAATTAAAAACAAATATTAAATATTTATTAAACTTCAAAAATTCATATCTCCTTCATACAAACTCCATTTTCGACGTTCTTTATATCCACGCGAAGGTGATACTACGCTCTACAACTTTTGTTTAGACTCCGTCGGCTAATTTTGACTTTTATTTTTATTAATTATTTTTAGGAGGCCCGGACAGGAAAACTTCGTTATAAAATCATAACTTCTTCGTCCGACGTCCGTTATCGCCTATCTTTTCATCGTTTCGCTACTAACAACGAGATCTTCAATTCTCATTTAGATTGTTTCGGCTAAAAACCGCTTGATCTCAAATCGAGTATTTGGGCTGCATACTGCGAAGTCGAAACTTAGAAAAATCATAACTTCCTCATACGAAGTCAGATTTGGGCGTTCCTTTTATGCACGCTCTCGGTTTAACGAAATCTACGACTTTCATTTAGATCGCTAAGGCTAAATATCGCTCTATCTTAAATTCGTATTTTACGTCACATGGCGCCGTGTCGGTTCTATCGCGAAACTTCGACAGGTCATAACTTCTTCGTTATAACTCGGATTTTGGCATTCCTTATATCTTCGGAATCCTTGTTTCAACCACTACAACTTTATGCAAAGATATCGGGCATATCTAATACTTTAAGTTGACGCTTATTTTATTCTTAATTCATTAAATTATAATAATTAATAACACACACATAAATCACATAATTCACATAATTCACAAATAATACATTTTTATTATTTCAAATTGGGGTTACAAAGGTTAACCTAGACTATTACATTGCTAAAAATGGCAAGCCTAGAAACACGGGCGTTACAACTTTGCTCCTTCATGAGCCATAGGGAATGATCCAGCAATCATTTTTATAAATCTACAAGTCCTAATATGCATGAAAAGATAACTACAATTCCCTGGAGTTCTCCAAACTCATGAAGGTCCAATCTTGGGGACAAAAGTTCATAAAACTTCAACCATATAGATCAACTGGAAAAATTATCAAGGTATAAACTTTATACCTAAAAATGAAGCACAAAGAGGAAAGGTTCCTCGATCTACAAGCATGCGAGAACCCACTCCTTCTTCTCTAGATCGCTTCTTCAACAAAATGTACCAACAACACTCAATAAGCTCACAAAACTCACACAAGCAACTTAAACTCGGAATTAGGGTTTGGGGAGGGAATAGTGGCTGATAAGGATGATCAAATGGGGACATAATGTTGTTTAAATAGGGAGAAACCCTTAAGAATAGGTTTTGGATTCTGAGCTAGTACGCCTAACGTACTACACGTACTCCTAGCATAATAGCGGATCACCGATGATTCCATGATGCATGAGTACGTTGCACGTACCCTTAAGTACACCCTGCGTACGACCACAAATGCAAGTCTTTTTCCTCAAGGGGCCAATGGTGTAACTTTTGATAAAGATAAAAGCAATAATAAAAATACCTGTTATTGGGATGTTACAACAAAAATAATATTGAATTTGATATCAATGGACAGAGGATAAAATGTTATCAATGTCTAAATTTTTATTTATTTATTTATTTATTTTTAAATAAAAAACAAGCTCTAAAAGTTGAAAAAAAGTTGGTTCCTTGGTTTTATGGTTTAAAATGGTACTTTGTTGAACCCAACCCTATATATATATATATATATATATATATATATATATATATATATATATATATATATATATATATATATATATATATATATATATATAGGGTTATGTTTATTTGAGAACATAAATATTTTGTGAGAGATGAAGAAGCAATACTAGTCATTCATTACGGAGATACAAAAAAAAATTAAAACGCAAATTAAATAACACTTTCTGAATTAAAAAAAATATTATTTTCATCATTTAGATTATCCAAAATAATAAAAAAAATATAAAAATATATAAAAAATAACCATTTTTTTTGGTCAAAATGTATGTGAAATATTTTACTCGAATATTATACTGTAAATATTCCAACCGTACTTTTAAATGTTAGAATATTCTACCGGTATATTAAACTATAAATATCCAAACAATTTGAATAGACTATTAGAATATTCTAACAAATCTAACAATTCTAGTAGAATATTAAAATATTTTAAAATGTATAACTATTTTACTAGAATATTAGAATATTGTAACATTCTAAAATTTTGGTTTGAATATTTACTGTGTAATATATTCTATTACAATATTTCAGGTATATTTCGAAAAAATGGTAATTGTTTTTATTATTATTTTTTAGATAAGTTAAATGACGAAAATAATATTTAAAAAGGGAATTTTCAAAATTTTCCTTTTATTTTGCATTTTACATTTTTTTAAAATTTTTTTTAATCTCCAGGATGGGTGGCTAGGATTGCGTCCCCATGTTTCATAAAATTAGCATGGTCTTTTATATATATATATATATATATATATATATATATATATATATATATATATATATATATATATATATATATATATAAAAGTCGAATCAAGTGAGTACACAAATGTCGATAACGACCCTAACGAGAAATCTTGGCAAAAATACAGTGGCATTTAATTTAATTGATACTAATCAATTAAATTAAATGCCTAAAATTTAATCTAAAAATATGTTTAATTTGTCAAAAATACAGTGGCATTTTAGTAATAATAATTTTTTTTTTCCAACTTTCCACCAAATAAATTAAGGGTCAAAATTGTCACTCTAAGATGCTGTTTGTTTTTTTTAAAGCAAAAATTTATTAAGTCTGTGAACCACCTCTGCAACCCACCCTCTGTAGTAGAAGATATGGACCAAACGGCTGCAAACTGTAATAAAAAAACGTGTTTTTTTTTTAATATTTGCATGCTGTTGTAATTATTAAAAATTTAAAATAAACTAATTTTATAAATCGAAAATAGTTCTTTTAATACCAAAAATTTAATATTGTATGACATTTCAGCAAGAATTTATGATATTCAACCAAAAATAATATTATTTCAACAAAAGATAAAAATATTTGAGCAAAAAATAATGATATTTCTTCAAGAAATTATCATTATTCAATATAAAAAAATAAAAAAAAATCAACAAGACTGAAAAAAACGAAAAAATATATAAAATAAGATTTCCGCAACATATAATCAAAATTTCAGCTAGAACAAAGAAGAAGAAGAGATTGGAAGAGGCAATACAAGTGATGCGTCAAACAGAACACACACAAATGTTTTTTTATTCTGAAGACTTCTAAAAAAACAAACAACTACGAGATTAAAAGTGATGCGCATGTGCTGCTCCGCGCAACAATAAAAGGTCTGAATAGGTTTTTTACAAAAAAAAACATCTAAGTAAGTAGAAAGCAAGTTGATGACAACTTCAATCGCAGAAACGATCAACTCACTCGCTTCTTTCTCCTATCGACATGTGTCACCCGCCAACCAATAGGGTGGTTACGTTTTTCCCATCCATATTAATTTTTGATAATAACTTTTTTGTTTCTTTGAAAAATAAAATTTTTGAAATGATCAAAGTTCTTAAAATTTATTTATCTATAAAGTTAACATAGTATTGAAATTTTGAAAAAATATTATTTTTTTAACTTTTTATTTTAATAAAATAATCAAGAAAAAAATCCTCTAAAAATCATGAAAATTTAAAGGATACTTTTATTCATTATATTAGTAACTTTTTAAAAGTATTTTTTTTAAATAAGTTTTCCACCTGTTTCTATTTTAAGTTTAAGAAATAGTTGTTTTCATAAAATATAACGAAAATTTTCTTATTAAAATATGATAGAGTTGTTCGTAATATTATTTAAGTTAGCTTGTAAGAAAATGCAAAATTAGTATGGTTAAGGATACGAAAGTGTTGTTTAAATGATTCTAACTTTTTATGAAAAAAATTACAAGAAAATTTTCTTTTTCCAAATTAAAATCTTTTTAAATGCTTATTATATATATCATATATTATGAACATTTTGAAAAGAAAATTTAAAAACGAGGTTGTTTAGATATTATATTTTATTTTAAAAGATTACAAGTTTTTTTTTTTATTAAAAAAGTTATTGAATATAATATGATTTAAAACGAAATGATTTAAATATAAAATATTTATGATTTTAAAAAATATATGATTCAACATTTTTATGATTCTTATTTTGTTATGATCTAAAAATAGTTTTTTAATTCAAATAGTTTATGATATTTAATTATATTAAATTATCCAAAATTTATTATAAAAAAAAAACTTTATTTAAGTAAATATATTATTGATCCAAAATCATGTGATTAAAAAATAACAAGATACAAAATACTACAGTATGATTCATAATAATTTGGTCAAAAGTTTTATGATCCAAAAATATATGATGCTTAGTATTTTTATCATTTAAATTTTTTATAATTGTTAAACGCTACAAACTCAAAACCATATTTAATTCTAAAACATAAAAAAACAAAAAACCAAAAATAAAAAAATAAAAACCTGAGTATAAATACAGTAAATTTAAATAAAATAAATAAAATAATTGAATTTAAATGATTACTTAAGGATTTAATAATAAAATATTTATTTATTATAAAAAAAAATTTACAATCTTTAAGAGTTAAAAGTATTTAAACAAGGTTAAAAATTTATTATGATGTAGGAAACTGAAAGTGTCGGAAAAAAATTATAGAAATTACTATTAAGGAGTCAAATGAAAATAAAAAATTAAAATATGTTTATTTGATTATATGTAACTATAAGTCTAATTCATATTTTCACAAAAGTCAATATACTCGCGTGTAATAAATTATGAAGCAAGCCCAATAATTGAATAGCAACCCAACCTAATTAAAGGTGTAGGCACGCCTAGCAACGAAAAATTCAAACGGCGTGGCAAGTTGTCCAAATGTTAACTAAGACATTGACATATTTACGTTAGCCTTAACGGGTGCGGTGTTTTTTACTTGACATATTTACGTTAGCCTTAACGGGTTACAGGTGCGGTGTTTTTACTAATAGTAAAAAGACGTTTCATAGACGCTACGTCAACTTTCACAGGTTTTATAATTTTCATATGCGGTAAATGGTTTACCTATTAGTTTTTTTATTTTTTTTTAATTTTTTATTTTTTTTTTTTGTTTTTTTTTGTTTTTTAATTTAAAAAAAAGATTTTTTTTAAAAACCATACTAAAATTAAAAATAACATAAAATTAAATAACATAAAATTAAAAATAACATTTTAGAAATCCTAAAAACAAAAAATAACATGAAATTAAAAATTACATTAAAAACCTGAAAAAAAAAAAAACATGAAGTGAAATGATTGTTAATATTTTGTTTGGAAGAATTTTGATTGTTAGAAGACATTTTTAATGAAAATGTTTGTTCAGAGTCTATAATATGGTTAAATTTTGGAAATTTGATATATATATATATATATATATATATATATATATATATATATATATATATATATATATATATATATATATATATATAACAAATTAGCCGTTGTTGACCATTTGGCAACGTTTCCTTTTCCAATCCCTCAAACGGTCACAAATTCAAAGTTCACTAACGGTAGATGACCACTGGCGGTAAAACCACCACCACATTGCGATGTGGATGATGAAGTGAGATAGATAATTACTTCTCATAAGCTTTTGGTAAATCAAGCATCACACTATTTATTAGTTAGAACAACTAACTATGTTAATATGTATGTATCCTTATATTGTCTCTTTCTTTTTATGATAAGAAAATATATTTTATGTACAAAAGAACATTATTCAACATATATTTTATGCTATGTATATATATACTATGTTAGTTTTTATATTTTATTTTGTTGTAAATAATATCGATGGATGTTTTTATAATTGATTTTGATGAAAGGAGTTTACAATTATTATTTCAAATTGTCGGTGATAATAACGAATTAGAACGAGTGATTTTCAATATGATATGACTTTATTGTTGAAAACCAATAATTATGTGTGTTATAAAAATGAATTCTTTATGTTCTAGCAAAACTTATATGAATGTACCAATTTTAAACATTTTTATAGTAAAAAAAATAAATTATCTTATTAATTTTGTCAATTTCATTTTTCCCTATTCGTTCTTTATCGTAAATGAAAAGTAAAATAAAGAAAATATTAATATTTTTATAAGAAAATGTAGTGATAAAAATACACTTCAAGTGTAACACTTCTCCTCCCTAACCCACTCTTAACATATTTTTTTAAAGATTGGTCGCAGTACATAACAATTACTATAGTTTTGAAATTCAAATCACAATTTTATTTTAATCATTCATTCTCTTCCAATATTTCATAGCTTTAATGAAAAAAATGAAATTACAATAAAAATGTATGATAGTTTTTTTAAATATAATAATGAAAATTTTCAAATAAGTACTTTTTAATTACTAAAAAGTAATAATTGTTTAAAATAACGTAAAACTAAAGAATATATTATATTATATTAAAAAATTATTGTTAATAATAATAATAATAATAATAATAATAATAATAATAATAATAATAATAAGAATAATATACGAAATAAAAAGTATTCAAATAAATTATTTATAAACTAGTTAAAAATACATATAGTTTAAAATATTTTTAAATCAAAAACTTAATTCAATTTGATTCAAACACAACTTTTTATATCTTTCTTATCGCATACTTATAATATTTATATTACATTATTGGGAACACATCAAAAGTTTAAAACTCCCACTACAACTCAATAGTTTTTTTATGATTTCAAATTTAATGTAGTTTGCCTTTATATTTTCTACCACATTCAAAAGTTTTTTAAACATATGGTTATTCACGTGCAATATTTTTTTATTTTCCACTTATTTATTATACACATTATAGTTATATTAGTAGTATAAAAGTAAGTTTTGATTAAAAATACATATGTTTGAAAAGATTTGTGATTCAAAATGAAAGAGTTGAAAAAAAATAATTTGTCGCATCAATAGTTATGTCAACACAATTTTTTTTATAGCAATGTTTCTATATATCAAATGTATGTTGATTTCTAAATATTTATTTTGAATGATTCATAAGTGTTTAATTAGTTTTGTTTGATGTAAATGTTATAATGTTGTAGTGTTTTTATTTTATTAAAAGGTATAGTGTTTTTCATAGTATTTGTTATTTGTTTTATATATACAAATCAACATACGTTTTATATATAATTTTCCAAACTTAAAAAGTTCTATAAAATCATCAAAAGTTGTAGTATTTATTTTTTATACTACTTTTTTTTATACATAGAAATCAATATATGTTTGAAATATAATTTACATAACATAAAACGGTTTATAAAATAATGAATTAATAGTGGAAATAACTACTGATATAAATTTATTAAAATTAATAAAACTAATATGTTACCTATAGAGTTTATTTTGCTATTGACATTGGTTTTACATGTATAAATATTAAATCACAAATTGTTAAATATTATTATTTTAATTAAATAGTTATATTCACACGCAACGCGCTGGATTCGACTGGTTTTAATATAAAAGATTCATAATGAATCTTTAATGTACTTATACTTTAGAATCATTTTCTAAATTTTGAATATTAATATTTTTTTGAATCATTTAATAATTATCTTTAATTAAGACAAATTTAAATCATTAGTATGTGAATCATTAATTTATGTTTTTGAATCGTTATATTTAGAATCATTAATTTTTATGAATTTTAATCTATTAACAAAAATAATTATATTTTAATCAATAAAAATATGAGTTGCATAATATAATAATATTAAAATGTTAAATACATATATTTGCATCATTACTAAAATTTTGAATCAATAAATATACGAGTGTAACATCTCAAAAATCACAACAAATTTAAAATTTCAAAACAACCCATTTACTAAAAGTAGTGTTTACAAAACCATAGCTTCCAAAACATTAATTAAAATCAGAGTCTCCCAAGATCCATTCAGTCATAAAACCAAGGATGTGTACGACCGTACTTTCGCCTTGCCATGGTCCTCTAATGTACCTGAAACAAAACTAAAATTGTAAGCCAACGCTTAGTGAGTTCCCCCAAAGTACCAACACACAATACACATATCATATACAAACAAGCATGTTGGGTCCAATTAGTCATTGAACTGGAATACCCATGGGTCCACAGCCATTGGGTTAGATTACACCTGGCCCAATCAGTTATCAGACTGGAATGTCAACATACAACAGGTCCACTTGGTCATTAGAATGGAATACCAATATACAACAGGTCCACTTAGTCATCGGACTGGAATACCAATATACAACAGGTCCATTCAGTCATCGGACTGGAATACCCTCAAGTCCACTCAGTCATCGGACTGGAATACCCCCAATCTGTTGACTCACGCACATACCAGTAAAGTCTCAACCTAACAAAATATGTTGACATATAACAAATCACAAACGTAATCAACAGACAGATAATCCATGCAGCCAAAAATCACAGGTAGTCCTACAGATCTACTGGTTTACGCATATCAGCAACTATCATATAATCGACAGATCTATCCCATACTCAACATATCATAAATAAATGTATAACAGGATAACAATCCAATTGGGTCAGACTTGGTTCCTTCGACCCATAAGTACATTAAGGAAAACTCACCTCACTGTCTGACGAATATTTGATCAGTACTCTGCTCCCAAATACCGGCTTAACCCAAATCCTAAATGTCAAAACATTTCCGTTCCAAATTAATAGTAATTACCTAAGAATACCCTTGGTCAAAATTGGTCAAAGTCAACAAGTCAACCGATTCCACACAGTCAAGTCAACTCAACTGAGTTGACTCAGGCTTCGTACGCGAGACGTACTCCGGAGGTATGCCGGGCGTACGAGCTGTCCGAGGCATCGGAGCCAGATATGCATACTCACAACATACCCTATAGTACGCCAAGCGTATGCAGTAACCATCCTCTTAGCCTATTAAATTCTTAATCCTTTGTCTTAACACGTCCAATTGCATATCCAAGGCTAAAATACCATCATGAGTCATAAAGTTTCCAACTTTATGACTTTGCATGTCCAATAAGTGCTTAATACACCAATTCTCGACATCTAAATGCCTTAATACCTTCTATAGCATGCAGGGAGCAAAGCTAACCATCAAGACAACATTTTTATTATAACAACCAGTTATTTCAAGTCAATGAAAATCAAAGAAAGTCAATAAAAGCCAAAATATTCAAAAATTAGGAATAAAAATAAAATAATAGATAGAACCAATATCTATAAATAAAATTTTAGTGGTCGGGACAAGGATTCCAGAGATATAAAGAACGCCGAAATCCGAGTTATAACGAAGAAGTTATGACCTGTCGAAGTTTCGCGACAAAATTGGCACGAAACCGGGAATCGTAAAAGTGAGTTTATGATAGAATACTTTTTATCCTTAGTGATCTAATGAAAATTTTAGAGTACGTCTCCACCTACGCGTGGATATAAAGAACCTCAAAAACGGAGCTCGTATGCAAAAGTTATGACCTTCTGAAGATGTAGTAGTCAAAGAGAGTGACACGTGGCTGAAACCCTAGCTTAGCCATGTTCCATGACGTAGACATGAGTTCCACGACGTGGAAGTGATCTAAAAAATCTGTCAATGCTCTTATACAGACGGCAAGTCTACGGGAGTGAGATGTTGGATCTCCACGACGTGGAAATAAAACTCACGACATGGAATCAGTATCGTGACACCTTCCAAAGCTAGGACCTAAATGGCAAGTCTACGAGGTGATGCAGCTCTATGTCCACGACGTGGACATTAAACCCATGACGTGGACTTTACTTGGACAACCTATAAATAGCAAGTTCGACTCTAAGCTTCCTTACATCTAAATCTCTTATCTTCTCTCTCTCTCTCTCTCTCTCTCTCTCTCTCTCGTTTGTTGAAGCCGTTTCGCATCCGGAGCCCGACGATCACGAACCGCTTACCATTTCTAGCTAGATTCTAACCGCAATCACACTCAAGGTAAGTTCATACCCCCCACATTTTTCCAATCTTTTCTATGTTTTAGGGGCGGAATACAAGTAAAACACAAGAAATCTTATGTTTAGAAATATAAATCACTTATTATGTTTTCACGTACTTTATATATGTATGTATATATATATATATATATATATATATATATATATATATATATATATATATATATATATATATACACACAAACATTTTACTCAAAAATGCTAAAATCATTACTACCAAACTTATAAACTCTTATATACAAAGTTGTTAAAAATACAAAGGTTTTACCATTTCCTCGAAACATACATTTTTAAGCTATAATAGGTATAGTTTGGGGAACATTCACGTTATTTTACTCTTTTGGGTCAAAGGAATGATTATATAAAATTATGATTATTTTATACATTGTGAGCACTATAAAAGGATAATACACACAATAACAAGGAAAAGAAAACTTCAACACACCTTATGTAAACTAGTTAATACAGTATTGTGAGCCACTCCTTCACCGTACCAAACAAGGTACCCGTTAAATCCTGAATTATAACCAAAGTCTCCTAGAAGGAGAGAGTGAGTTTATGTATAGATCTATATGGGACTAACAATCCCGTGCCCTGACTGTTAACTACAGTTGGAACGGATGTTCTGGGGTGACAAATGTCATAACTTTCCGACGCATGAAGAACGTCATGTAGGCCATTAGTCGTTTTAGCATGGTTATAATGAACTCTCACAATAAGCATTAACTAAAACATTTGGTTTACGGGACAAACATAACTTCAATGGTTTTATTTAAATAGTAAAACTATATTACACTATTTTCAAGTACAATATTCATACATATCAGTTTAGGACAACAAAGAATCATATTTTCGTCTATCATTGCTTAGTGTATATGCCAGGGTTATATAAAATTAAGCCCCGATCAACTTAGAATTGGTGGGTCCGCCTTAGATCCTGTTCCTTGTTTGGTTGTGGGCTTAGGGTAGACCCATTATATTCGACGGCCTATTGAATCTTGATTATATATAACTTGTATACACTAATGGATTATAGAAGAAAGCTATGGGGATTTCTAGAAGTACACACTGTTACACAAGTAATACATTGTACTACTTGTTAATACGGTGCGATTAGCATTTCAGGGAACATACATACAAATACAACCACATCACACTATTTTCTAGTACAATACAACTTACATTTCTGAAAGGACCATTATTATTAACTCTATGATTACTTAAGGTATACGTTAGGGTTATATACAATGAAGATCTAATAGGAAGTCGAATGTGTGATTTCCACTTTACTTCCTGTTCCTTGTTTGGTTGTGGGCTTAGGGTAGATCCACCCATTCGACTGTCCGTTCGATCTTAATTATATATATATATATATATATATATATATATATATATATATATATATATATATATATATATCCTGTATACACTAAGTGATCATAGGAGGTAATAGTATGGGTCACACCACTTACCTAAATTAGAACTACGTATTACAAATTTTAAGCATAAGAAAATTATACATTTTGGTCTTAAGGTACTAAGACTACGATTCATTTAAAAAGAAAATATTAGATTTTCTGGAAGAACACACTAACGTTTTCAAAGAACAAAGAACATACCTTTTCATATAAAAATGCTTATGAACTCACCAACTTAAATGTTGAAACTTTTTTCAAAACCACTTGTATTCTCAAGAAACCTGTAGACAGGTACACACAAAGGTTTTCAGAAGACGGAGCATAGTTTTGGCACGTCTTAGTTTTTGCTAAAGTTTTGTTATCAAACAAACGATGTTACGAACACAATGTAAATTATATATGTTTTCAATATGATGGTTGTGTTTGCTTTAATTACTATTATTCATTTGTTATGATACTGTACATGACGTCATCCGCCCCCAAATGTTTCCGCTGTTCCGGTTTGGGGGTGTGACATTTATGACTTAAGATCCCTACTAAGGTCTGAAAGGATGACTTATTGGTCTCGAGCATGCCATGCTCAAGAATCACCATTTTTGGGACCAAAAGTGTCTTAAAGGAAGGAATGGCTAGATCTACAAGATGGAGTGATCAAGTTGTGAATTTTATACCTCCTGGAGGTTGCTAACAAGAAGATAATCTCAAATCCAAGATGCTTCCAAGCTCCAAGCTCTTCTCGCCACTTTCTTCTTCTTCCAGAATACCACTAAAGTACACCAATGGGCTCAAAAGCACTCTTCTCACTTAGGGTTTGTTTGGGGACTATTTTCACAACACGGGTTTGTTTCCATTGCGGACAGGAGGGTCACATAAGAGCTTAATGTCCCTTTCAGCGTGGTTCAAAATGCACCCCTAGCTTGGCAACTTCCAGACAGACGTTATGGGACAGCTAGAGTCCCGGGGACCGACGATGGATTCATCCGTTGAATAAAAATATCATATTTAAATTTGGTTTTATGTAATTTCTTATTGTGAAGGGATTGATTATTATCTTTGGAGTTTTGCATGTGTCACACCCCTCTAAAGCTGAAACACGAGGTGCAATAGCACAAAGGGTCTCATAGCAAAAAATTTAAAAGACAACACCAACCATAGTATTAAAAAGCATTACAATTTAGAATGAATTTGAACAAACTTTAAAAGAAATTATAATGTATTTGAAAAACAACGCATGTGAATGCTCCTATAAGTGATGTGTCCCTATGAGCAATCTTACTAGATGATTCCTGAAAAAAAAAACATGTAAAATGAGTGGTCAACTACCGAAATAGTTGGCAAGTTCACAAGTTTATAGTGTAACATAGTTTTAAACCATGAAAATCAGAATATTGGTAAAAGTTTTCATCAACAAAAGTTCGTTGCTAAAATGAGTAAACAAGTTTGCATAAATAATACTTCGTTGCTAAAATGAGTAAACAATGTTGCATAAACAGTAGTTCGTTGCTAAAATAAGTAAGCGAGTTTAAATGTGTGTCATAAACAAACAATGAATTTTCAACCAAGCTTGTGATAGATGCCCTATAAAGATCTATGTTTATCGTTACATATATATGCAAGGTAAAATGCACTCCACAATCAGGTGAGTGAAGAATTTTAAAGTTTCTATTATCGTTATCCATAATGACCATTGGGTCAAAGAATTGATGGTTGAAGTAAAGTGTAAGGGACTTAGACAATAAGGCCTCATGTTTCACAAGCGCATACACATACATGAAGATTTAGCAACCAAATTGATACAAGTTAAATTATATACAACGAACATAAATAAATTTTAGACATGCTTTTCTACCCCAAAACGTAAAACTGAAAATTAGGGTCGTAAATACTCAAATTCTTTGAGATGACGCTAACGATGCATTGAACTAAGTTCCACATGATCTATTACCGATGTCCTTCAACGATGTCACACATTAGTGAGTCTCTAATCGAAATCTAATACTGGTATACTTATCTTATATAATAGAATTATGCCAATAATGTGTCAAAAGTTTGATTTTGAATAAGTTACAATATTTTTCTGGAAAATTCAGAATTCCATGAATCAATTTGTTAAATAACAATTTAAGTGGAAAATTTCCATCTGGAAATGTTAAAATTTGTTATTTTAGAAGATGTTCCAAAGACTAAATTTTCAAAAACTGAATCAAATTAGTTATAAATTTCCCAAACTTTGCATTAAATTTTAACTGAATTCAAAGACCTTATGTAACATCCCAAAAATTATGAGGTAAGAATTTCATTTTTAATTCAACCAAAACACTAATTATCTTTTAATAGAACATTCAAAGTGTAACATAATAAAATAGTCATCAAAGTACAATCCCAAAATCATCATAATGTGGAAACATGGGTGGATTTACTACGATCAAGCCATGCCCTTCCCTTTCGAAGTAAAAGTACCTGAAAACATAACCGTAAAACCGTAAGCACAAAGTTTAGTGAGTTCCCCAAAATACCACATACCATACATATCATTGGGCCTAACCCACATATTAGGCCCAATCCACCATAATGAGCCTAGACCTGCCAAATCAATGAGCCCATCCCAACATACAATGCAAGAGACACAGAGACAACTAGCACCCTAAATAACATACAATGGGCATATCCCTTCCTGATCTATGGGCCTAGCCCAACATACATATGGGCCTAGCCCAACATACAAATGGGCCTATCACAACATACCATGCAAGAGTCACAAAGACAACTAGCATAACATATCGTAGTGGGTCGGCATTGGTACCTTCGACCCATGGGTATAGTGAGGAGACTCACCTAAACCCATTGATAACCAAATAACTGCTCTGGTCGCTGAACCGGATAATCTCGCACCAACTAGCAATAAATATAACCTTAATCAATAATTAAACCAACATCCCAAAAACCAAGGCCCAATCTAATATCCATCTTACTAAAGGGTAAAAGACCATTTTACCCTTCCCAAAACTGGTCCAACGTTTCATGGCCCAACTCCTAAAAGGCCTAAGGCCCAAGAGGCCTAAAATGGAAACCTGGGGAATACGCCAAACATACTAGAAACGTAAGACCTACGTACCGACCGCCGAAGCACAATGTACAAGTCGCCAATGCACAAAACCAACATTATGCTGAGCGTACTCCTATGTATGCCCAACATACTCCTCAGAGGCCCAAAATACATAAATAGCTCTTAATGGTTAAGAAAAAAACATCCAACACATATCTGACCCTTAAAGAGTGTCTTAACACATAAAGTTGGCAACTTTCTCATTTGGATGACTTAATGAGACCAAATCCTTGTTTTTATCCACACTAAAAACACCAACTCATGCATGCATCAACAAAAACCCTCAAGGTGACATTTTTATGACTTAACAACCCAACAAGGACCAAATATAAGGCTTAAAGGTCCCAGAGTAGCTTATACTCTCAAGATTAACAACATTGGGATCAAAACATGCTAAAAATACCATCCAAGACTAGATTTACACTAAAGAACCATAAAGTTTGAAGCTTTGTACCTCCAGAAGGTAGATCAAGATGCACAAGCTTCAAGCAATCCCACGTTTCTCCAAGAAGCTTCTTCTTCTTCTTCTTTAGTGAGCACCAAAATGCATGAAATCACACCAAAAGCTCAAGAATCACACCAAAGTAGACTAGAGTTTTGTTTCTAGGGTTTAATAGGATGGAGGTTGAAGGTAGAAGGGGTTGGAGTTGAGTTAAGGCCATTAAATAGGGTCTAAGAACTTAAATTAGGGTTTACACCTGAATGGAGTACGCCATGCATACTCCTTGTATGCCCAATATACTACAAAGAGCACCCGTGATGCACCTGCCTAGTACGCCCTACGTACTCCTATGTACACCCTGCGTACTAGGCTTAACCCTAATACCATCAAGCTTCCGAAGGCCATAACTTCTTCATTCTAAGTTCGTTTTCGATGATCCTTATATCCCTAAAAAGGTAATGAGAAGCTCTACACTTCTATCAACTATACCGTGCCTTAAAACTTTTCGAACTTAAATCCATAATCCATAAAATGCCCAAACTAACACTTTACCAATATACCCTTGGGCTCCAAAACACATCCTGAACTCCTGGGTCATCCAATCTACATTTTCTACCCCTAAAGGGTCTAATTCTCTCTTTCTCAAAGGCCTTAAGCCTCATGATAACCGATATTTGGGTTACGGCCCCGATTTAGGAAATGATTCGGAATAGGGTGTTACAATTCTCCCCCACTTAAAATAAATTTCTTCCTTGAAATCACTCCTTACCACCCTCGTGGAAACCAAACGCTCCAATCAAAACCACCAAATGAAGAGCAACTCACTGATCCTTTTTTCTGACGAACCCACAATTTACTTCCATAATTCCAAAGCCCCAACACTTCCCTAACCTCCACATAGATAGAACCATTCCGAACTATGAAACATCCTTTTGATCCTGAACTATCCAACTGATACCCTTGACAGACAGATGCCTCAACCATAACTTTTTGATGACAAGACCTATTCCCTAAACATAATGATGACTCCCAGCGCGAGTCTCGACCAAATTCCAAACCGATAGACAACGCATACCCTGAGGTCCAAAGATTTATGCTTGCCTTTCGTCTGAGATTTTTTGATTTAAGAACAACCTTCCACCAATTCAAATATAAAAACCCCAAATTTATCGTTGTAACTGACAGCCTCTCACATGGTCCAAACATCAGACTCCTAATGAGAGTCTATCTGATAAAGGGTAGCCTAGCCTATACATCACTGGGATACCAATAACTGACCACAGAGTCATCCCATTCTAACCAAAATCCAATACCTTGATCCAATCGATCTCCAACGGGGTCTCACTTGCACTATCATAACCATACGGGCCTCACACACGGGTCTCACCTAGTCTTCACAACGAATGGTCCATGCCCATAGGTCTCACCCAATCGAGTGCTACACATGCCTAACCTCTCCTTGGACCCTAATAGTCCTCCTCCCACAACAAGTAGAAATTCTCTGAAAATACTATCTGCCTCGCCCTAGGCATGTGTTGATCCGCTTTCAGCACAACGAACACTCCTTCCATGGCCTAACCCAATATGGAAAATGCTACGACTACATCATAGACTAATAACATACCCATGACAGCCCATCATCCTTGTATATGCTACGGCTACCCCGTAGTCTTACAACACTCCTGTCTTGCCATGGACCCAACCCATGGTTTTACCCTTCATCTAGCATAATAATCATCATCCAATCCCCAGGAATCTAAAAGATTCTCCCCCACTTGGATTAGATTATGTTCTTTCAATCCACAAAGTTTGATGGATTTCCAACCAATCTCTCATCCTTTACATTTCAAGTTGTCGACAACATGAGGTTATAATAACTGTAATTCCATTACTATCTACTCTCAATGATTGCGCAAACATTCGAAGTCTAGATGAATATTTTTGGAGATCTCAAGAAGTCCAATTATTTCAAGCACTTCCTATGAAACATCACAAAATCCTTAAGTCCTTTATGCTCGACAAGAACTAGAATCTTCAACTAAAACTAACGAATCACCACTGCAATTACCTGCTATCTGAAGGATCCCTTCCTTCTAACCATCTTCAACCAATGTGATTATGAAATTCCTTTGGCACTTCCAATGTCTGAACATGCTCAGGCGACTGCCATCATCATCCTCTTGCTACGACTTCTTTCCTAGTAGTGATAGCGATCCGACCTAAAAGTATTTCCCTAAACAATCGCCATCCCCACTGAAAACACAACACTTCAAAACTCTGACTTATTTGATAAACCAAACATGTTAATCAATATATTTATCTTCCAAGCGATACCCCTGAATTCTTCCATCAACAAACCAAGCAACCATCGGGTGGACTAGGATCCAACTCAACAAGCTGTGCCCCACTCATAAATCTCGTCATGTAATAGTGGCATAAAACAAATCTCGATAAAATAAACCAGGCAATAACAGGGAACTAAAATAGAGATAATGCTTATCCATACCAATGCAAGATTCCAAGAAATTATATATCTGTATACTTATAATAAAGCATGAAGAAAGCAAAAGATAACATACCCACAATTTCATTTGATGAAACTCTGGCCTCCTCTGACTGACACTGCAATGCTCGGCTCCTGGTTGCTGGGGCTTCTGCCCTGCCCTCATGACCATCAGTGATCCTCAGAGTAACTGGAGCAGGTACACTCACTGCTCCACACCTCAACATTGGACATTCGACCTTCTTGTGGCTTACCTGGTTGAAGGGAAAACACATCGAAATCGACCCAAGGGGAAATCCCTACTAAAATGACCCATCAGACCAAAACTGAAACATCTTCGACCTGCCTCCCAACATCCTCCTTCATAGTTCCTCCCAAACTTGGCACAATGGCCCCGACCCTGATGGCCTCCCAATCGTGTATCCCGAGTCTTTGGCTTCTTCGTCTGGCCCACTACGGTCTGAATCTGCTCTGATTTCTTCTTCAAAAGGTACTCCATATCGATATCCCATTCAAGATCCCTAACAATCATATCATTTAGGGTCTCGCACCCTAACAAACTCACAAATTTCCTGATGTCATCCCTTAAAATGTCATGATGCCTTACCTTCTTCATCTCCTCGCCCGCTGCATATTGCAGAACCAATAAAGCCCTCTACCGAAACTTGGCAGTGATCTCTGCCACAGTCTCAGCCGTCTGGAAAAAGGTCCTGATACTCCCTCGGTAACTCCTGAACCTCAATAGTTGGTGCAAACTCCACCTAAACCAGGTCACAAACTCATCCCAAGTCATTGTCTCCAGGGCTTTGACCCCCCCCCCCCCAAGCGACTTCTACCTCCTCCCACCAATCTCGAGCTCTGTCTTTCAGAATACGGGAAGAAAATCTAACCTTTGACCCCTCGGGGCAGAAACTCATCCAGAAAGCGTTCACCATATCCGCTAACCATCTCCTACTGGTAATGGGGTTTTTTTCTCCAAAGAACTCGGGAGCTCCACAAGCATGAAACTCATGGAAAGAAAGAGTGCAAGGTCCATCAATAGCCATAACCTCAGTACGGAACACACCCATAAGATCATCCAAAATCTCATTAATCTCCTCCTTGACTGTACCGAAGATCACCAGAGTTTTCTCCAAAATACCACAGGTAATCTCCGACGAGATAAAGTCCCGCATCCGCTCATCAATCGACTCAGTACCTGCACCTGGAACTGAACCTCCTCCATATGTGCTCATCGCCATTCTAAAAAACAATCATATAAATTACCAGAACATACCCAAGAATCCACATCCCACAGGTTTCCTAGATTCTCCAAGACTCCCCTCAATTTGAGTATAGATCCTATGCTTTCAGTAGTACGAGCCCAATACTACCTTCCACACCTATCCATACTTTCCTCAAGAATCATCCCGAATCCTCCAAGTTACATTCTCAAACTGATACTCCAGATACCCGCTAAGCAGCGAAACCAACCCATTACAGCACACCCTACGCTCTCCTAGTTAGGTTCCTGATCTCACCTTGCCGTCAATTGCTGAAGAACTCCCAATAATGTCAATTAACCACTTCATGAATACAATCACATGTAACAATGCTTAGATAATCCTTAGAGTAAAATACTCATCCCTACAACATGTGACTTATCATACACTTAATAGTTAACTCGTATCACTAAGAGTCCCAAAAAGCACAAAGCAAGCGGCATTCATGCAATAACACTCCAAGCCATAGACCAATCAAAGGGCTTCTCAAGCTTACTAGCAACCAGTTTCTTCGTTACACTAACATTCTTCCTAGATTCTTCTAAGGAAACCACCACACTACTCCTCGCCATCAACCGCAGAAGGAACGCCCCCTAACACCCTCTAACTAGCTTACGAATACAATTACATATCACCAACACCAGATAATTCTTCGAATGAAAGGTCTCACACAAGAGCTGTGCAATAAGGTTAAAGCCTAGCCTTTTAAAATTATATAGTCTAAATAATATGTAACTTAGTATATCCATTTACTAGTAAGCTGAAGTTAATGGGAACAACTTAAAGCACAAACCAAACAACATTTGAGCATTAATTAATCGGAACAAGAATAACCTAAACAAGTCATCCTATCACTGACTGATTGGTACTAGCATGTAAGTCTAAAAGCTCATAGAACAGGCATACAAATGCATCTCTCCTAGATCCTTAGCCCTAATGTAGCATGAAATTCTCATAACATATAACATAGCAACAAGTATAAATATTCTAGGAATCACTTACTTGAGCTCAGCTGATTGCACGCACCACACCCCCTTTCTTTTGTTAGAAAATCTTTTATTAAGAATTTTAGTTTACAAAATCTACTAAAACCTCAGCTTGAGTTCAGACACACCCAAGGGTATTCCCGAATCCCTCAAACCAAGGCTCTGATATCAACTTATAATATCCCAAAAATTATGAGGTAAAATTTTCAATTTTAATTCAACCAAAACACAAATTATCTTTTAATCAAATATTCATAGTGTAACACAACAAAAAGTCATCAGAGTACAATCCCAAAATCATCATAATGTGGAAATATGGGTGGATGTGCCGCGATCAAGTCGACCCCTTCCCTTTCGAACCGGAAGTACCTGAAAACATAACCGTAAAACCATAAGCACAAAGCTTAGTGAACTCCCTAACGACATCTAGCACCCTACGTAACATACAATGGGTCAAGCCCTTCATGATCTATGGGCCTAGCACGTCATATAATGGGCCTAACCTAGCATACAAATGGGCCTAGCCAACCATGTTGTGTTTTAAGCACTATAACTGTCCTTTGGTGCACATGCAACCCTAAATGCTTTGGATATATGTTTTCTCTATTATACATGCATATTTTAATTTTTTCCAAAGCATTGTCCTAACTAGCATACAAATTGCCAATTGAGTAAAACATCTAGATAGATGACATACGTTTTGGAGGACTTGTAGTTCTTGACCCTTGAAAGCTTGAGCACCTCAAGTATGATGCCTCTAATGGCTCACAAACACCAATATGCAAGAGGATGATTTAAGAGAATAATCTATTTATCTCAAAGAGAAGAGGCAACCGATTTTGGTCTATGTAGGGTTATATTTATAGTGTTGGACATGCTAGGGTTACACTTGGTAAACCCTAATTTTTGGATTGGTGTTTAAGGCTATAACTATATTTGGTAAGTACTTGACCCAATTATGCATGCTCCTTTTGGGTTGCCTTCACCATAGCAACTTGACAGGATGATTTGTTAAGAGAGAAGAGATATTATTGTTAATATATTATGAGAACAATATATTAAAGGAATAATATTGTTATTTGATTAATATAAGTTATATATTAATTAAGAATTAATTTGGTAACTTAAAGAGCTTAATTGAATAAAGGGGCATAAACTGTCAAATGTGTGATAGTTGTGTTTTGGGCTATGTATCCTTATGGGTAATGGGGTGGACGAAATTTAGGGTTAGGGAACCTTAAATTCGTCCAAGCCTAGAATCTAGAAGGATCTTGGATTTCTTAGGGCCTAAGTTATTCAATTAGGGTTAAAGTTGAAACCTTAGTATCTGTGACATCCCCAAAATCTCGGCCAGAAAAGACCGTTTTTCATTTATGCTTTAAAAATATTTTCAGAGTAAATCCTTTTGATTTGAAAGAGTTGCGGAATTTGTTCCCAAAAAAAACAAAACATGATAAAACAATGTTTACCAAAGAATTTCATAAAAGGAATGTATTTTTCATTATATAATCAAAACTCGGGGTGTCATGTTCCGATACAGACCACTAAGCATAAAGATAACATTACAAGTCATTCAACAAATATATACATATACAGACTTGTAAACAAAACAACTGATGGTTGATCCATCTCATGCCCTCGCGCCACTTCCTGTAATACAAATAAAACTGAGTGGGTCAGGCTTGGGAGCCTGGTGAGCATATATGGTTTTCAACCCACAATAAATAATCATATTTAATTTTCACCAACCAACAATTACCCAATTACCCATTCCCGTTATTCTCACTTTATGTCCCTAAAACAACTAACACAAGGGACCTAGTCTAAGAATATTTCATCGGGGCGACAACACATGCTTCGGGGGTACCTCAGCAATATAAGTCAAATAAGGCAACCATGAGGGGGATGGAGTACAGCAAATGAACACCCAAGTTCATTAACACCTACAGGTGGCGAACCTGCTAATGTTTCCACAAGACTGTCTAGAATAGCCAGTGGTCGTCATCTAAACTCCGCTAGATGACTAAATCAAACAACAACGAGGCCTCTCATCTGTTTATTACTCACCAACTATCTACCCATGTTCTACCCAACATATTAGTAGATAAAATATACATTTTTATACATAGTTTTGAAAACCTGTATAGCATGCTTTAATCAACACATAACCCACATAACAGATGAGGCACACACACACATAGCACATATCTCATAGAGAATAAATCCTATCTATGAGATAGAAGAGAGTGAATACACATTCACACATATAAACAACAATATACTATACACATAGCACGTATTTTATAGAAAATACTTAATATTTATGTGTTAGAAGAAGGTAACTACACACTCACACTTATAAACAACAATATACTTAATACACTCGAACCAAACTTGTATTATTATCGTGTTTATGAAAGGTAGTATACACTCACTTGGTCAGAAGATGATCGGACAGCACTACGACTTGCAGAAGTAGTAATCCTCAGCAGATCTGAAAGATCTTCACAAAAATCGAACTTCTCGCGGGCAGAGCTTCGGCTCGGGAACCGCACTTCTCGGGATCTTCGGGATCTCGGGACTTGCCTCGGGGCTTGAGTATGATACCGGGGCTTCGTGATATTTCTGGCACGCAAAACGATGCAAAACGGGAGAGAGAAGAGAGGAAATTGGCAAAAGACTCGGCTGCCTTCGGATCCTATTTATAGGCGGCTGGAGCCTCGGAGTACGCGGGGCGTACTACAGTACGCAGCGCGTACTGCTTCCGAAATCGTCACTGCATGCGTCATCCGAAATGTCAACACTCTTCGGAGTACACGGGGCGTACGTCGGATCGGACCGGTGACTCGTCTTTGGATAATGCCGGATTAAAAGATTAATTTTAATTACAAAATATTTAATAAACTTCGGAAATTCATAACTTTCGCATACGAACTCCGTTTTCGACGTTCTTTATATCCACGCGAAGGTGAGACCACGCTCTACAACTTTCGTTTAGACTCCGTTGGCTAATTTTGATTTTATTTTTATTATTTATTTTTAATAGGCCGCGACAGAAAAACTTCGTTATAATTTCATAACTCCTTCGTTTGACGTCCGTTCTTGCCTAACTTTTTATCGCTTTGATACCAACAATGAGATCTTCGATTCTCATTTAGATTGCTTCGGCTAAAAAACCGCTCGATCTCAAATCGAGTATTTCGGGCTGCACACCGCTAAGCCGAAACTTCGATAAATCATAACTTCCTCATACGAAGTCAGATTTGGGCGTTCTATATATATTCGGAAACCTCGTTTCAACTACTACAACATTATTCAAAGATATTAAGTTTATTTTACACTTAAATTTTGACGCTTATTTTTATTCTTAATTAATCAAACCACATAATTAAGCAATTAAGCACAAAACACACAATACTTAAATAATACAATCTTTATTATTTCAAAACGGGTTACAGAGGTTAACCTAGACTATTACATTGCTAAAAATGGCAAGCCCGGAAACACAGGCGTTACAGTATCCCATAGTATAAATAGATCCCAAGGGTGAGGGAAATCGACATTCATGCAAGGCAAGGACCCCTAGGGCCGATTTCTCACCCTCTCTCCTCTCTCTCAATATCATCCTCTTGCTAGTTGGTGTTTGTAAGCCATTAAAGGAGTGACAATTGTGACTCTAAGCTCTAAGGAGAAGAAGTATCAAGCAAGTAATCTAAGGTATTGTTCTAGATCCAATTACATATGATTTGATTCAATTGTTTACATTAGATCTAGTATTGTAAGTCTTGGATGCAATGCATGTTCAATTAGAGAAACCTAGATCCAAGCATTAGGGTTTGCATGTGCTCATAGGAAAGTTCTTATGGCTCAAACCCATCAGTGGTATCAGAGCCTTGATTGATTTCTATTGAATTGATGCATTGGTTAATTGCTTGTTGCTTATAAAATTCAAATTTTGGTCTTCTGCCTGATAAACTCGGCGAGTTCCACTGTGGACTCAGCGAGTAGCTCCAACTCGGCGAGTCCATAGTGGGTACTCGGCAAGTTTGAGCGTCAGAAAGAGGGAGTTTCGGGATTTCTTGCTGTTTTACTTGGGGAAACTTGCCTTAACTGTTTTGGGTCATTAAAATCCGATTTTAACCATATATATGAGTATATTCTTGACCAAACAAAAGATAATTACCAATTAGTTGAATAATAATTTCCTTATGTGATAATAATTGATTATTTGAATTGAATTGGTTAATTATTTTGCAAGTAATATTGAATAAGATCAAATTAAGATAACTGTTGATTTGCATTATTTGCCTTTTGATCCTTATATTTTGAAAAAGTTTAAAACTTGTCCTCTAGTTTTAAAATTTAAGTTTTGTGATTAAAAGTTTAATTTGAATAATTTAAATTTCAAACCCTAGAATTTTACAAGTTTAAAATTCAAACCTATACTATTATATGATTACAATCTTAATATATATGTATGGGTAAAACTATGCTAGTCTTACCGTTAGTAGGCCTCATTCACGAAGCCGGTCTATAAGGTGGGTATAAGGTTGATGCCTATAAAATGGCGCTTAATGGGTGTACAATCACACCCACCGCTTGCTTGACCGGTGGAGGGTCGTTAGCCGAACGGGTAGGATAGGGCAACTCTCTCTCCTCATTAATAAGTATAATGAAACTATAAAGTAACTAAACTATTTTATAAAATTCCTAGTCTTAGTTACTTTAGGAAAAGTGAATTGATGCAATCCCATGAAATTGCACTTTGCACCCTTGCTAAGAAGTTAGTGGAGCGTGTGTGGTTTACCGGCACACTAATTGGTTCTAAGCAAAGGTGGCAAACGGTGATTCATTGTTTATCATAGTTCGATGGAGCGTGTGTGGTTTACTGGCACATCGAATAGATGATTGTAACAATGAAGGCACGATGTAGATTTGCATGGTAATTCACACCCGCTTTGTGATCCTCGGTATCCCAGTCACAAACTAGAGGGGCATATCAAGATTTAAACATGCCATTGAAAAGTTCAATGAATCTATAAAATCTAGGAATTCTCAATAAAACTTAAGGTTATGTTTTCGTGGTGAAGAATTAGTGAATCGTCATTCACTTACCTCCAAATTATTTGCATGATTGGATTACGGCATCCCTTTTCTAATATGTAAATAATGTTGTTGGGTCCTAGCCCTAATTTTTCATTTTGGGTGTTTAATTAGGGATCCAAATTCTAATCAAACTTTGTCCTTTCTATTTGTAGATGTCAAACGCAAACAACGCTGCTGCCAACTCATTCACCTTAATGAGTCTTTACCAAAAGGTGACCTTCGATGGTACCAACTTTAGCGAATGGATAAGATACATTCGCACCATTGCATGCTACGAGGACAAAGAGTATGTCGTCGACGAAAAGCTCGAGAAGGTCAACCCGGAAATCGCTACCCCCGAAGAGATGGCTGTCTTTGAGACACACGAACGTGATGCAATGAAAGTTCATTGCATCATGATAGCCACTATGAACCTAGAATTCCAAAAATCCTATGAGGACATGTATCCGTATGAAATGCATCAAGACTTGATGGAGAGGTACCACCAAAGTGCGAGGCAAGAGCACTACGAGATCATCACTAACATGATCACCGCTAAGATGGGAAATGGAGAATCGTTGACTGTGCACTTGCAAAAGATGCAACGATATGTTGATCATCTTTGCAAGTTAAATGTTAACTTTGGGGAGGATTTGGCCATCGACATTGTTCTTCATTCCTTGCCTTCATGCTACAACCATTAGGATGACCTATCACATGAACAAGGAAGAGGTCACCCTAAGCAAACTCCAAGGACTCCTAAGGACTGCTGAGAGCAACCTAAAGGACAAGTCTGTTGCACCAACTCCCGCACCAACCGCTGCTCCTGTTTTGGCTATAGGGCAGGGAAGGGGCAAGAAGAGGAAGGCTCCTTCAAAGAGCCACCGCAAGGGAAAGTCCCAAGATGGTTCCTCTTCAAGTGGGACCAAAGTTGATCCCGCTAAGCCCAACCCTAACCCGAAGGAGGCAGAGTGCCATCATTGCCACAAGATAGGGCATTAGAAGAGAAGCTGCCCGGAATATCTGCAAGCCATCAAGGATGGAAAGATCAAGCCATCTTTTGCAGGTATATACACAATTAAATCTAGCAATTCATCTCACACTATTTCTTGGGTTCTTGACACAGGATGTGGTTACCACATTTGTTTTGACTTGCAGGGACTAAGAAGAGATAGAGATGTGGAGCAAGGAAGAATAAATCTAATCATGGGAAACAGAAGATCATCGCCTGTTACCAAGATTGGAGTGTATTCTTTAGTGCTAAGTAATGGATTAGGTCTAGATTTAAATAATTGTTGCTACTCGCCAGATATGGCAAGAAACATCATTTCATTTCATGGTTTGTTTAGACAAGGATTTAGATATTCGTTTAATAATATGAATGGTTCTATTTATGCTTAACTAAATGGTGTTTTATACTTTGAAGCTATGCCTTGTAATGGGATTTATGAAACTGTTATGGTTGTAGATAACCTAGGAAATGATGTGTTGTGTATAGATTCTTCCAATAGTATGGATAAATCGTATTTGTGGCATTGTCGTCTTGGACATGTCAACAAGAAGCGCATAGCCCAACTCCAAAAGGATGAAGTTTTGGATTGATTCGACCTTAGGGAAGATGACACGTGCGAATCTTGTTTACTTGGAAAGATGACCAAGTCACCCTTCACTGGCACATGTGAGAGGGGTGAGGGTTTATTGGATCTCATACATACCGATGTATGTGGACCCTTTAGATCCACCACAAGGATGGAAACCGCTTCTACGTGACTTTCACCGATGATTATAGTAGATATGGGTATATTTACTTAATCAAGCACAAGTCTGAAACGTTTGAAAAGTTCAAAGAGTTCAAGAATGAAGTGGAGAATCAATTGGGCAGGAAAATCAAGATGCTTCGATCCGATCGAGGAGGAGAGTACCTGAGTCTTTAATTCCACAACTATCTTAAGGAATGTGGGATAGTTTCACAATTGACGCCACCTAGGACCCCGCAGTTGAATGGTGTGGCAGAAAGGCGCAATCGAACCCTATTGGACATGGTTCGTTCTATGATGAGTTGTGCTTCACTACCTATCGCATTTTGGGGGTATGCCTTAGAGACTGCCACACATATCCTTAACCGAGTCCCTACAAAGAAGGTTGCCAAAAAACCTCACGAGATGTGGATAGGGAAGGCTCCCTCGTTGGCACATATCAAGGTTTGGGGCTGTGAAGTTTTCGTAAGAAGAGAAACTCATGACAAGCTCGAACCTCGTAGTGAGCGATGTATTTTCATCGGCTACCCACAGAAATCCTTTGGATATCTCTTCTATAGATAGAATGACAATGTAGTCTTCGTTGCGAGGAGAGGGGTTTTCCGAGAGAGAGAGAACTCATAAGCCAAGGAGATATTGGGAGACAAATCGATCTTGAAGAGATTCAAGAGTCGAGCGATGAAGGAACCTCTACCGCTGGCGCTCAACCCGAGGAGGAAACTCCAGTTGAACCAATTGACGAGTCATTACCTCTTAGATGTTCCGAAAGAGTTAGAGTTCAACCCCAGTTGTATGGTTTTCATATTACTACCGAAGGGGACATGTATATTAGTGATAGTACACTAATAAATCTAGATGAACCTAATTGCTATAAGGAAGCCATGGCAGGCCCGGAGTTTGCGAAATGGAAAGAGGCAATGGACAACGAGATTCAGTCCATGTATGACAACCAAGTTTGGAATTTGGGTGACAATGTGCCCGGACGTAAGACGGTTGGGTGCAAATGGATCTTCAAGATGGAGACCGACATGGATGGAAATGTGCACACGTACAAGGCGCGATTGGTTGCGAAGGGCTTTACTCAAACTCCCGGAGTTAACTATGATGAGACCTTCTCACCAGTTGCGAAGATAAAATCTATTAGGGTGATGCTAGCTATTGCTGCATTTCATGATTATGAGATATGGAAAATGGATGTCAAGAACGCTTTCCTTAATGGGAAGTTGGCTGAGGATGTTTACATGGCTCAACCAGAAGGTGTTGTTGATCCGAAGCATCCAAATAGAGTGTGCAAGCTTGAGAAGTCCATTTATGGACTTAAGCAAGCGTCTCGCAGATGGAATCTTTGCTTTGATGAGAAAGTTAAAGAGTTTGGATTTGTACGAAGCGAAGATGAATCATGTGTATATGTCAAAGCCAGTGGGAGCATAGTTTGCTTTCTCGTTTTGTATGTCGATGACATACTGCTCATAGGAAACGACGTCCCGACTCTGCAGGAGGTAAAGTCCTGGCTCGGGAAGTGCTTCGCTATGAAGGACCTCAGAGAGGCTTCCTATATTTTGGGAATAAGGATAGTGAGAGAAAGAAGTAAGAGACTAATAGGACTTAGTTAGAATACTTACTTAGATAAGGTACTAAAACGTTTCAGTATGGAAAACTCGAAGAAGGGAGAACTACCGATATAGAGTAATACCAAGTTGAGTAAGACTCAAAGTCCGAGTAGCGAAGCCGATATAGCTGAGATGAGCCGAGTACCTTATGCTTCTGCAGTTGGCTCGACCATGTACGCTATGACTTGTACTCGACCCGATGTGGTCTTTGCTTTGAGCATGGTCAGTAGATATCAAAGGAATCCTGGTAGAGCGCATTGGATTGCGGTCAAGAACATCCTTAAGTACCTTCGGAGGACCAAGGAATGGTTTCTAGTCCTCGGAGGGAGTGATGACTTGAAGGTGCGAGGGTATAGTGACGCCAGTTTCCAGACTGACAGGGACAACTACCGTTCGCAGTCGGGATGGGTCTTTACCCTTAATGGAGGAGCAGTAACTTGGAAAAGTTCCAAACAGGAAACTGTAGCTGATTCAACGTGCAAATCAGAGTACATTGCAGCGAGTGAAGCCTCAAAGGAGGCAATATGGTTGAAGAACTTCATTGGCGATCATGAAGTTATGCCTGCCATAAAGGAGCCCATGGAAATTTTCTGTGATAATGAAGGAGCAGTTGCCTTGACCAAGGAACCAAGGGATCATGGTAGATCTCGACATATCGACAGAAAATATCACTTTATTAAGAATCGAGTAGAAGAAGGACACCTCGTGGTTAAAAGGATATCATCAGAAGATAACCAAGCAGATCCGCTTACGAAGGGACTGAGTAGGGTTAAGCACTTGCAGCATGCTAGGAGTATTGGGCTGAAGGATGATATTAGTTTAGATTAGATAGTATTAGAAACGTGTAATAGATAAATTTAATTGACATTTGATGATTAAATGAAGGAGTAGTATTTATAAGTATTGTTACTGTCTTATGTTAATTGTTTAGCTATTGTTTCACTTTGCATTTTTTGACTTCCAGAATAATTGAGTTTATTAAGAATAATCGAATTATTGAAACTGTCCACAATCGTTCATATGTTGGAAGTAGGTATGAATGAAGATTGTCGTGAATTGGTGTGTAGATTGTCTAAATGGTATTATACATAGCAAAGGTGTGCTGCAACGTTCATGATTGATTATGAACAAGTTTTGAGCATTGGAATAAACCCGCACTTGCTGGAATCACTCGCAAGACGATAATATCATATGGTCTAAAAACCTAGATATATGGTTTATTATTTACTAATTGGTTGTACATTGATAATGCGAAACTGCATCAGTAAATTGATGTCATAAAACACATTGTTGTGTATAGTTGGTTAGTCGATAAGTAAACGCATATAAGTCGAAGTTTATCTGTTACTTTTATCCTAAGAGGGTAAAAGCGATATCATGGCCGCTCGATGATTTGATTTGACTTATGTGCCGGGCCCGGTCAGGACTGAGCTGATGTATTCAATTAGGTTCTATGTCAAATAAATCTGAGATCGAGAAAATAGTTGCTGGACAATGAGTATCGTCTGCACGATATCAAAACAAAGGACTGTACGATCCCTTATCTAAAGGACAGGTTACTGATATGATCAGAGTTGACAATGTCTTTGAGAGCTACGATTGCTAATCGGATTGTGTTTGCATTTATAGTTACTAGACTTATCCAAGTGGGAGACTGTTGGATTGGTGTCTAAGGCTGTAACTATATTTCGTAAGTACTTGACCCGGTTATGCATGGTCCTTTTGGGTTGCCTTCACCATAGCAACTTGACAGGATGATTTGTTAAGAGAGAAGAGATATTATTGTTAATATATTATGAGAATAATATATTAAAGGAATAATATTGTTATTTGATTAATATAAGTTATACATTAATTAAGAATTAATTTGGTAACTTAAAGAGGTTAATTGAATAAAGGGGCATAAACTGTCAAATGTGTGATAGTTGTGTTTTGGGCTATGTATCCTTATGGGTAATGGGGTGGACGAAATTTAGGGTTAGGGAACCTTAAATTCGTCCAAGCCTAGAATCTAGAAGGATCTTGGATTGCTTAGGGCCTAAGTTATTCAATTAGGGTTAAAGGTGAAACCCTAGTTTCCCATAGTATAAATAGATGTTGGGTTTTGAGCATTCTAACACTCCTACGTGCACATGCAACCCTAAATACCTTGGATGTATTTTTTCTGTATTATACATGCAAATATGAACATCCAAGGTATTATCCTAATCTAGCATACAAAACAATGAATATAACAAGATAGAATACATACCTCTTTGATGTAGAATGTTCTCAAGAAGCTTGAGTGCCTAGTGCCCCAAGTGTGACACCTCAAATGGTTCACACAACACCAAATACACTTGGAATAACTTGAGAGAAACTTGAACACTTCTAAAATCGGCTAGCCCTTCTTTCTCATCACTTAGTGGCCGATTATTCCAAGAGTATGATCTTTATATAGTGTTACAATTAGTGTAAACCCTAATTTTCATGAATTTCAATTTTCCTTGGATCCATGGGTACAAAACACCATGGAGCATCCATGAAGCATCATATGGGTTTTAGCCCAACTAGATAATCCATGGAGCATTAGCCTACTATATAAGTATGGATGATTTACACAATCAACCCATATATTTAATTAGTCTTCTTTTGATCACTTAATTAATTCTAGATTAATTCTTGATCAATAATAATTAAATAATCTTATTAATATATTATAACTTATAATATATTAACAAACCTTAAGTGTTATTTCTCTCATTATAGTCTATCCAAATGCATGATGCCATGCAACCCAAATGGACCATGCCGGGTCGGGTCAAGTCTTACCAATTATAGTTATGGACTTAGACATTAATCCAACAGTCTCCCACCTGGATAAGTATAAAACTATTATTGCGTCTGACTTCAAGAACCAACTGGCAATCGTAGCTCTCAAAAGCTTCTGTCGAACTCTGACCTTGCCGATGATCTCTGACCTTTGTCAATGACTTGTCCATTAGATAAGGGATCATATATACCTCCATTCTAGATATCATATGGACTGAGACATGTATTATAAATCATTCTCTCTTTCCATTTGTTATTTCCCGATTTCCGATTTATGACGGCTGACTGATTGAACAAATCAAATCAGTCCTGGCTTGGCCAAGCACTCACATGTGTCATCGCTAAATCATCGAGGGGCCCACATATATCACTTTTATCTCGAAGGTAAAAGGAATGGATAAACTTCAACTCATATGGCTTGTTCTGCTACTTGTTGAATCATACACAAAGACACGTTTTATAACATCGAGTTACCAATGCGGTTTCGCGCAATCAATGTATAACCAACTCATAGTAACAACTCATATCACTAGGTTTGAAGAATATAAGATATTATCATCTCATGATCACTCATGATAAAATCCATGAGGTGATTCAAATGAGCGCGGGTTGAATCCAATACTCAAAACTTATGAGCACTCATGAGCGTTGTAGCACAACTTTGTCCACCAACTTGGACCTCTACAAGCCAACCCATGAATGTCTTGATTCATATCTACTTCCAACATATGACCGACTGTGGATGGTTTTGAATAACTTAGTCATTCCGGAAGAATAACCTAGTTATTATGGAAGTCAAAACATGCAAAGTGAAACACACGAATAAATGAATCTAATATGGTATCAAAACCTATGAATATAAATAAAACATTTTCTATTTATCACCATACTGATTACTCATTATTCATTGTTTCGGTTTTATTAACTGTATACTTGAATTAAAAACACTAGTTGTCCCATGCTCCAAGCATGTACACTATGTTTTTGTAAACAATAGCTTTGCCATACACCAAGTATGCACTCTATGTTGATCTATGATCCTTACTTTGTGAAATAAACCAATTGACCAAACTTTCAATGATTCTAATTTCACACTCCCAAATCGAAATCTTGTTAGGATTTAAACTTAAATGCACTACCCTCTTGCAATGAATGTGTACAAAGTCACAAAGACTTGTCAACAACCATTACAGGGTATTCCAATGAAGACCTACTCCATGGACACAAAGCCTTATGTTCAAGGTATGCATTGCTTTGAACATGCTTCATGCACTAAGTTCTTTCTAATCTTACACAGATTGCTTCTATCTATAGAAACAACTCTATATTCCCATTTTGACTACTACTTCTGAACAAGAGTTGCCTCTTTTCAGACTATGTCAATATGGCCCTTCCAAAATTCACACTATACTTCCAACTGTCCTTGAGCAACCAATCTTTGGTAAACCTTAGATTGTCCTCGATAATTGCTTAATCACTTTAGTCATATCCAATTCCAGACATTTTGCTCCTTAATGCCCCAAGGCATTTGGAAAATTCAGAAAGAATAAATATTATAGCACAAGTAATCGATCTTGTACCCAAAGTAAATGGGACACGATTCATGATGTTTCACATAAAGACATGGTTCTAGACCATTCTTTTGCCATAATAATTTTTTTTGTTTGCCATATTCTCAAAATTTTACTATGAAAAGGGATGCCGTAATCATAATCGAATTTTGAGAATGCAATATATAGAATTTTCTTAAGTTGAACCAATCCAACATGAAATTCATATATATATATATATATATATATATATATATATATATATATATATATATTCTTGACTAAAGGTGATTAAAATCTCAATATTAGCTCTTTAGAATGATTATAAACTCAATCTAAGCTTTTCATAATTGAATGAAGTATAATTTCCTCTCCCTTAAATATAGCAAAACAACTTTTTCAACCCCTACAACCTCACGAATTGAAACTTTTGTTTTCTATAATTAACATTGCTAACTTGCAATACTTATCATAATTATCATGCTTCCACTAACATGATGATTATTAGCATAACACTTATGCTCCCACTAGCTTTGATATGTACTCAGAAATCAGCTATTGACTTTTTTACCAAAGTTCAGATTTTTGATACTAGATTGCTTTGATAAGACTTTATCAAAATCAAACACCTTATCTTAGATAGCTCACAGGTGTGTCTAAACAATTATAGAACTATGAAAAGGGATTCCGTAATCATAGTCTTAATTATTTAGACCTTTGCTATTTCTCATAAGTCCATGTTAGTGTACCTACTAACAACTTTGAGAATGCAAAGATTACTATCTACTTACAAATCTACTTAGTGGAAGTGTTTCCTCACCATCATTTTCATGAATCGGAGAGAAACCTTATGACACTTAGATTTTTTATGGTGTATGAGTTCCTACCCATATGAATTTTTCTAAACCATAATCACAAGACAAGGTTAGTGACAAGTCCAAACTCATATGGATTGAACTTGTGCAATCTTAAGTTCTTGCCATTTGGCAGCACAAGGGCCTGCCATAGCTTCCAAGTAGCTGTGCAACCAATTGAGGACTCTAAGAACTCATATGCAAAGCCAACTTTAACTGGAATGGGCACAGAAATGTCAACAAGATAGGTTATACACCTCAAGTCGTGTGCTAGTGAATAATTCTAGGTTTTATTAGATCTTGAGATTTTCAAGACCTTTAAGACTCCCACTGTCCTCTTGACATATAAGACTCTCTTGTCACATATTCAAGGGATAGTGCGGATTCTTTATCAAGACAAACACTTCACACAATTGGTCTAAGTTGGTCTCTGTTTTATTCAAAACATCACAACTTACCAATTTCAAATGTACAAGAGTAGATAACCTTTTACTCTTACATTTGACTAGTGTTAATAAACTTTCTTTAAGATATGTCACTCAAGTTACAATCTTGGAGTATGACTCTAAGAATTGTTTTGGAACGAAGTATGACTCATCTTCTTGATTTAACCACTTCAACAATTCATAACTCCTCTTCTTAGCTATCATAATGCACTTAGAGGATGAATTGTGATAAGGTCTCTTAATCATTAAGATGATCATATATCATAAAGTACTCTCCCATCTTTTCAGATTTGAGAAACTTTTATCCTTCTGCCTAATTTGATTCTTCTCATTCGTCTGCCATACATCGAAAATCTTTCAATGTATAAGAATTAAACTTAAGCCTATAAGTATAACCATATTTACTAAACTTAAGTAAATCATGATGAATAATCTTATTGATTATTTGTGGTGGGCTTGATCAGTGCACAAGAATGTGTACTCGATCCCTTAGTCCTTTACTTGACTCACACATCCATGTGAACAAGTAATTAATCTTAATTTTCCAATGCTTGAAAGTTCTCATTCATCATACTATACAACTTGCATGATTCCAAATTTTGGGCCAATTGAAACTTGGGTGATGAGAAATTTCTTTATTTGGTAAATTTAGACACTACCACAAATGAAAGAATCAAAACCATTTTCCATTATTGCCATCAATGGAATCATATAATCAACAATTTCTTTCACAAATGCCATTGTAAGGATACTTAAAATAAATAAAATTAAAAACTTTTCTTTTCTTTTAAAACTTTGCGGAAAAACTAATCCTTACAATGCAAATATATATGAAAACTTGTTGTTATCTATTCCTAAGCAATTTATCATAACTCCTAAGAAGTAGCTCAAGAATCCAATCTTCAAACTATGCGATAGAAATCTATCTACGCGATCAGATTCAACATATTCTTTCTTTTAAGTTTCTTTACTTTTCTTTGATTCTTAAAACACCAAGATGTGACCCAGTCAAATCATGTAATAAGAATCTCCAAATAGGAGCTTAATAGAGTTAGACAATGGACTTTACCTAAAATAAAGTCAAACTCATTAACTTCACCATCCTTAGGTAAGTTTGGTAGCTTCGTAACCAAATCCCCTTCCTTTGGAAATAGAAACACATGGACCCTTAGGTAATACTACATGGGACTATCACAGACTTAACATTTATCTTTACCATTTGGTCAACCAAGTTGACTATGGCCAATCCCTTTCCATTAGGAAGATAATGCTTTTCTGGATTTCCTGTGTCACTATTGTCCCTGTCCATAAAGTTTTTGGAAAGTTGATCTCCTAATCACATTTGCTTTACTAGCCTTCCAAATCATTGCTGATTCAGCAGTACCAAGCAAATAGATAAGATCATTAAGGGTCTTGTCATAGTCGGTTTCATAGGACTCCCAAAGGAACTCGCTATGTGACTTAGAAAGTGATTGAACATCCAACTTTCTCAAGACTTTGACACCCAACTCTCCCGGTTTGTCAATATGTGACTTCATCTCCAAGATGTGATCACACCTAGACCTTGCCTTGCCAGTAGGGCTTGAGTGACCTTGAGCTTGCTGGTTAGGGAGAATAATTGGAGGAGGTGGAGGAAGTGAAGTTCCAAGAGATTTGGGAAGATCATAGATGTCTGAACTAGACATCTTTTGGGAGATATTCAAGTTTAGTTGATTTAAAAGTCCTTAATATAACACCCAATATGAAATATTAAGGCTAGGACCCAACAACCTATTTATAACTGGAAGAGGGATGCCGTAATCCAAGTTATAAAATAGTTGAAGGTTGGTAAATGACGATTTACCAATTTCCACCATGAAAACCGAAATATAATTAAGTTTTAATTGGATTTGAAACTCCAAGATCTTTTGAGATTCATTGTACTTTTTCAATGGCATTTTCAATCTCGAGTGTGCCCTTTAGGTTTTCTGACTGGGATACCGAGTATCACAAAACAAGGTGTGAAATAACCATGCAAATTACTTGGTACTCTTAAATGTTTATCACCCAACCGATGTGCCGGTAAACCACACACGCTCCACCGGCCTATGATTAAACTTTAAGAAACCCTTTGCCTACCTTGTTAAATCAAGCTAGTGTGCCGGTAAACCACACACGCTCCACCAACTGAATTAAGCAAAGTGCCAAGTGTAATTTCATGGGTTAGCACCTTATTCACATTTTCCTAAGTAACTAAGATTGGGAATTCTAAGTGTTTAGTTACTTAGTATTTATCATTAATACTTTTAATGAAGGGAGAATTTATAGTCTTTGTCCTACCCGTTCGGCTAACGACCCTCCACCAGTCAAGGAAGCGGTGGGTGAGAGTGGACACCCATTAAACTGCGATTTTATAGGCAGTAACCTTATACCCCCCTTATAGACCGGCTTCACGAATGAGGCCTACTAACGGTAAGACTGACTTTTACTCTTATACATATATATAAATATTATTGACTTATAATATTATAAAGTATAAGGATTGAATTTTAACTTTTAAAATCCTAAGGGCTTAACTTGGAATTAAAGTATTCATAAGAGAAAACTTTTTCAAATTCCAAAACTTGAGGGCAAGTTTTGAAACTATTCAAAATCAATTAATTCCATAACTTATGAGTTTAAAGTAGTTTTAATTAAAAAACTTTTAAAGTTCCATAACTTGAGGACAAGTTATGGAAGACTTTAGACTAATTCATAAAACAAATAACTTTTTTTATTGTAACTTATGAAACTAATTAAAGTTACACTTTTATTTATTTATTATTTAAAGAAGAGACTCTTGGACCTCCATAACTTGAGGACAAGTCATGGAGTCATAAAACCATTTAATTAGAATTAGACTCTTCATTTTTGTAACCTTTGCCAACTTTTATGAGTTTTATGATTCTTAAATGTGACTTTTCATATAACTTGAGGGCATGTTACAAAAACACACTTTGGAATCAACACTTAGATTAAAATGGATTGAAATCAACTATTTCACACAAATTTTCTATTAATCTAAGAATAAGATAATTCAAATCATCAATATTCAAGAAATTAGCATCAACATACAAACTAATACAAATCTTGAAATTATGAC
Source organism: Lactuca serriola (assembly GCF_051521515.1). Taxonomy (NCBI): domain Eukaryota; kingdom Viridiplantae; phylum Streptophyta; class Magnoliopsida; order Asterales; family Asteraceae; genus Lactuca; species Lactuca serriola. The sequence goes on along the minus strand of NC_136413.1, from coordinate 81,572,608 downwards.
AATTATCTTAGAAATTGGATTAGCATGAACATTACCACATCAAAAACAAGTTTATAAGTTCAAAAACATCTTAGGGTAATGTTCCTAGTCCAATTCCAGCCAAAAAAAGTCGAATATATGTTGTCTGGGGTTCCAACTCGGCGAGTGCACGAACCAACTCGGCGAGTTGGATGCATTTTGCCTTGGACTCGGCAAGTCCATTCATGGACTCGGCGAGTCTGCTGTGCAGACAGCATCAAAACTCAATTTTTTCAGCTACTTTTGCAAGTATACCAAGAAAACAAACTTGGCTCTAATACCACTGTTGGGTTTTGAGCATTCTAACACTCCTAAGTGTACATGCAACCCTAAATACCTTGGATCTATGTTTTCTCTATTATACATGCAAATATGAACATCCAAGGTATTATCCTAATTTAGCATACAAAACAATGAATATAACAAGATAAAATACATACCTCTTTGATGTAGAATGTTTTCAAGAAGCTTGAGTGCCTAGTGCCCCAAGTGTGACACCTCAAATGGTTCACACAACACCAAATACACTTGGAATAACTTGAGAGAAACTTGAACACTTCTAAAATCGGCTAGCCCTACTTTCTCATCACTTAGTGGCCGATTTTTCCAAGAGTATGATCTTTATATAGTGTTACAATTAGTGTAAACCCTAATTTTCATGACTTTCCATTTTCCTTGGATCCATGGGTACAAAACACCATGGAGCATCCATGAAGCATCATATGGGTTTTAGCCCAACTAGATAATCCATGGAGCATTAGCCCACTATATAAGTATGGATGATTTACACAATCAACCCATATATTTAATTAGTCTTCTTTTGATCACTTAATTAATTCTAGATTAGTTCTTGATCAATACTAATTAAATAATCTTATTAATATATTATAACTTATAATATATTAACAAAACCTTAAGTGTTATTTCTCTCATTATAGTCTATCCAAATGCATGATGCCATGCAACCCAAATGGACCATGCCGAGTCGGGTCAAGTCTTACCAATTATAGTTATGGACTTAGACATTAATCCAACAATAGATCCCTAGGGTGAGGGAAATCGACACTCATGCAAGGAAAGGAACCCTAGGGCCGATTTCTCACCCTCTCTCCTCTCTCTCAATAGCATCCTCTTGCTAGTTGGTGTTTGTAAGCCATTAGAGGAGTGACAATTATGACTCTAAGCTCTAAGGAGAAGAAGTATCAAGCAAGTAATCTAAGGTATTGTTCTAGATCCAATTACATATGATTTGATTCAATTGTTTACATTAGATCTAGTATTGTAAGTCTTGGATTCAATGCATGTTCAATTAGAGAAACCTAGATCCAAGCATTAGGGTTTGCATGTGCCCATAGGAAAGTTCTTATGGCTCAAACCCATCACTAATAACCCATGACTTTCCACATTCTCATGCTCCATGGGTTTAACCTCCATGGAATGTCCATGGATTAGTTTAGCCCATAATCATGGATCACTAGCCCACACTACAATAATAATTGATTCACATAATCAATCCCCATATATTTAATTAGTCTCTTTGGATCACAAAATTAATAAATTAATTCTTGATCAATACTAATTAAATAATTCTGTATTAATATATTATACTTGTAATATATTAATAAACCACACATAACCTTATTCTCAAAATTCTTCCTATCAAATTGCACTAGTGAAGGCAACCCAAAAGGACCATGCTACAATTGGGTCAAGTACATACTAATTATAGTTATGGGTTTAGATACCAAATCCAACAGTCTCCCACTTGGATAAGTCTAATAACTATTACTGCTTATGGACTTCAGGATCTGACTTAGCAATCATAAGCTTTCAAAAGCCGTTGTCGAACTCTGACCTAGTCAGTGACACGTCCTTCAGATAAGTGATCATATACTCCTCTGTTCTCAAGATATCTATGCGGATAAACACATGAAACATAATCATACTTATTGTCCTGCAATTTGTTACCCGATTTCTGATTCATCAGACATAGAACATAACTGAACCCATGAATTTAGTTCTGACCGACCCGACACATAAGTCAAAACAAAATCATCGAGAGGCCCAAGATATCGCTTTTAATCCTCTTAGGATAAAAGGAACATATAAACTTTGACATTATATGCTTGTACTCACTACTCATCAAATCATGCACAACGACATGTTTTATAACATCAAGTTACTGATGTGTTTTCATGCCATCAATGCACAACCAACTTGTAGTCAACAACTCATATAACTTGGTTTGAAGTAATTTAGGTGAGCACGGGTTGAATCCAATACTCATTGTTGTAAAAATCCCGACTAGGTCCCGATTAATCTCCGATTAATCCCTAGGCGATTAATCATTGCATACATAATGAGTGAAATTGTGACATCCCCTATTTTCTCGGCCAGAAAAGACCGATTTAATTTATGCTTTTTAAAATCAAATCAGAGAAATCTTTATAAAAGATGTTGCGGAATTGGACCCCAAAACAAAATATGATAAAAGTTTGTCAAAACCTTTCTTTAAGAAATATATCATTTCCTTTTATATCAAAACCTCGGGATGTCATGTTCTGATACAGATCAAAAGCATAAACAAGACATTATAAGCCTTACGACAGTTATTTGTAACTATTGGCCTATAATCCCAAATTCACTCATCATCATCATCATCCGACTATGCGCGAGGTCCTCTACCTGTAATATAAACAGCTGAGTGGGTCAGGCTTGGAAGCCCGGTGAGCATATAGGGATTTCAACACACAATACATAAATTTATTATGTTTAAACATCAATCAATCAACCGAATTACCCCAAACCCCATTATTTTATTTATTTCTTAAGGGTTTACCCTATGAATCAACTATCCCTCCTTCCTAAGGATTCATCCTAAGGAATAGACACAAAGTCACCTCGTGACCGGGGTTTATACAACGGGCACTAATTCCATAACTGCCAAGGTTTATTCAACATGTGCTAAGTCCATAGCTCTCATTTATCGACAGTATTATTTACAGGTATTCTCTCCTGCAATACATGTCAATGGGTTTTTAGAGTACAACAAATGAACGTATAGTTCATTACACCTACAGGTTGCAGACCTGCTAGTGTTCCATAGACTATCTAGAATAGTCCATGGTTGTCATCCATACTCTGCTGAATGACTACAACAACAACAACAACAACAACATCGAGGCCTCTCACCTTTTTAACACACATCAACTATTTCATCTACCCATGTTCTACCCAACATTTTTCGTAGATAAAAATACATATATAGTTTAAATTATTTAAAAACATGTATAACTCATTCCTTTAGCACCCATCTCAAATAAACAAACAATATATTTTCACACAACACGTATTTTATGTAAAATACTTCATATCTATGTGTAAGGTGAAAGTAACTACACACTCACTTGATTTAATGAAAACCGGGCAGCAATTCGTTTCCTAAAACGATCCTTTCTAATAAAACCGGGAGTTTTATTGAGAAACCGAGCTCTGCAAAAGGTCGGGCTTCGAAACCAAAAATATAAATTTTCCAGGCTTCTCGGGCACTTCGTGGCGTATTTCGGGGCTTACAATCGATACCAGGGCTTTGGGGGATTCTAAGATGAAGAAAATATGAAGAGAGGGGCTGAATATGGCAAAACTCCAAAAGTAACCGAGAGCCTTCGCAGGTACCCTTCTATTTATAGGGTCCGAAGTCCTGATCCAACGGCTGAGAAGCTTCTGATCCGACGGCTGAGAGGCTCGCAGGGGGTGTGGCTCCCATGAGGGTGGCATGTGCGAAGGGCTGCTGGCTTCTTGTGATTGGTCCGAAGCGTGGGTCCGATGCGCAGGTGGTCAGCATGTGCGAGGGTCTCGGTGGCACTCGCTGATTGGACCGCGGAGTCGTATCACACATGCGAGGCTTGGAGCTAGGTGCGAGGTTCGGTCCATATGCGAGCCTTGGATTGGACCTCCCTTCGGTCAAATCAGAATCCGACACGTGGCTTCGTATGACTCAGCAGCTTAGGTGACTCAGCAGCTTGGTGACTCAACACCTTGGTGACTCAGCTGGACACGTGGCACTTTTTCAGCGAGGGTGACGTGGCAAATCGTGACTATGCGAATTTTCTTGATTTTCGTGCCAAAATTTCTAAAATCCATAACTTTCGCATACGAGCTCCGTTTTTGACGTTCTTTAGATGCACGCGTAGCTAAAATTACGCTCTACAACTTCCGTTTAGACTTCGTCGGCTAATTTTGAATTTAAATTTCATATTGTTATTTTTAACAGACCGGGACAGGAAATCCGTTAAAAATTCACAACTTCTTCATCCGACGTCCATTTTCGTCATACTTTTTACTGTTGTGCTCCTAATGACGAGACCTTCATTTCTTGTTTAGGTTGTGTCGGCTAAAAATCGCTCGATCTAAAATTCGAGTTTTTAGCTGTCTCCTGCTAAGCTGAAACTTCGAAAAATCATAACTTCCTCATACGAAGTCAGATTTGGGCATTCTTTTTATCGAACTTCTCGGTTTAACGAACACTACGACTTTCCTTTAGATTACTAAGGCTAAAAAGTAGCTTATCAAAAACTCACTTTTTACAACATTCGGCACCGTGCCGTTTTTGTCGCGAAACTTTGACAGGTCATAAATTCTGCATTATAACTCGGATTTCGGCATTCTTTATATCCCCAAAATCCTTGTTTCGACCACTACAACTTTATGTAAAGATATCGGGCTTATCTCACACTTTAATTTTGACGTTTATTTTTATTTTTAATTAATTAAACTCTAATGATTAAGCATAAAACACCTAATTCACATAATTCCTTTTCATTTCTTCTAAATGAGTTACAAAGGTTAACCTATACCATTATGTCAACATTAATGCCTAGCCTAGAAACACATGCATTACAACTCTCTCCCCCTTAGGATGATTTCGTCCCCGGAATCACACAACGACAAACAACTACGGGTAGCAACTCACTATGTCACTCTCCGTTTCCCTGGTGGGATTTGGCCCATTTATATGTTGCCAACGTACAGGCACTAAATCGACTATCTTACGTTACAAATTCTTAGTCTTATGGTTAACGATTGCCTCAGGTTCTCCAATTAACCTCATGTTCTCGTCCAACCTTAATTCAGTAATGGGAATTATGTCGGGCACACCTCCCGTGAACTTTTTCAAATAACACACATGAAAGGTGTTATGAATACTCTCTAGTTCTTCCGGTAATTCTAGCTTTTAAGCTTGATTCCGGATTCTCTGAAGAACTTTAAATGGTCCAATAAACCTTGGACTCAACTTTCCCCTTCTACCAAATCTTATAAGTCCCTTCGACGACGAGACTTTAAGTGAAACCGAATCTCCAACTTCGAATGATATCGGTTGTCTTTTCTTGTCAGCATAGCTCTTTTGAGCATCTAACATCTTTTTCCCTAATCACTTACAACTTTTTAGCAATCTAATGGACTATTTCAAGTCCCATAAACTATTTTTCCTCAGCTTCCAGCCAACATGATGGCATCCGACACTTTTTCCCATGCAAAGGGTGATAAGGTACGGTGAATTCTACTAAAGGTAAGTGCTCATCCCAGTTACCTTGAAATTCTAGGGTACATGTTCTCAACATATCCTACAACGTTTGAATCGTTCTTTCGCTCTGACCATCGGTTTGCAGATGGTAAGTTGTATTCAAACACAACTTGGTACCCAATTCCTCTTATAGACTCCTCCAAAACCTTGAGGTAAAACGGATGTCATGATCGGATACAATCGTTAACGAAACACCGTGAAGCCTCACACTTTCCTTCACATAATAATTCACAAGTTTATCCATAGACCATTTCTCGTTGGATGCTATGAAATGCGCACTCTTAGTGAAGCGATCAACGACCACCCAAATCATGTCGTGACCATTCCTTGTTCTGGGCAGTTTAGTCACAGAATCCATAGTGATATCTTCCCATTTACCCATGGGTACAGGTAAAGGTTCTAAACTCCCATACGTTTTCTGATGTTGTGCCTTAACCCTGGCACAAGTTACACACTCAGCCACATACTTTAGCAACTTCGAGCTTCATCGTCGGCTACCAGTAATATGGGTTTAAGATCTCTATACATTTTCGTATTGCCGGGATGAATCGAGTACATGGTCTTGTGAGCTTCTTCCATCAGAAGACCTCTTAGTCCTCCCATCCTAGGTACCCAAATCCTATCTTTTAATACCTCCATTCCTTGACCTTTTGTACCAGACACCAACGTTTTACTCAAACGTTCCTCCTTTCGGTTATTTTTCTCTAAAGCTTCCTCTTGAGCTTTCTTTATACTTTTCACAATTGTCAAGACAACTTTAATTCTTAACTCTCTTGGCCCTTTTCTTTTCAAGACTTACCTTCCGACTGAGAGTATCAGCAACAACATTTTCTTTACCAGGGTGGTAATGTATCTCACAGTTGTAGTCCTTGAGTAATACTAGCCAATGTCGTTGCCTGATGTTCAATTCCTTCTGATCAAAGAGATATTGGAGACTCTTATGATCAGTGAAAAGTTTACACTTTGTGCCATAAAGATAATGCCTCCATATCTTTAGGGTGAATACTACCGCTGCCAACTCCAAATCGTGAATGGGGTAGTTCTTTTCATGCTCTTTCAATTGCCTCGATGCATACGCTATCACCTTATACCTTTGGGTCAGAACACATCCTAACCCAACTCCAGAGGCATCACTATAAACTGTGAAGTCATCAACTCCTTTAGGTAACGAAAGAGCCGGTGCTTCACACAACTTCTTCTTTAACTTCTCAAAGCGTCCTATGCTTCTCATTCCAAGTATAGACAGCTCCTTTTTGGGTCAAAGCTGTCAATGGATTCATGATCGAAGAAAAGCCTTGGATAATTCAGTAATAATATCCAGCTAATCCTAAAAAGCTTCAGATCTTCGTAGCACCTTCAATTGTAACCTTCGAGCTACAAAATAAATCCTTATTGAGGACTCCTTCTTCTTTTTGGAATAAGTACTTTCCTTCATTTATTGTAACAGACTGATGGGTCATGTTCTAATGATCTCTCATTGTATATTTCACTACTTAGACTCAGATCTCCTAGGGAAAATTTTCAGAATAAATTATACCTTCCTTCATGTTCTAATGTGATACAATCACCGTTCAACATGCATCATTTCTAACTACCAACTTCTTTAACAATGAGTGCGATACTTCTATTGATCGCTTCGATCATCTTTCATTTCAATCTTCTGGCTTAAGTCAAATGTTACATCGAACTTGGTTCTCTGAACCACATAATAAACTCATCGTAGTCGGACTCAATTTGATATGACCTCTAAGGTCGGAATAACAATCATCTTCTTAGTCATTACCGAAACGATGGTAACGACAGACTAGTACAAGACAGAATTAAATAATAGCTTCTTGGTAACCTTGTGACTTTCCCTGATCCAAGTGCGAGTCCTGTGCTTCCAGTAGTATAGATCTCTACTACTATTTACACCTACTCATACTCGTCCCAAGTACTGTCTCGCAGTCCCGAAGTCCTAAAATCACAAAAAAATTTAACACATACAAATGTGTCCAATTAATCATAAAATTTTCCTAGACTCTACTAGGACTTCTTTCACGCGTATCTTCAATGATGAACTCTACTTCAACTTGGTTGGTGATGGAAATTCCAAATGAGTGGAACAACTTCAAAAAATTACACCAGCCATTCTATTCATCAGACGACAAAACCAGGGTTTATTTTATTTCCTTGAAACAATTACACAACGGTTCAAGTTTACCCTATACTATGCCTCTCTTAGGCTAAACTACTTGTTACTATTCACATTACTACTTCATAACTTGATCTTCGGGTATCAAGTGTTGACTTCTACTTCCTAGTGTTATTAATGACTTCTTCAAGGATATCCTGAAATTCCTTTGGCGTTGATGGTGCACTTGGCCTTGTTACTTCATTGTTCTTCTGACAATTCTTAGAAATATGGCCTTCTTCTTTACACACGTAGCACACCTCCTTGGGAATCGTACACTTATTGGCGTAATGCCCTATTTCTCCACACTTAAAGCACTTCACCTTCCCGTCACAATTCCCAGAGTGTTTATTTTTGCTCTTCCCACACCATTTTCCTTTATCTCTTCTTTTGCCAAACTTTGAGGATATGTTGCTCTTGTTGGGCCTTGAAGACCCCTCAAATTTCCTCTTCTTTCCAACTTCAAATTTGTTGGCGGTTGTGTCATTGATCATTTCTTCAATAGACTTAGCAACCCTAATAGTTGCCTCAAGAACAGATGTCTCACCAATTGGCACAATAAGTTCATCCTTACTTTGTTGAAGTAGATGTTTTGTTTCTTCCATCTGTTCACCTAACATCGTACGTATCATTGCCTGCACTCCAGTCATCGTGATTGGCTCAAGCTGTGGATTATCACTTCCGAACCCACTTTGAGTACTCGCCATTTCGATCTATACACCAATCGTAGGTGAACTTAGATCTTCATCTTGTTAGATGTTAAGTCTTCGAAACATTTATATGTTAGTTCCAATATCGTAGTCATACGTTTAGAATCCTACACACATAAGGTTTCCAGATCCGGTCGGCAACAGACCATAGATCCGAACAAATAGTAGCATCATTATAGCTATAACACAAAACATTTAGCACATAAAAGCATTTTAGGCATCCTTCCTAAAATAAACTAGTGCTCGTGTCTAAATTATGGTAGACACTCATCTCACAATCATCACTTAGCATTCTAAGTTTAAGTCTAGAAATCGTAGGATATTTCTTAGTTCGCTTAAACTAATGCTCTGATACCAACTGTGACATCCCCTAATTTCTCGGCCAGAAAAGACCGATTTAATTTATGCTTTTTAAAATCAAATCAGAGAAATCTTTATAAAAGATGTTGCATAATTGGTCCCCAAAAAAATCTGATAAAAGTTTGTCAAAACCTTTCTTTAACAAATATATCATTCCTTTTATATCAAAACCTCGGGATGTCATGTTCCGATACAGATCAAAAGCATAAACAAGACATTATAAGCCTTACGACAGTTATTTGTAACTATTGGCCAATAATCCAAAATTCACTCATCATCATCATCATTTGACTATGCTCGGGGTCCTCTACCTATAATATAAACAACTGAGTGGGTCAGGCTTGGAAGCCTGGTGAGCATATAGGGTTTTCAACCCACAATACATAAATTTATTATGTTTAAACATCAATCAATCAACCGAATTACCCCAAACCCCATTATTTTATTTATTTCTTAAGGGTTTACCCTAAGAATCAACTATCCCTCCTTCCTAAGGATTCATCCTAAGGAATAGCCACAAAGTCACCTCGTGACCGGGGTTTATACAACGGACACTAATTCCATAGCTGCCAAGGTTTATTCAACATGTGCTAAGTCCATAGCTCTCATTTATCGACAATATTATTTACAGGTATTCTCTCCGGCAATACATGTCAATGGGTTTTTAGAGTACCGCAAATGAACATATAGTTCATTACACCTACAGGTTGCAGGCCTGCTAATGTTCCATAGACTGTCTAGAATAGTCCATGGTTGTCATCCATACTCTGTTGAATGACTAGAACAACAACAACAACATCGAGGCCTCTCACCTTTTTAACACACATCAACTATTTCATCTACCCATGTTCTACCCAACATTTTTCGTAGATAAAAATACATATATAGTTTAAATTATTTAAAAACATGTATAACTCATTCCTTCAGCACCCATCTCAAATAAACAAACAATATATTTTCACACAACACGTATTTTATGTAAAATGCTTCATATCTATGTGTAAGGTGAAAGTAACTACACACTCACTTGATTTAATGAAAACCGGGCAGCAATTCGTTTCCTAAAACGATCGTTTCTAATAAAACCGGGAGTTTTATTTAGAAACAGGGCTCTGCGAAAGGTCGGGCTTCGAAAATGAAAAGATAAATTTTTCGGGCTTCTCGGGCACTTCGTGGCGTATTCCGGGGCTTACAATCGATACCGGGGCTTTGGGGGATTCTAAGATGAAGAAAATATGAAGAGAGGGGCTAAATATGGCAAAATTCCAAAAGTAACCGAGAGCCTTCGCAGGTACCCTTCTATTTATAGGGTCCGAAGTCTTGATCCAACGGCTGAGAAGCTTCTGATCCGACGGCTGAGAGGCTTCGCAGGGGGTGCGGCTCGCACGAGGGTGGCATGTGCGAAGGGCTGCTGGCTTCTTGTGATTGGTCCGAAGTGTGTGTCCGATGCGCAGGTGGTCAGCATGTGCGAGGGTCTCGGTGGCACTCGCTGATTGGACCGTGGAGTCGTATCACACATGCGAGGCTCGGAGCTATGTGCAAGGTTCGGTCCATATGCGAGCCTCAGATTGGACCTCCCTTCGGTCAAATCAGAATCTGACACTTGGCTTCGCATGACTCAGCAGCTTCGGTGACTCAGCAGCTTGGTGACTCAGCAGGACATGTGGCACCTTTTTTCAGCTAGTGTGACGTGGCAACTCGTGACTATGCGAATTTTCTCGAGTTTCGCGCCAAAACTTCTAAAACCCATAACTTTTGCATACGAGCTCCGTTTTTGACGTTCTTTATATGCACGCGTAGCTAAAATTACGCTCTACAACTTCCGTTTAGACTTCGTTGGCTAATTTTAACTTTAAATTTTATATTATTATTTTTAACAGACTGGGACAGGAAATCCGTTAAAAATTCATAACTTCTTCATCCGACATCCATTTTCGTCAGACTTTTTACTGTTGTGCTCCTAATGACGAGACCTTCAATTCTCGTTTAGGTTGTGTCGGCTAAAAATCGCTCGATCTAAAATTCGAGTTTTTAGCTTTCTATTGCTAAGTTGAAATTTCGAAAAATCATAACTTTCTCATACGAAGTCAGATTTGGGCGTTCTTTTTATCGAACTTCTCGGTTTAACGAACAGTACGACTTTCCTTTATATTACTAAGGCTAAAAAGTAGCTTATCAAAAACTCACTTTTTACGACATTCGGCACCGTACCGGTTTTGTCGCGAAACTTCGACAGGTCATAACTTCTTCGTTATAACTCGGATTTCGGCATTCTTTATATCCCCGAAATCCTTGTTTCGATGAATACAACTTTATGTAAAGTTATCAGGCTTATCTCACACTTTAATTTTGACGCTTATTTTTATTTTTAATTAATTAAACCCTAATAATTAAGCATAAAACACCAAATTCACATAAAATTCACATAATTCCTTTTCATTTCTTCTAAATGAGTTACAAAGGTTAACCTAGACCATTATGTCAATATTAATGCCTAGCCTAGAAACACGGGCGTTACAATTCTCTCCCCCTTAGGATGATTCCGTCCCCAGAGTCACACAAGGACAAACAACTACGGGTAGCAACTCACTATGTCACTCTCCGTTTCCCAGGTGGGATTTGGCCCATTTATGTGTTTCCAACGTACAAGCACTAAATCGACTATCTTATGTTACAACTTGTTAGTCTTACGGTTAACAATTGCCTCAGGTTCTCCAATTAACCTCATGTTCTCGTCTAACCTTAATTCAGAAATGGGAATTATGTCGGGCACACCTCCCGTGAACTTTTTCAAATAACACACATGAAAGGTGTTATGAATACTCTCTAGTTCTTTCGGTAATTCTAGCTTTTAAGCTTGATTCCGGATTCTCTGAAGAACTTTAAATGGTCCAATAAACCTTGGACTCAACTTTCCCCTTCTACCAAATCTTATAAGTCCCTTCCACGACGAGACTTTAAGTGAAACCGAATCTCCAACTTTGAATGATATCAGTTGTCTTTTCTTGTCAGCATAGCTCTTTTGAGCAACTAACATCTTTTTCCCTAATCACTTACAACTTTTCAGCAATCTAATGGACTATTTCAAGTCCCATAAACTGCTTTTCCTCAGCTTCCAGCCAACATGATGGCTTCCGACACTTTTTCCCATGCAAAGCGTGATAAGGTACCATCTTGACACTTGAGTGGAAACTATTATTATAGGTGAATTCTACTAAAGGTAAGTGTTCATCCCAATTACCTTGAAATTCTAGGGTACATGTTCTCAACATATCCTACAACGTTTGAATCGTTCATTCGCTCTGACCATTGGTTTGCAGATGGTAAGTTGTATTCAAACACAACTTGGTACCCAATTCCTTTTATAGACTCCTCCAAAACCTTGAGGTAAAACGGCTGTCACGATCGGATACAATCGTTAACGAAACACCGTGAAGCCTCACACTTTCCTTCACATAATAATTCACAAGTTTATCCATAGAGCATTTCTCGTTGGCTGCTATGAAATGCGCACTCTTAGTGAAGCGATCAACGACCACCCAAATCATGTCGTGACCGTTCCTTGTTCTGGGCAGTTTAGTCACAGAATCCATAGTGATATCTTCCCATTTACCCATGGGTACAGGTAAAGGTTCTAAACTCCCATACGTTTTCTGATGTTGTGCCTTAAACCTGGCACAAGTTACACACTCAGCCACATACTTTAGCAACTTCGAGCTTCATCGTCAGCTACCAGTAATATGGGTTTAAGATCTCTATACATTTTCGTATTGTCGGGATGAATCAAGTACATGGTCTTGTGAGCTTCTTCCATCAGAAGACCTCTTAGTCCTCCCATCCAAGCTACCCAAATCCTCTCTTTTAAGACCTCCATTCCTTGACCGTTTGTACCAGACAACAACGTTTTACTCAAACGTTCCTCCTTTCGGTCATTTTTCTCTAAAGCTTCCTCTTGAGCTTTGTTTATACTTTTCACAATTGTCAAGACAAGTTTAATTCTTAATGCGCTTGGCCCTTTTCTTTTCAAGACTTACCTTCCGACTGAGAGTATCAGCAACAACATTTTATTTACCAGGGTGGTAATGTATCTCACAGTCGTAGTCCTTGAGTAATACTAGCCAACGCCGTTGCCTGATGTTCAATTCCTTCTGATCAAAGAGATATTGGAGACTCTTATGATCAGTGAAAAGTTTACACTTTGTGGCATAAAGATAATGCCTCCATATCTTTAGGGCGAATACTACCGCTGCCAACTCCAAATCGTGAGTGGGTTAGTTCTTTTCATGCTCTTTCAATTGCCTCGATGCATACATTATCACCTTATACCTTTGGGTCAGAACACATCCTAACCCAACTCCAGAGGCATCACTATAAACTGTGAAGTCATCAACTCCTTTAGGTAACGAAAGAACCGGTGCTTCACTTAACTTCTTCTTTAACTTCTCAAAGCCTCCTATGCTTCTCATTCCAAGTATAGATAGCTCCTTTGTGGGCCAGAGCTGTCAATGGATTCACGATCGAAGAAAAGCCTTGGATAATTCAATTATAATATCCAACTAATCCTAAAAAGCTTCAGATCTTCATAGGACCTTCAATTGTAACCTTCGAGTTACAAAATAAATCCTTATTGAGGAATCCTTCTTCTTCTTGGAATAAGTACTTTCCTTCATTTATTGTAACAGACCGATGGGTCATGTTCTAATGATCTCTCATTGTATATTTCACTACTTAGACTCAGATCTCCTAGGGACAAATTTTAGAACAAATTATACCTTCCTTCATGTTCTAATGTGATACAATCACCGTTCAACATGTATCATTTCTAACTACCAACTTCTTTAACAATGAGTGCGATACTTCTATTGATCGCTTTGATCATCTTTCATTTCAATCTTCTAGCTTAAGTCAAATGTTACATCGAACATGGTTCTCTGAACCACATAATAAACTCATCGTAGTCGGACTCAATTTGATATGACCTCTAAGGTTGGAATAACAATCATCTTCTTAGTCATTACCGAAACGATGGTAACGACAGACTAGAACAAGACGGAATCAAATAATAGCTTCTTGGTAACCTTGTAACTTTCCCTGATCCAAGTGCGAGTCCTGTGCTTCCAGTAGTATAGATCTCTACTACTATTCACACCTACTCATACTCGTCCCAAGTACTGTCTTGCAGTCCCGAAGTCCTAAAATTACAAAACAATTTACCACATAAAAATGTGTCCAGTTAATCATAAAATTTTCCTAGAATCTACTAGGACTTCTTTCACACGTATCTTCAATGATCAACTCTACTTCAACTTGGTTGTTGATGGAAATTCCAGATGATTGGAACAACTTCAAAAAATTACACCAGCCATTCTATTCATCAGAAGACAAAACCAGGGTTTATTTTATTTCCTCGAAACGATTACACAACGGTTCAAGTTTACCCTATACTATGCCTCTCTTAGGCTAAACTACTTGTTACTATTCACATTACTACTTCGTAACTTGATCTTCGTGTATCAAGTCTTGACTTCTACTTCCTAGTGTTATTAATCGCTTCTTCAAGGATATCCTGAAATTCCTTTGGCGTTGATGGTGCACTTGGCCTTGTTACTTCATTGTTCTTCTGACAATTCTTAGAAATATGGCCTTCTTCTTTACATCCGTAGCACACCTCCTTGGGAGTCGTACACTTATTGGCGTAATGCCCTATTTCTCCACACTTAAAGCACTTCACCTTCCCGTCACAATTCCCAGAGTGTTTATTTTTGCACTTCCCGCACCATATTCCTTTATCTCTTCTTTTGCCAAACTTTGAGGATATGTTGCTCTTGTTGGGCCTTGAAGACCCCTCAAATTTCCTCTTCTTTCCAACTTCAAATTTGTTGGCGGTTGTGTCATTGATCATTTCTTCAATAGACTTAGCAACCCTAATAGTTTCCTCAAGAACAGATGTCTGACCTATTGGCACAATAAGTTCATCCTTACTTTGTTGAAATAAACGTTTTGTTTCTTCCATCTGTTCACCTAACATCGTACGTACCATTGCCTGCACTCCAGTCATCGTGATTGGCTCAGGCTGTGGATTATCACTTTCGAACCCACTTTGAGTACTCGCCATTTCGATCTATACACCAATCGTAGGTGAACTTAGATCTTCATCTTGTTAGATGTTAAGTCTTCGAAACGTTTATATGTTAGTTCCAATATCGTAGTCATACGTTTAGAATCCTACACACATAAGGTTTCCAGATTCGGTCGGCAACAGACCATAGATCCGAACAAATAGTAGCATCATTATAGCTATAACACAAAACATTTAGCACATAAAAGCATTTTAGGAATCCTTCCTAAAATAAACTAGTGCTCGTGTCTAAATTATGGTAGACACTCATCTCACAATCATCACTTAGCATTCTAAGTTTAAGTCTAGAAATCATAGGATATTTCTTAGTTCGCTTAAACTAATGCTCTGATACCAACTGTGACATCCCCTAATTTCTCGGCCAGAAATGACCGATTTAATTTATGCTTTTTAAAATCAAATCAGAGAAATCTTTATAAAAGATGTTGCATAATTAGTCCCCAAAAAAAATCTGATAAAAGTTTGTCAAAACCTTTCTTTAACAAATATATCATTCCTTTTATATCAAAACCTTGGGATGTCATGTTCCGATACATATCAAAAGCATAAACAAGACATTATAAGCCTTACGACAGTTATTTGTAACTATTGGCCTATAATCCAAAATTCACTCATCATCATCATCATCCGACTATGCTCGGGGTCCTCTATCTGTAATATAAACAGTTGAGTGGGTCAGGCTTGGAAGCCTGGTGAGCATATAGGGTTTTCAACCCACAATACATAAATTTATTATGTTTAAACATCAATCAATAAACCGAATTACCCCAAACCCCATTATTTTATTTATTTCTTAAGGGTTTATCCTAAGAATCAACTATCCCTCCTTCCTAAGGATTCATCCTAAGGAATAGACACAAAGTCACCTCGTGACCGGGGTTTATACAACGGGCACTAATTCCATAGCTGCCAAGGTTTATTCAACATGTGCTAAGTCCATAGCTCTCATTTATCGACAATATTATTTACAGGTATTCTCTCCTGCAATACATGTCAATGGGTTTTTAGAGTACAACAAATGAACATATAGTTCATTACACCTACAGGTTGCGGACCTGCTAGTGTTCCATAGACTGTCTAGAATAGTCCATGGTTGTCATCCATACTTTGCTGAATGACTACAACAACAACATCGAGGCCTCTCACCTTTTTAACACACATCAACTATTTCATCTACCCATGTTCTACCCAACATTTTTCATAGATAAAAATACATATATAGTTTAAATTATTTAAAAACATGTATAACTCATTCCTTCAGCACCCATCTCAAATAAACAAACAATATATTTTCACACAACACGTATTTTATGTAAAATACTTCATATCTATGTGTAAGGTGAAAGTAACTACACACTCACTTGATTTAATGAAAACTGGGCAGCAATTCGTTTCGTAAAACGATCGTTTCTAATAAAACTTGGAGTTTTATTGAGAAACTGAGCTCTGCGAAAGGTCGGGCTTCGAAACCAAAAAGATAAATTTTCCAGGCTTCTCGGGCACTTCGTGGCGTATTCCGGGGCTTACAATTGATACCAGGGCTTTGGGGGATTCTAAGATGAAGAAAATATGAAGAGAGGGGCTAAATATGGCAAAACTCCAAAAGTAACCGAGAGCCTTCGCAGGTACCCTTCTATTTATAGGGTCCGAAGTCCTGATCCAACGGCTGAGAAGCTTCTGATCCGACGGTTGAGAGGCTCGCAGGGGGTGTGGCTCGCACGAGGGTGGCATGTGCGAAGGGCTGCTGGCTTCTTGTGATTGGTCCGAAGCGTGTGTCCGATGCGCAGGTGGTCAGCATGTGCGAGGGTCTCGGTGGCACTCGCTGATTGGACCGCGGAGTCGTATCACACATGCGAGGCTTGGAGCTAGGTGCAAGGTTCGGTCCATATGCGAGCCTTGGATTGGACCTCCCTTCGGTCAAATCAGAATCCGACACGTGGCTTCGTATGACTCAGTAGCTTCGGTGACTCAGCAGCTTGGTGACTCAACACCTTGGTGACTCAGCTGGACACGTGGCACTTTTTCAGCGAGGGTGACGTGGCAACTCGTGACTATGCGAATTTTCTCGATTTTCGTGCCAAAATTTCTAAAATCCATAACTTTCGCATACGAGCTCTGTTTTTGACGTTCTTTATATGCACGCGTAGCTAAAATTACGCTCTACAACTTCCGTTTAGACTTCGTCGGCTAATTTTGAATTTAAATTTCATATTGTTATTTTTAACAGACCGGGACAGGAAATCCGTTAAAAATTCATAACTTCTTCATCCGACGTCTATTTTCGTCATACTTTTTACCGTTGTGCTCCTAATGATGAGACCTTCATTTCTTGTTTAGGTTGTGTCGGTTAAAAATCGCTCGATCTAAAATTCGAGTTTTTAGCTGTCTACTGCTAAGCTGAAACTTCGAAAAATCATAACTTCCTCATACGAAGTCAGATTTGGGCGTTATTTTTATCGAACTTCTCGGTTTAACGAACACTACGACTTTCGTCTAGATTACTAAGGCTGAAAAGTAGTTTATCAAAAACTCACTTTTTACGACATTCGGTACCGTGCCGGTTTTGTCGCGAAACCTCGACAGGTCATAACTTCTTCGTTATAACTCGGATTTCAGCATTCTTTATATCCTCGAAATCCTTGTTTCGACCACTAAAACTTTATGTAAAGATATCAGGCTTATCTCACACTTTAATTTTGACGCTTATTTTTATTTTTAATTAATTAAACCCTAATAATTAAGCATAAAACACCTAATTCACATAAAATTCACATAATTCCTTTACATTTCTTCTAAATGAGTTACAAAGGTTAAACTAGACCATTATGTCAATATTAATGCCTAGCCTAGAAACACGGGCGTTACAGAAATATTATAAAACGATGAAATTTTAACATTTTGAAGAAGTTTGATCTCAATGGAAATTATTCTATGCATGATTAGTATTGTATTAATCATATTAACCTATTTTGTTATCATATTAGTAGTATTTACAAACTTTGATATGATATTAGTCATATTTATTTTTTAAAATTCAACAAATTAGCAATTAATGGTACCTGATTAATCCCCCGATTAATCTCCGCCTAGCCGATTAATCCCTTGACCCCAGTCCACCGACTAGCTAATGTCGAGCATTTTTTGCAACCTTGCCAATACTCAAATCTTATTTCAGGAGCACACATGAATGGTGTAGCAAACCTGTTGCTATGCCTAACTCCTTAGACAATCTTAGAAGCTAACTCATGACAGTCTTATTTCATACTTACTTCCAACGTATGATCGACTGTGGTAGTTTGAATAATAATAATAATAATAATAATAATAATAATAATAATAATAATAATAATAATTTTATTATTCTGGAAGTCAAAACATGCAAAGTGAAACAATACTAAATAATTGACACAAGACAGTAACTTTACTTATAAATAAAACTCCTTTCATTCATCATCAAATGTAAATTACAATTTAGCTATTACAAGTGTCGATTTATCTAATTACTAAAAATAATATTGTCCTTTAGTCCAATGCTCCTCGCATGCTGCAAGTGATTAACCCTAGTCAGTCCTTTTGTAGGAGGATCTGTTGGGTTGTCTTCTGACGATATCCCCTTGACCACGAGGTGCCCTTCTTCTACCTGATATCTTATGAAGTGGTATTTTATGTCGATATGCCTGGATCTATCATCATCTCTCGGTTCCTTGGTTAAGGCAACCGCACCTTCATTATCGCATAAAATCTACATAGGCTCCTTTATGGGTGGAATGACTCCAAGATCTCTGATGAAATTTTTCAACCCTATCGCTTCCTTCGATGCTTTGCTATCTGCTATGTACTCTGATTCGCACGTTGAATCAACTACAGTCTCTTGCTTGGAGCTTTTCCATGTTACTGCTCCTCCATTCAGGGTAAACACACAGGCCGACTGAGAGCAAAAATTATCTCTCTCGGTTTGGAAGCTGAGGTCGCTATACCCTGTCACTCTCAAGTCATCACTCCCACCGAGGGTAAGGATCCAATCGTTAGTCCTTCGCAGGTACTTAAGAATGTTCTTAACTGCAATCCAATGAGCTTTACCATGATTCCCTTGATATCTGCTGACCATGCTCAAAGCAAAGGCCACATCAGGGCGAGTACAAGTCATAACATACATTATTGAACCAACTGCGGAAGAATATGGTATATGACTCATTTCTGCTATTTCAGCCTCTATACTCAGACTTTGAGTCTTACTTAGTTTGGCATTGCATTGGATAGGTAAGTCACCTTTCTTGGAGTTCTCTATGCTGAAACGTTTCAACACCTTGTTCAGGTAGGTACTTTGACTAAGTCCTATTAGCCTTTTACTCATGTCTCTCAATATCCTTATCCGTAGGATATAAGCAGCTTCTCCGACGTCCTTCATAGCGAAACACTTCCCAAGCCAGGACCTAACCTCCTGCAAGGTTGGGATGTCATTTCCTATGAGTAGTATGTCATCTACATACTATACCAGAAAGCTCACTATACTCCCACTAGATTTGACATATACACATGACTCATCCTCGCTTCTCAAAAATCCAAACTCTTTGACTTTCTCATTGAAACAAAGATTCCATCTACGAGATACTTGTTTCAATCCATAAATGGACTTCTCAAGCTTACATACTCTATTAGGGTACTTTGCATTGAAAAAACCTTGTGGCTGACTCATGTAAACATCTTCAACCTACTTTCCATTAAGGGAAGCGGTTTTGACATCCATTTTCCATATTTCATAATCATGAAATTCAGCAATGGCCAACATAACCCTTCTAGATTTAATCTTCGCTACTCGTGAGAAGGTCTCATCATAGTCAACTCCCGGAGTTTGAGTAAAGCCCTTCGCAACCAGTCGCGCCTTATATGTGTGTACATTCCCATCCATGTCGGTCTACTTCTTGAAGATCCGTTTGCATCCGACTGTCTTTCGACCCGGTACATTGTCAACCAAGTTCCAAAATTGATTGTCATACATTGATTGAATCTCGCTGTCCATAGCCTCTTTCCATTTTGCAGATTCGGGGCCTGCTATGGCTTCCTTGTAGTTGTTAGGTTCATCTAAATTTACTAGTGTGCTATCACTGATAAATGTATCACCTTCAATAGTCATATGGAAACCATAAAACTCAGGTGCATATTTAAGTCTACTTGAATGCCTCAGAGGTAAGGACTCTTCAATGTGATAAACTGGAGTTTCCTCCTTAGGTTGATTGCTAGTGTTTGAGGTTCCTTCACCGCTTGAATCTTGAAGCTCTTCAAGAGTCAATTTGCCTCCCACTGTTTCCTTGGCCTATGACTTCTCTCTCGCGAAAGACATCTCTCCTCGCAACGAAGTCACCATTGTCACTCGGTCTGTAGAAGAGATATCCAAAGGATTTATGTGGGTAGCCGATGAAAATACATCGCTCACTCCAAGGTTTGAGCTTGTCGTGAGTTTCTTTTCTCACAAAAGCCTCACAACCCCAAAATTTGATGTGATCAAATGTGGGAAGTTTCCTAGTCCACATCTCGTGGGGTGTTTTGGAAACCTTTTTCGTAAGGACTAGATTAAGGATATGGGCAACAGTCTCTAAGGCATACCCCTAGAATGGGATAGGTAATGAAGCTCGACTCATCATGGAATGAACTATGCCTAGAAAGGTTCTATTTTGCCTCTCAGCCACACCATTAAGTTGTGGTGTCCTAGGTGGCGTCAATTGTGAAACAATTCCACATTCCTTAAGATAGTCAAGGAACTCGATACTAAGATACTCTCCTCCAAGATCAGATCGCAAGATATTTATCTTCCTGCCCAATTGATTCTCCACTTCTTGCTTAAATTCTTTCACTTTTTTAAAGGTTTCTGACTTATTCTTGATTAAGTAAATATACCCATATCTACTATAGTCATCAGTAAAAGTCACATAGAAGCGATTAACATCCCTTGAGGCGGTTCTGAATGGTACACACACATCAGTGTGTATGAGATCGAACAGACCTTTACCCCTTTCACAAGTACCAGTGAAAGGTGACTTGGTCATCTTTCCAAGTAAACAAGATTCGCAAGTGTCATCCGACTTTAAGTCGAATGATTCCAAAACTCCATCCTTTTGGAATTGGGCTATGCGATTCTTGTTGACATGTTCGAGACGACAATGCCATAAACATGCTTTATCCAATTCATTGGAAGAATCAATATTCAATACATTATTTCCTAAGTTATCTACAATCATCACAGTTTCATATATACCATTGCAAGGTAATGCTTCAAAATAAATTATACCATTTCAATAAGCATAAATACCACCATTTTCATTATAAAGGAAAAGGTAAAACCATGTTTATACAAACTGTGAAAGGACATAACATTTCTCGCCATATCGGCTGTGTAACAACAATTATTCAAATCTAAATTTAAATCATTACTTAGCAATAAAGAAACTCCAATCTTGGTCACAAGCGACACTTTCCTATTTCCCGTGATTAATTTTATCTTCCCGTGCTCCACATCCCTACTACTTTTTAGTCCCTGTAAATTAGAACATATGTGAATATCACAACCTGTATCAAGGACCCAATAATTAGCATGTGATGAGTTATTAGATTGAATAGTGTAAATACCTGCAAAGGAGGGCTTGATTTTGCCATCCTTTATGTCCTGCAAGTACTTAGGGCGGCTTCGTTTCCAGTGCCCTTTTTCATAACAATGGTAGCATTCTGCTTCCTTTAGATTTGAAGAGGGAATAGCAGAACTAGGTTTGGTCCCACTTGAAGAGGATCCATCAAGAGACTCTCCATTGCGGCTCTTGGAAGGAGCCTTCCTCTTCTTTCCCTTCCCATGTCCGATTGTCAGAACAGGGGTAGAAATAGTAGTAGGAGTAGACACAACCGACTTGCCTTTCAGATTTCTTCCTGAAGTCCTAAGAATGCCTTGAAGCTTTCTAAGATTGACCTCCTCCTTGTTCATATGTTAAGTCATACGAAACCGATCATAACAAGGAGGTAAAGAGTGTAGAATAATATCTATGACCAACTCTTCATCAAAATTGACATTCAATTTAAGCAAGCGGTCCACGAATCTCTGCATCCTTTGCGAGTGGGTCGTGATGGGTTCACAAACCTTCATTTTGGTTGTGATCATGGAGGAAATGATCTCATACCTCTCCTGCCGAGCACTTTAATGGTATCTTTCCATCAAATCATGATACATTTCATAGGGATGATAGCCCTCATAGGACTTCTGCAACTCAGCAGTCATGGTTGCAATCATTAGACACGACACCTTAGTCACATCCCTCTCACGAGTAATATGTTCATCGATTTGTTCAGGAGCAGAAGTTGGGACATCAATCTCTTTTAGCTCTTTATCTAGGACATATTCTTTGTCCTTATGACGAATAGCCATCCTGATGTTTCGAATCCAATCATTGAAGTTCGATCCATCGAAAATGACTCTCCCACATAGGTTCATGAGGGAGAAAGAGTTTGAAGGGATTGGGTTGGAAGCATTGTTTGGGATAGACATCTGTAAAAGAGGAAGAACAAAGTTTATTTTAGATGATAATCCTTAATATTACACCCAACATGAAATATTAAGGCTAGGACCCGGCACAATATTCTACAATTGCGAAGAGGGATGTTGTAATCCAATTGTAAAATATTTGAAGGTAGGTAAATGATGATTTACCAATTTCCACCATGAAAAACGAAATGGATAATTAAGTTTTAACTGGTTTTGAAATTCCTAGATCTTTGATATTCATTGAACCTTTTCAATGGCATGTTTAAATCTCGATTGTGCCTTTCAAGTTTGTGACTGGGATGCCGAGGATCACAAATAAAGAGTGAATAACCATGCAAATTAGTTTGGTACACCTAATGTTACAAATCACCTAATCAATGTGCTGGTTAACCACACATACTCCATTGATCTATGATTAACACCAAGTTAGTCCTTGCCACACATTGTTAGTTCTAGATTAGTGTGCCGGTTAACCACACACACTCCATTAACGACTTAACAAGGTGCAAAGTGTAATTTCATGGATTAACACCATTTCACATTTTTCCTAAAGTAACTAAGATTGGGAATTTAATAAAATTTTAGTTACATTATATTTTTATCATTATACTTTTAACGAGGGAGAATTAATGTCCTATCCTACCTGTTCGGCAAATGACCCTCCACCAGTCAAGAAAATGGTGGGTGAGAGTGGACAGCCATTAAACTACCATTTTATAGGAAGTAAACTTATACCCCCTTATAGACCGGCTTCGTGAATGAGGCCTACTAACAGTAAGACCGACTTTGTCTTATATATATATATATATATATATATATATATATATATATATATATATATATTATTAAATTCATAATATTATAAAGTATAAGGGTTGAATTTTAACTTTTAAAACTCTAGGGTTTGGAATTAAAGTTTTCATTTAATGAGACTTCGCAAATTCCAAAACTTGAGGGCATGTTTTGAAACTTGTCAAAATCTTCAGATTCATAATCTTTGAGTTTAATTTGATTTTAATGAAGAGAACTTTCATATTCCATAACTTGAGGACAAGTTATGGAGGTCATTAAAATGCATTTAGATTATTATTCTAACAACTAAAATTATCACATAATCTATGATCTAACTAAACTCATAATCAAGATAATTTCTAGTCAACAGTTTGAAAGCAATTTTGTTTATCATATAAAAAACAACAATTATTTTAAAACTTTGACAATTATCTTGTGGTTGGATGAGTACAAGCACTACTATATCATAAAAAACATTTCCAATGATCCAAAATAGTTTGTGGAAGTGTTCCAAATCCAAACCAGGTCAAGAAACTCGAAATTTTGCACACAGAGCCTCCAAATCGTCAAGTACATGAACTGGACTCGGCGAGTTGCTCTGTTAATGATTGGACTCGTCAGATCTGTTCATGTACTCAGCGAGTTCACCAGTTAGAAGCAAAAATTACGACTTTTTCAGCTTTGAAAAGCAAGTAAGCATCAAATATAATAGAAAACAATCCTAGGCTTTGATACCACTGTTGGTTTTTGAGCACTATAAAACTCCTATGTTGCACATGCAACCCTAAATGCTTTGGCTCTATGTTTTCTCTATTATTCATGCATATTTTCAATTTTTCCAAAGTATTGTCCTAACTAGCATACAAATTGCCAATTGAATAAAACATCTAGATAGATGACATACCTTTTGGAGGACTTGTAGTTGTTGACCCTTGAAAGCTTGAGCACCTCAAGTGTGATGCCTCTAATGGTTCACAAACACCAATATTCAAGAGGACGATTTAATAGAATAATCTATTTATCTCAGAGAGAAGAGGCAACCGATTTTGGTCTATGGAGGGTTCTATTTATATTGTTGGACATGCTAGGGTTACAATCGGTAAACCCTAATAACCCATGACTTTCCACATTTTCATACTCCATGGGTTTAACCTCCACGGACTATTGATGGATTAGTTTAGCCCATAATCATGGATCGTTAGCCCACACTACAAGAATGATTGATTTATATAATCAATCCCCATATATTTAATTAGTCTCTTTTGATCACAAAATTAATAAATTAATTCTTGATTAATACTAATTAAATAATTATGTATTAATATCTTATACTTGTAATATATTAATAAACCACAATTAACCTTATTCTCAAAATTCATCCTATCAAATTGCACTTGTGAAGGCAACCCAAAATGACCATGCTACAATCGGGACAAGTACATACCAGTTATAGTTATTGTCTTAGACACCAAATCCAACATAACATACCATGCGAGACTCACAAGGACAACTAACATAACATATTCTAGTAGGTCGACATTGGTGCCTTCGACCCATGGGTATAGTTAGGAGAGTCACCTAAATCCGCTGATAACCAAATAACTGCTCGGGTCACTGAATCGGATATTCTCGCACCAACTAGAAATAAATATAACCTTTATCAATAATTAAACCAATATCCCAAAAACCATAGGCCATTCTAATATCCATCTTAGTAAAGGGTAAAAGACCATTTTACCCTTC
This sequence comes from Lactuca serriola, assembly GCF_051521515.1. NCBI lineage: Eukaryota > Viridiplantae > Streptophyta > Magnoliopsida > Asterales > Asteraceae > Lactuca > Lactuca serriola. The sequence goes on along the minus strand of NC_136413.1, from coordinate 81,547,564 downwards.
CTAAAACTGGTCCAACTTCTCATGACCTAACTCCAAAAAGGCCCATGGCCCCAGAGGCCCAAAATGGATTCTTGGAGAGTACGCCTAGCGTACTAGAAACGTACACCCCGCATACCGACTACCGAAGCACAACGTACAAGTTGCCAATGCACGAAACCAACATTACACTAAGCTTACTCCTATGTACGCCTACCATACTCCTCAGAGGCCCAAAATCCATAAATAACTCTTAATGGTTAAGACAAAAGCAACCAAACACATATCTGACCCTTAAGGTGTAACACCCACATATTCAGAGTAGTCAATTAAGATATAATAAGTGTTAAAAATAATTTTTTTGAGAGAAGATTATCTAGGATAATAATCTTAACCAAAGTAGTAGTTAGGGTTAACAATTGTAACCTATTTGACGTAATAAAGAAGAATTATGTGAATATTATGTGTTTCATAATTATTATAATCTAATAAAATTGGAAAAATCAGTCGGATCGCCCGTAAATCGTAAAAGTAAGTGTGTTAAAACATATATATTATTATATATTTAGAAAATACACTTTGTCCTGATCCTGAAAATATAAATTTCGTAGAAGTCCGAATCTGTATGAATTAGATATGATTTTTATAAGATATAAAAGTCAGCCGCACACAAGAAATGTGACGTAAAAAGCTATAAAGAGAATGGTTTAATCTAAAGCCACCAAAAAGAAAATTTTAGTACTCTTTAAAATAATAATTTTGAGAAAAAGAATGCAAAAAAAAAAAATAATTGGAGTCCGTAAGAGAATGTTATGATTTTAGCAAAATCATTTAATTTTATAAAAGTGTGGATGAAAAATAAAGTCAAAATTAGCCGACGGAGTCTAAACGAAACTTGTAGATCTCGTCGATAGCTACATGTGGATATAAAGAACGTCAAAAATGGAGTTCATATGAACAAGTTATAATCATAACTTTCTCTTATATATATATATATATATATATATATATATATATATATATATTACATACCTATTTATGTATCATTAAAAAGGTAGTGACAATGCAGTCATTATAAGTCTAATATTGAATACTTTCGACATTAGTTTAGTACAAATATAATTAAATATATTTAAAATAGTATCATAAAGGGGCGTTTGGTCATTTAAATAACTATATGGTCGTTTAAGTAACTATCAATGGTAGTTTTTGAAAAATCAACTAATATAAATATGAGGCTCTAGGCTTTCATATTTCTTGCACCATTCTCTTGATTCAAGAGTCTTTCTCTTCTTATCCCGTGAGCATTTTGGTCCCTTGTGATTCGACTTCTCATTCTGTAGTTTTAGTATAGTAAGGTGAGCGCTGCAGCGCTACAAGAGTCTTTTTAGAGAGATTCAACAACGAAGTTCTGCCCGCACAAACTTCAGTTTTTCGCTAAATCACATGTAAGTAAAGTTATGCTTACCGTGCTTTAAGTATAACTTATGTTTAAGTTAATTATCGTTATTATGAACCTATAAAAAAGATTTATCAACAATTCCAAGTTGTTATATTGATTGATCTACTTACGGGAGAGGTGTCCAGAATGGTCACGTTGGCTTGGTTGTTGGATTTTAGAAAAGCTATACGCTGAAATGGTCCTGCCTCCCAGTTGTCCTGCCTGGCTGATACTTACTTAATAGATCTTGAAGTAGACTTTGAATTATTGATGAATCTACACTAATAATTAGTTGCAATAAATATCAGACTAAGACTTAGTGATAATGATACTAGGTTTCGTCAAAGGAAAAGACGGATGCTAGAAGCGAAGCGTTGTCCAAATTTTGAGTCATCACTTTAACAAGTGAGTGCATAGTTACTTTCATCTTAGACATAGATATGAGGTATTTAATATAAATACATGTTATATGTGCCTATTATCTGTGTTCCTGAAATCAATGCTAGATGAACAATTTATACTTGTTTTACTTGATTTAAAATGTATATATGTATTTTTATACCTATAAATATATTTGGTAAAGATGGATAGATGAAAGATGATATAGATAATGAGAGATAGAATACAATATAGATGATGATGAGAGATGAATGATGAAATAGATGATGAGATCTAGCAGAGTATAGATGACAACCACAAACTATTCTAGACAGTCCAGTGGAACGATGACAGGCTCGCAACCTGTAGGTGTTTTTGAACTAAGTGTTCATCAGAAATACTCTAAAAACCCATTGACATGTATTGTGGGTGGACTCCCTAAAATAATACTATCAATAAAGAAGATAAACTCTGGCAGCTATGGACTTGGTGCCTATTAGATAAACAATGGCATGTATGGACTTAGTGGCTATAGAAGAACACTGACAGCTATGGACTTAGTGCCTAATAGATAAACACTAGCAGCTATGGACTTAGTGCCAATTAAAACCCTAGCAGCGATGGACTTCGTACGTATTCCTTAGGACAAGTCCTTAGGAGTAAATATAGAAGAAAACCCTACTAACACGTATCATGGAAGAATCCCTGAGCCGTTACTGTCTTGATAGATGATCCTTAGGGCAGATCCTTAAGAATTTACGAAGATAATGGGGATGGGAAATTGGGTTAATTGTTTGATGATTAAACATATTAATTATATTATTGTGGGTTGAAAACCCTATGTACTCATCAGGTTTCCCAACCTGACCCACTCAGTTCATTGTATCACAGGTAGCGATATTAAAGATACATTCTGCTGAAAAATTCAAGGAGTATTAGGCCACTAGTTTAATTCCTGTAAGGCTTGTAATATTTCTTTATGCTTATGTTTCTGTATTGACATGACATCCCAATGTTTTAATATAAATAAAATACATTTCTTCGTAAATTCTTTGATAATATCATTATCATGTTTTATGTGGATTAATTCCGTAATATTATTCTTCAAAAGGGTACTCTCATTTTTAAATAAGCATAAACAAATAGGTCTTTTTTGGCCGTGAATTTGGGGATGTCACATAAAGAGTTTCTTAACACATAAAGTTGGCAAATTTGCTCCTTTGCATGTCTTAATGGGACGAAATCCTTTTTTATTAACCAGAATGAGAACAACAACTGTTGGGTCAAAATATGGTTTATACTTTACTTTTCTGGGCAATTGTATTTTACTGTAATATTTATGAATTTATGGCCTAGTTTACGGTTGAGTTTACGGCCGTAAACACCTTACGACCGTAAACTCATTTACGACCCATTTGTTTCCGGCCCATATCCAACATGTATAAATAGAGGTGTTAGGGTGAGGAGTAGAGATTGATGATTGATGAACACAAAGTATTTTACGGCCAGAGAGAAACAGGAGCTTTTATGTGTGTTTGAATCTCTTGTATCCGGATCATAATTCATATCAATACATACAAGATTCATATTATTCTTCTTCTCCTTCTCTTATATTTTATCTGAAATAATCCGTTTGATTGGGATTCCGCATCATCAAACGGATCTGACTGATACACGGGCAGATTAGGGATTTACAATTGGTATCAGAGCCAAGTTGTATCAGTCAAAAAGATTTATTGTTTCATCCAAAAATCAAATATTTTGTGTTTACGGTCCAAGCTTACGACCGTAAACTCCAAGTTCTTGGGCCGTAAACTCTTTTTGGGGCAACATTTGATCTTATTTTCGTAATATTTTTGCGTTTTTGGATAGATCTCGCAAAAATAAGGGGGGGTTTGTTCTTTGTGTTTTTCATAAAAAGGGGTTTTTGATTGAGTTTTGGAGCTTCAAAGTCGAATTTTCACGTAATCTTAAACTGTTTTCGGCCGGAGCTTACTGCCGGAAACAGTTCACGGCCGGCGGCGGCGATTGTGTTTACGGCTAGGGTTTCCGGTATTTGCGGCTCAGCTCGGATCACGGCTCGAATCGCGGCTTGAAGAACGGCTCGGCTCGGCAGTGGACTACAGCAGCTCGCATCGCGCTTCATTATTAAAAAGGAAGGGGAGGAGCGAAATTGTCGACGCCTGGGATCGAACCCAAGTCTCCTGGGAGCTAAAACTCGCGTCTTGCCAACTCCTCCAACAGTTCACTTGTTGATTTCATTCCGAAATATTAAACTTAACCTCTCCCAGTCGCAGCAAGTTTCGCATTACTTACACTTTTAACCCCAAAACTCAATTCCTTTTAATTTTAAATTCATTTTCATCCAAAATTAAAATAATAATAATAATAATAATAATAAATAATAATAATAATAATAATAATAATAATAATAATAATAATAATAAATTGTTTTTATTTTATTTTTTTCTTTTTGTTTTTGACTTTTTATTTAAAATTTTAATTTTATCTTTCAAGTTTGACCTTTGTTTTTAAACTTTGACCTTCTCATTTAACTTTTAAAATTTCAAATTTAGCTTTTAGGTTTGACTTTTAAGTTTGACTTTTCAAGTTTGACTTTTGAGTTTGATTTTTTAAATTTGACTTTTAAGGTCGTTTTTTTTTTAAATAAAAGGGGGGGGGGGGGGGGGAGGCATTTTAAAATTGACTTTTAAGTTTTATTTTAGTTTCTAGTTGTGCTTTTTAATCAATTTTGAGGTCTACGAGGGAATTTGAAAAACATGAAAGAGAATCGTCAGGAGATGTTAAGACAAAATTTCAACTTTTTCGATTATGTCCCTGGAGAAACGCCCGAAACTCAGTTGCAGTGGTTTACTACACTCACTACTGAGATGAATATAGCCGTGATCTTCTTGTCTAAATCTGAGACAAACAAAAAGCTATTGAATTCACTTCCAAAATCGTGGGATATGGACGTGGCTGACATCAAGAAGACAAAAGATCTCAATCGTCTTAGTCTGGCTGATATAATTGAAGAACTTAACGCTTTGAATTGTCGAAAAACAATGAGTTCAGCAAACCTTCCGGTTAATGAAGTGTCGTGTTCTCATTCATGTGAAGTTTCATGTTCTCAATCATGTGAAGATACGATTAAATTTCTTCGGGAACAAATTGATTTATTAAAAAGGGAAGTTGAGGACCTGAGATATAAAGGATATCAACTCAGGAAAGGACAAAAACCCCTGAAGGCTGAATTGGAAGCAAAAACCAAGGACTTTAGGAAACTTCAAGAAGAGTACAGCAACAAGTGTGAAAATTATGATTATGTAAAGAGTCAACTTGCTGCTGTAACTGAAGAACTTGACGCTTTAAAAATTAAGTGTGGAAAAACTGATGTCAGTTTCAAAAATTATACTGCGTCAAGTCAGACAGTCGAGTCCTTATATGAGACCTAGTTAAAATTCAAAGAAAATCAAAGCAGGGGTCTAGGGTATGATAGTGTACCTACCTTACAATCATAACTACACATCTATCCCTATGAAACAAGAAGAAATTGACAGGGAGGCACATCTTAAATACGGAAAACCAGCTGGATTTGTGTCAGGAGGAGTTATTAATGTTGAAAATATTGATGTTTCTGTTACATGTACAGGTAAAGTAGCAGAGGATGAGAACAAGGAGAGTTTTTCTGAACAAACCAATAACTCCTTGAACTCTAAATTTGTTGCTTCGAACTCGGCTGCTTCTAACAAACCTGCTGTTGAGAAATACAGGCCACCAATTCCAACGCAACAGAGTTCTTGTGGCAAGTGTGCATGTGGGAACAACAAGAAACGAGGCAAGGATACGCCACCAGGGGCAGGAAGAGATAACTTCACAGTGAAGAAAAAGACTTGCTTTCACTGTGGAACACCTGGACACATTGCCAGAAATTTTCCTAATCGCGTATATGTTCCCTACTATGCACAAGGCTGGCAGAACGCGCCAAGAGGGAGATTTTTCAAAAGAAACCCCTCAAAGTCACGTTCAGACCATGATGACTGGAACGTGCAGAAGGCCAAGAATCAAACTCCAAAGGCCAAGAATTTGAATCCCAAGGGAAAGAAGGGAATGTCGGCCAAGAAGCCCAGTTCAAGAGATGATCCTATGAAACCAAGACTGGTTAGGTCAAATTCATCTAGGCAGACGACTTCAAGTTCCAAATCAAGTGTCGAGGCACCCATCGGATCGAAAAAGAAATGGGTTAAACCCAACTACAAATGGGTTCCAAAGGCTCAATCTCCCAAATTTTCTAAGGATTCTAATATTTCTATATCTTCTGTTTGTGATAAACGAGGACATGTCATGGGAGAAAGTACCTTGCGTTGATGACAAAGGTTGACCCAGTTTCAAAATGGACTGGGTTCCAAAGACCAACTAATCCCGCTCTGTATCGGAGCAGCTATGAAGGCATATCATCAGACTTCGGTTTGTTGGTAGTGGTTGTTCCAGGAACATGATAGGGGACATCTCTCAACTGTACAACATTCATACCTTTGTTTGAGAGTATGTGTCCTTTGCAGGAAAGGAAAGAAATGGAAGAAAAGAAGGGATCACACGGGGTTAATGCTTAATGATATGAAGAATTTTCGGATCTATTCTGAGATTACGTGTGTTGTTCTCAGACCTTCTGGATGCAGATTCAATCGGTGAATTACGGTTTGCGTTTTCTTCTCTATACTCCTAAGTTTTTCTTAACCTGATTCGCTTTAAAGACTAATTTTTGTTTTAGGATAGTTTAAATTTGCGCATTTACTTTCGTTTCTCTCCTATGCACAAATTGAAGGGGAGAAATAAAAAAAAAACAAAAATTTTAAAATTTTAAAAAAAATCCAAAAACATCAGAAAATCAGAAAATAAAAAAAAAATATTGGTTATGAGTCTGTGCTTGAAGGAGATGTTTTGGGAAATGAAATTAGCAAGTGATAACAGGCAACCTGAGTCTGCGTAACGTACCCGAAGTTGAAGGGTCTATGCTCTGACTTGATGCGTCGGTAGGCACGAAATTTTTTTAAATGGACTTGACTAGGGAGAGTTGAACTTAGGAAATTTATAGACTTGACAAATCTTGACCTAGTTAGATACATTCAGCCTGACAATACGACGCTCGGATAGGTTGAGCAGGGAGATATATATGAGAATCTACTCGTCACATTAATTGAACCCGTACTTGGAACCGTGGTTTAACTTTTCCTCGATGTGCGGATTCTGTCCTTAATTCCGGTTGGATGGGGCGACTGGTAAATTCCGATAAATTAGGTCTGTAGAATATCATTTTCTTTCTTTCCGTCTGTTAGTCATATGTTGTCTCCTTTGCGTGACTTCCAATCCGACCTGGTACATAACATATGCAACTCTATTTCTCTGCAGGCTATATATAAATGTGTGAAATACTTCTTATCTGTTAGCCATATGCTGTCTCCTTTGCACGACTTCTAATCCGACCTGGTACACAGCATATGCAACCTTCTTCTTCTCAACCCTTCTGAAGTAGTTAGTAATAGAATTCTGAATCTCTTCTCTCTCTGAATGGTTGTCTGCTCACCCGGTGTAAGGAGTACTCTGGAAGTTCTTGATGGCTAGGGCATATCAGGAAGCGAGAAACACGTTCCAGTACACTTAAAGTTGAACTCATACAGATTGTCTATAGATCTCGCTGCTCGATTTAGTTGGACAACAATATCCCTGGTCGTCGTCAGATGAATGGACCTTAAGATATAGTATCTAAGAAATTAGGATCAGATATTAATTTTAGGTTTTTAAGTTCATCATGTCTAGTAACAAATAGTATGTCCTAAATCTGTCACAAATTTTTCGTGTTTAAGTGGACCACAATACCGACGATCGACCAGACAAATATGTGAATATGGAAGGTACCAACAAGTGGATAAAGGTTGTCTAAAAACTTTGATCCCAAATCTCTCTTAAAGTTAGATATCATTTTTAATTTTGTTAAATTTGTCATAGTTTCTTCTAATTAAATATTAGGGGAGAATTAAAAATTAAAAAAAAATCAGAAAAATTCAAAAAAAAAAAATCAAAGAAAAATAAAAAAAAAAAATTAAAAATCCAAAAATAGTGTTGTTTCTGTTTTATTTATTGTTTAGAAAAATCAAAAATCCAAAAATATTTTTGTTTCTATTTTAATTTGTGTGCTAAGTTTTCTTTTAGTTTTGTTTTTGTATTGAATAGTGATTTCAGGTATAGATAAGACTCATGAAGTTTGTGTTGAAGATTTCTGAGCCAAGGCTTCGTCCGTGAGCATCGAAGAATTCGCATTCGAAGGAGCAAGAAATGAAGATTATTCTTTCGACATTCAATCCTTCAACCCCAGAAGCAAGGTGAAGCTGCAATTGAAGATTATGTGACGGATTGCATTGAAGCCTCCTCAATCAGTCTGTTGTTATCTTTGTACCTGCTGAAGTGATCCAGAAGATTTGTTCACTCTGATGTTCTCTCTGAAGATTCTCAAGCTGAATGCACCATCTTTCAAGAATCAGTACATCAAGCCTCCTCACCCAACATGCGTTCAATGCCAAATTCTGAAGAAAACCTCAAGTGCTCAAGATGAAGTCATTCATTGAAGATTCATATGTTCATCCTGATGCTGTGAAGAAATCGAAGGTTAAAGCTGAAGCCAAGCTCTCGTTGAAGATTGACAAAAAGAGCCAGCTACTTTTTAGGGGGAGCTTGTTGGGTCATTAAGAAAAGAAAGCTATAAACCAAGGGGGAGATTGTTGGGTCAAAATATGGTTTATACTTTACTTTTTTGGGCAATTGTATTTTACTGTAATATTTATGAATTTATGGCCTAGTTTACGGTTGAGTTTACGGCCGTAAACACCTTACGACCGTAAACTCATTTACGACCCATTTGTTTCCGGCCCATATCCAACATGTATGAATAGAGGTGTTAGGGTGAGGAGTAGAGATTGATGATTGATGAACACAAAGTAGTTTACGGCCAGAGAGAAACAGGAGCTTTTATGTGTGTGTGAATCTCTTGTATCCGGATCATAATTCATATCAATACATACAAGATTCATATTATTCTTCTACTCCTTCTCTTCTATTTTTTCTGAAATAATCCGTTTGATTGGGATTCCGCATCATCAAACGGATCTGACTGATACACGGGCATATTAGGGATTTACAACAACTCATGCATGCATCAATAAAAACCCTTAAGATGACATTTTTATGACTTAACAACCCAACAAGGACCAAATATAAGACTCAAAGGTCCTGGAGTAGCTTCTACTCACAAGATCAACAACCTTGGGACCAAAACATGCTAAAAATACAATCTAAGACTAGATCTACACTAAAGAACCATAACGTTTGGAGTTTTATACCTCCAGAAGGTATATCAAGATGCATAAAGTCTGGATCAAAATGCTTCAAGCAATCCCACACTTCTCCACGAAGCTCCTTCTTCTTTACTGAGCAACTAAACACATAAAATCACACCAAAGGAGACTAGGGTTTAAAGAGATGATGGTTGAAGGTAGAAGGGTGTGGAGTTGAGTTAAGGCCATTAAATAAGGTCCAAGACCCTAAATTAGGGTTTGCACCTGACCGAAGTATGCCATGCGTACTCCTAGTACGACCAATGTACTCCATAGAGTAGCCGCGATGCACCTGACTAGTACGCCCAACGTACACCTATGTACGCCCCGAGTACTAGGCTTACCCCTAATACCACCAACCTTCTGAAGCTCATAACTTCTTCGTTCTAAGTCTGTTTTCGATGATACTTATATCCAAGAAAAGGTAATGAGAAGCTATAGACTTCTATCAACAGTACCTTGCCTTAAAACTTTTCGAACTTCAATCCAAAATCCATAAAAGGCCCAAACTAACACTTTACCGATATACCCTTGGGCTCCAAAACACAACTCAAACTCCCTGGTCATCCAATCAACATTATCCGCACTCAAAGGGGTCTAATTCTCTCTTTCTCAAAGGCCCTAAGCCTCATGATATCCGATCTTTGGGTCACGGCCCCAAATTAGGAAACGATTCGGAACAGGGTGTTACACCTTACGATAAATTTTCTTCAATTTCTAAGTTGTCTTACTTTTCACCAGTTTAACTCCTTGAATAATGATAATATCTTGGAAAATTAGTAAATGATTATGAAATGTTCCTATATTTCTTGTGACACTGTTATACAATGTCTGTAAGCTAGAAAAAAAATTAAATGATATTTTTAAATAGTAGAACTCAATTTTATAATTTATATGCATTAATTGAGATAGAAATTGAAATATATGGTAAACAGTAAAGAAAAATCACCAAAATTTTTATTATTGGTTCCAAAGTAAGTAGAAATCTTTTGGTAAATTTTACTGAATATTAGACAAGTTTAGCTATTTTTCCACCATTTAATTCCTTGAAATCATCATAAAATCGTGAACAATAATAAACAGTTACAAAAAATTTCCAATCTTCTTGTAAAACTGATATACAACGTGTATGAGCTGGAAAAATATTAAAAATGATTTTTAAACAGTGGAGTCAGATTTTTGGATTTATAGGTGTTTAGTCTTAGGAAAATAGAAACAAATCTTAAACAGTAGAGAAAAATCAATAAACTTTTTATTTGACATCCTACTATAATAGACAATGTCCTCGTAAATTTGTATTATTTTTGGATAAGCATAGATATTCGTCATCAATTTAACCCCTTAAAAATTCATTAAATCTAGGATAAATAAGAAAGTGTCATGGAAAAATCTATAAACTTTTTATAGAGGCTTTATATTTTCCCGAAAAGTGCGAAAATTATCACAAATGGCTTTCAACATTTATAATTGTATTTTACCATTTATTTGTTCTCAACAAACGTCTTTACCCAATGTGTTGGTCATGCCATAATTTATTGACCTTAAAAAGTATTTTATGTGAATTATTGCCCTGTTTCCTTCCAAAAATTACAATAATTCGAGAAAAATGATTTATTTTCTAACAATTTCTAGATCATATTATTTTCTTGTTGGGATTCTGGGAAAAATCGTTTTTTGGACAGAAAAGGAGTTTCAGATATTTGTTGTGAATCAAATCCTTTATAAGCATTCTTAAGAATGTACTTTGATCATCAGGCCTTTAAGTTTGATATTCATCACATGCATCAAGGTTTTAAGACCATGAATGAACTTATTTTGTTTAAAATGATGTTTTTAAAAGAGAAACTCGAATGCATGTGGTTTATGAACATTAAGACTTGTAAAAACTCAAATTTTTGGGTTTGACATAGGTTTCGGTCCTTAGATTTCATCATCAAGCAACATGCATGAGTTTTCTGGATGAAATCCTACCACCATCATCATGAATACCATTACTATATGTATATGTTCATGATTTTACAATAGAATGTTGTGGAAGGAGAAGAAAATGCAAGAAAGTCATGAATCTTGAAAGAAAAATGAAGGAGAACAAAGGATCTTTGTGTTTACCTTGATGAACACTTCAAAAATGATGATGTTTTTGAGTAAAAATGCTTGCCTTTGGCTGGGATTTTCGAAATTGAGAGAACACGAGAGAGAGAGAGAGAGAGAGAGAGGTAGAGATGATTTGAATGGTGTTGGAAATGAGAGAAAGAAATGGAGTGTTATATAAAATGAAAGAAAGAGTATAGCTTTTGTTTAAGTCATTGAACTTTAGGAGAGAGAGTGAGAGAGAGAGAGAGAACTGTGATTTTGGGGAGAGAGATATTCTTTCTTATTTTTTTATAACCATTGCATCATTTTTGGTTTATAAAATTCCCTAATTTATATATAATGTGCATTTTTATATAAAATTAGCTCATAAATCTTGGATTTTTGGCTTATAAAAATAAGGTTAATGTTAATTAATTAAATTTATTTCCTTGATGATATTTCCACATTTTAAATATTTTAAGATGATATTATAAGCTTCATAATCATTTTTGTAGAATTCTTGATGTTAAATCTTATAAATTTTGGTTTTTAAGGCTTGTAAGGTTTTAAGGAGTTTGTAAATCTTTGGATTCCAAAATTAATTGAATTTTGTGACTTCAAACTATTTTAGAGTTTCATAACTCTTTGATAGTTAGAAAAATAATTTTTGTAATTCATTATTGTCAGTTTATTGGAATTTTATGTAGTAGTCTTGAGATTCAAGTGAAATTGAAGAATCAAGTATACTAGTCCTAGTTTTCAACTTTGACTTAAGTTCCTATGAGAATCTGACCTAATTTATACTGATAGGTCAAGTGCATGATGTGTCAACACGATTCATGCAAAGATGTTCAAGTCAAGGCATGACCTAAATTTGGATAGTTGTTAAAGTGATAGTTGCTATAGAATTCATGTATCAATGTGAAATCTAAGTACATTATCCCTCGTTTCTAATTGCTTCCAAGTTTATAGTAGGTTATAACTTAGCTTCTAGTTACTAAGTCTAGAATGTGTCATGCATACACGTGTAACTATGTTTTTTTAAATGTAGAATTGTCTCAAATTTTGACGGTTATCACAGTCTCCCTCAGTTGAAAGAATTTTGTCCTGAAATTCAACTGGTGTCGTATTCATTTAGAACTTAGTCAGATACAAGTATATATTTAGAGAGGTGGTGACTTGAAAAAACCTTTTGATCATATTGGATTAATTCCTCATGGGAGAGTCAAATCCTTTAGCTATAATCAGGCTAGGGTTTCCTAATTCGAGTTCTACCATCTAGATTGTAGGGAATTAAAGTCATGGAAATCACGATCTAATCAATGGGACCTAGTCGAAAAAGATTATCTAGTTAGATATTCTCTGAATTTAGAGAGAGTTATAAGTTCTATTGAAGCACCAACTGCATTGAGTGCTAAATCTGCATTGATTCTTAATTCACGTTCTAATTCAACACTAAGTCTAAACTCGCATCATAATTAAGAAGAGATTAAAGACAAATTGCTTATTTTTAGGTTGGCTACTAAGTCTGGAAAAGATATATTTAGAAATGGGAAGAGGTGGAACGAATGAAAGACTAGTAATCGAGGATAAGTTCCTAAAGATACGTACTAACGGTAGACAATGAAGTTTTGGTACATCTCATATGTGAAGACTATACAAGTGTCGTCTACAAAATGAATTACGAAATGATCAAGGATTTTTGAGGCTAAAATTACTACTATGGGTACTATTACTATAATAGAACTATAAGTGAAGAATATACTAAGGGATTCATTGCTTCTAATGAAAGTGATGAAATTTTATGATAAACTAAATCACATTATCGTGGTAGTTTTAGAAGTGCTGAGAAATAATAAGTAGTTTCACTGTTATCAAAATGTTTAATAATTTAAGAGAGTGAAGATACAAGTGTAGTGACCAAATGATGTAGTAAAATATAAAGAAATTTATCATGGGTAAAGTATTAAGTCGTCAATGAGGAAACTTATACAGAAATGTTTAGATTACTATTCTGGAATATATATATATATATATATATATATATATATATATATATATATATATATATATATATATATATCCAATTGTTTAAGTCAATTCAAAAAAAAATCTACAATGAGTTAAAATATATATGATAACAAATTAAGGAGTTAGGAACTCAATGGAAATGGCAAAGTAGAATGCTATTTTAAGAAAGATGTAAAAATATCGATCATTGAAAATGGTGCATTCTTAATTTAGTGATTGTAAGACGACATTCTTTTAGAGGATAGGTAAACGTAACATTCTAAACTTTTTATGTTTTCAAAGAAAAGAAGAAACACAAGAAAATATATTCTTAACATATATTTTTCAGATTTAGAAAAATGATAAGCACAACGGTATTCATCTTGTGTATTAATTGTAAGGGAAATGAAAATTGAATTTTTAATCAAATTTCTAAATTTAGAATAAGAGAACAATGAAAATAAGGATTACTTGTTTAAGGTAGATTTCATAATAAAAAATGTATACGATAAGAGGTGTGGTTGAATACATCAAGATTGACCAAGTCAAAATTATGCCTCATGAGTATACACATATTAATTACTCAGAACGAAAAGGTAGACTTCTAGTCTGTATGAGCATGAATATGGTACCAAGGAAAGAAAAATAGACAAAAACAAAGTTAGACCATGTATTTTGTTATTATTATGGGAGGGTGAGATGTCAAATCGGATAGAGAGCTAGAAATCAACTAAGGGGGGAGAAAAGGAATGTAGAAACAACAAGGATTGCTATTGTTAAAATTTTAATGACAATATTTGTAGGTAGATTTTAAAACTAGATTGAGCTATATTTCAAAATTAAAATCCTTGACACCAGTTGATGTTAAAATATATATGTGGAAGTTGTAAAGTGTTCGCTAAGATACATTTAAAATTCATGAGTTCTCCATTAATTTAAGCTTTATTTGTGAAAAAGAAGAAACACTAAAACTGGTAATTGGAAAAAAAAATGACAACTCTGAATTTTTAGACTAGAGTCCAACAATGGTTTACGAAAGAATTAGTTGGAATATATTTGGTCTACGTGGAAAATGACTTAAGTATATGATGTACTACATGTAATAAATTTAAAATGCTAAGGAATCAATTCAATTAGGCGGTAGTTAATTTTACAGTAATAGTTAGCAAAAATGTTATTTGTTAAAGGTCTTAACATGAAACAAGTATTTGGAATTCTTATGATCATGATAAAGAAAATATATTAGTTTGATATTTGGGACTAAATCATAGCATCACAAGTAAATGATGAGTTTAAAATTAGAGCTAGTTGATTAAACAAGATAAAAGAATAATCAAATACATTTCGAAAGGACATAGTAAGATGAGATATCATAAAAGTTTCTTCCAACAATAAGATAAACTAAGGACTCAGTATACTTAAAATAATAATTATACATTGTTGAAAGAGCGTCACTGGAAATTTAAAAGTGAATACTAAGTTTTATAATGCTTTATGTTTATAGAAATTATTATATATTATATAACTAAATTGAAACGAAATAAACAAATAAGGTATGGTTCGAAATGTAAGCATTAGTGATGTCTAATAAAGATGTTTGGAGTAGATAGTTGTAAGAATATCATGTTCGATTTCCAGAAAACACGATTAAGAAAAGTAAAATGACTATATGAGAAAGTGGTCAAAAAGAGTCTAAAAAAAATTAGTTTCAAACATCCGTAGAAGCTTCTACACATAATATGAACATCAGTGTCATATGTCTAAATTTTATAGCATATAGTTTAAACACGTTTATAAAAGAAAATGTTTTTAAGTTTTCAAATTGTGACAAAATGGTAGCAATGTTTAAAATGGTTTATATGCCCTTAAAATCCACATCTGTCTATTGAACTAGTTTTGAAGCGAATTTGAAATGACAAGGTTAAAATCAACTTTGGTTAAATTAAGCTTGAAGAAAAGTGCTAAGCTAAAGTAAATTAGCAAAAGTAAAGTCGTTTCTCTTTAGCAAGAATTATGGATTACATGGTTAGGAAACGTCTAGTAAATTATATGTAATGGTTATAAAATACCGTATTTATGGTAAATAAAATTGGTGAAGTGAAATAGGTTTGGTGAAAGATTAAGAAGCAAGAACTAAGTAGGTTAGTGTAGCTAGTCGTACCTAAATACTAATGCGAGTACAAGGCGAGTACCAATGACTTTTCACCAAAATATAGGACATGAAAAATTATTTGTAAAAGATTTTATGGTGTCGACACAGTTTTTCACCTTTTATAGGGATCAAAGGTTAAGTTATAAGGTTGGTGTGTGGCGTAAAAGGATGTAATCCTTGATAACAATAGGAATGTCATTAATGTCGATAAGGACTCAAACAAATATATGATAACGATAAGGGTCGAAGGATGATTTAAAATTATAGTAAATTTTGGTACATCGAAGTAGCGATGTTTGATCGGGCATGAAAATTTAAGGTTGAAGGTTGTGGATGAAAAATGTTAGTAATTTTGGAAAGTGTAAGGTGATGGTATACTTAAGAAGATCACTAGTGTATCTGGGAGCCTCAAACTAAGACATGGAAATGTTTTTCATAAAAGAGGGGAATGGTTTGTGCTTAAATTAGTATATGGTAAGGAAAGATGGTGGGGTAAGGACTACCTAAAGAGAAGGTTTTGAATCAAATAGATAGCCTAGGTTAAGTTTTAAGCTTAAGATGGAAACAACATAAAGCTTAAATCGTAGGACAGAAGGGAAGTCTCACGTATTAGTAGCAATGGGCTGAACTTCCATGTCTCCTCGAGATTCATATCGGGGAAGCTCGCCATTGGTATCCATGTGATTACTTGTGGCGCCTCATCTACCTCCTAATGTGATGCTCTAATTGTCACCCTTGTCGGTATCCGGACGCTTTTCCTAGTTATAACTCTAGTACGAAGACGATGAAGAGGTATTGAGGTAGAACTGATATTGGTTTTGACTTAAGATTATTACTAGTAGCTCTCTAGCTACTAAGCTTATGTCGAGAATTAATATCTATTGAGGTATTCTCTATCTTAGTACTAGGTGGGTTGTTCCTAGAGCAGCTAGTGATATAACCTAACTGGTTAACCTAGCATTTGATAAGGGATAAAATATATCTAAATAAAGATATTGTGATAACGGTGCACTTAGTTTTTAAGTGTACCTAGATGAATGCCTCTAATGTGCAATGCCTATATGCACACCGAAAAATTTTGTTTTTCAAAAATTTAAGTTGAAACCATTTTGAACATAATTTTACTATAACTATTTCCAGTCTCACAATTTTCCTTAATTAAGCATACTTGTCCAAAATATACTTAATTAAAGTCCAGCAATGTGTACTCGACTTAGTGATACCAGTAGTATATTTAGTATTTTGAAAGTCGTTTTGAAAATTTTGGCTAAATTTTGAGTTCTCTAAATGAAAACCAATATTCTCTCTAACCTTCGACTCTGACACCATTCTTTGTCACACCTCGCTAAAGCGGAAACACAATGCGTAACAGTACAAAGGGTCTCATAGCAAAAGTCAAAAGACAACACCAACCATAGTATTAAAAGGCATTACAATTTAAGATGATTTTGAGCAAAATTTAAAAAAATTATAATGTATTTGAAAAACAACACATGCGTATGCTCCTACAAGTGATGTGTCCCTATGTGCAATCTTATTGGATGATTCCTGAGAAAGCATGTAAAATTAACGGTCAACTCTTGAAATAGTTGGCGAGTTTTGTCACACCCCAAAACCAAGAACGGCGGAAACGTTCTGGGGCGGAGGACGTCATGTACAGTATCACAACAATGAAAACAAGTAAACAAGCAACAACATCACCCATTGCATTAATAATAGAATTATTATACAAGTGTGTTCTGTCAAATTTTGATAAACACTAAAGCATAAATCAAAATGAAAGATGTGTCTTGATCGAGCGCCATCTTCCCTGAAACTTGCATCGGTACCTGTCTATGATTGACGTGAGGATACAAGTAATTTTGATAGCGAGTATCAGCTTTGAAGCTGGTGAGATCATAAGTATTTTAGTGTCTTAATTTGTATGTAAGAAATTGTTTGTAAATGAACTGTAAGTAAGGAAAAATGTAGATGAACTGTAAGTATAAAAATGTTTGTAAAACAACTGTAAACGTTTGAAAAACCCTAGAAATCCCTATGATTCCTACTTTATATAAAGGTGTCTTTTACCAAGACATAACTGTTCTAAATGTTCGTTTCTTGTAAAAGTGTGTAATCTTCCCAAGTGTAACTATCATTATCAAAATATAGTTTTTACATTAAATGTTTAAGTGAAATGATCACTAAATATATGAAAAGGGGAAATTAATGTAGTACTGTAGTGTTGTATTATAGGAACTACTGTTGTACTTGTCACACCCCCAAACCTGAACGGCGGAAACGTTTGGGGGCGGATGACTTCATGTGGTAACGTAACAAATGAATACATAGTAAAGAAAGCAATACAACCATCATATATATAATTGAAAGTTTACATTTGTCAAAAGTTACATGTTCAAAACCAATTACAATATGATGTCAAAATATGAGATTAAACTGGCGCTGCAGCATCTATTCTTCAAAAGCATATTAGTACCTGAAATTACTGGATCCCTGGGACATACAAGTAATTTTGAAAGAGTAGATCAGCATTTAAGCTGGTGAGTTTCATAAGTATTAAATGACAATGTTTGTATGAAATGAAATTGTAACAGCCCGGATTTCCAGGTATCTTTTATGCTTATATTTTTGGAATTTTGTGAGGGGACTCGACGAGTTGGAGCTCAAACTCGCCAAGTAGGATCGCGGTTCAGGACGCGGGTTCGCGCCTGGACTCGGCGAGTCCTCGCTGTTTAATGTAACCCTAATTTCTCGGTCCTAAGCCCTATTTAAAGGACCTTATGGCCCTTCATTGCGACTACCTTGATCTTGAGAGCACCAAAGCAGCTGAGGGTTCTTGTGAGTGAGATAAGTGGCCATTGTTCACCAAATTTTGTGTGTTTTTGCAAGAAAGGAAGAGGAAAGTCAAGCTAGAAGAGTTGGGGAGCTTGGATCTACTTTCCTTTCATCAGAGGAGGCTTCTTGAGGTACCATTCAGAGCTTATTTCCGTATTTTGTTGATATGGTCAAATCTAGGGTTTCTTCATGCCTTATTTGCTTTGTATTTGAAGTGTGAGAGGTCCCATGGGGATATGATGCTTAGATCTGGACCTTAGTAGGTCCAGAGAGTCCCTAATGTCATGCTTTATGTCCTTCCTTTTGGGTTGGGGGCTAGGGTTGCCATCTTAGTGGTCATTTCTCCAAAAAGAGCCTTGTAGGTGTTGCATGGTAACCAAGACATGAACTTTACGTGAGGAATGAATTTAGGAGGGCCAGATCTATGAGTGGATGGAGCGGATCTGACCTCAGAAGCTAGTTTGAGTTGATGCATGGCATGGACTCGTCGATTCTGAAGAACAGACTCGGCGAGTAGCATGAAGATTGTCCTTAACCACTCAGCGAGTGGTCCTGCCGAGTCATGGGTTGACTCAGTGAGTCAGGGAGAGTTAGAGAGGGTTGACAAGTGGACTGAGTCGAGCTGGAACTCGCCGAGTTGTTCTTGAGACTCGGCGAGTTGAGTTGTGGTGGCCCCGCGATTCATGCCAGGTGGAACTCGTCGAGTCATGGGAGTACTCGACGTGTCAAAAGGGAATCCTAGAGAGTTGGTGAAAACGCTTAGACTCGCCGAGTTCGGTCAAAGTTGACCGTTGACCTTTGACCAGGGTTGACCAGTGTTGACTTGATAAGGCTAGTCAACCTTAGTGGTAAAATTGTTAATTAGAGATGTATGATGTTATAGGAGGATTATAGCTCGGAGGATCGAGCACGAGTGATTTCCAGGATTCGCGAGTTATCGAGATATACGAGATGAGTCTTCTCACTATACTTTACCTTGCGTAGGTAATCAGAGTTATGTGATAGAGTATGTGTATGTTATATGTATGATATGTGTTGTACTACATTATTTTCTATATGATTTATGCTGTGCATATTTATAGAGTTGGAACCGGAAGGTTCCCAGAGTTAGAACCTGAGGGTTCACAGAGTTTGGGTGCACGGACCCACAGAGTTATAGCCTCGAGTGGCTAATATGTGTTATCTGTGGTATTTTGGGGAACTCACTAAGCTTTGTGCTTACAGTGTTAGTGTTGTTTGTTTCAGGTACTAGTGATGACCGTGGGAAGGCGCCGGCTTGATCTGTACACACGCATGGGATTTTTATGATATGTGATCTTGGGATTTTGTATGATTTGAATTGGAGATTTAAACTTGATGTTTTAAGAAAATTAAATGAAAATGTTTTTATATTTTGCGAAAAATTATTTTGAAATTCACGGTGTTACAAGTTGGTATCACAGCCTTGGTTTGAGGGATTCGAGTACACCTTCGGGCGTATTTGAACTTAAACTGAGGATTTGAGAAGTATTTTCAAAAAGAGTAAAAGATTTTTGAAAAAAAAAACGCAGAGCAGAGTTGTGTGTACGATCAGTCCGCGCCCGAACGGTGATTTCCCAAAATACCCTCATGTTATGTGATATTGTTACTGATATGATGTATTTGCATGCTAGAGTAGGCTAGGTATTCCTATTAGGACTAGAGTGGCCTGATTTGTGATCCCTTAGCCTAGGAAGAGGTGAGCTGCTATGAGATGCTTGAGAGTGGGTAGGTAGTAGCAAGGGGCTTATGAGAGATCTATTAGAGAGTGGTCTATGCATGATAGAGTACTTGGAATTTGGGATCCGAAGAGGAGGACTTGGGGTGTATTCTGATACGGTGCGAACAGTAGTATTGGGCCCGTACTACTAAAAGCATCGGAGCGGTGTACAGCCCAAGTAAGAATCTTTGGAATACCAAGGATCAAGGAGGAATGAGTTCTCGAGTGTGAGTATGATCAAAGGGGTTCTAATGTTTCGTATGTCGTATTTCAGAGGTAGATCATGGTGAGGACACGTTTGATGCCTGAGAGCAGCGAGACCAGTGATGAGGAGATCCGTCGGATCATCCACGAGGAGGTGGCTGCGGCCATCAGGGCAGAGATACCAGAGATGTTCGGGTCTATTAAGACCACGCTGATTGAGACCTTTGACGAGCATTATGCCACTCTTTCTGAGGCTGCTGTTGCAGCGGCCACCACAGCTATTGCTGCCGCGAGGCCGCAAGGTGGTGATGCGTTGCTGTTCCGGGAGTTCAGCAACACAAAACCACCAGAGTTTGATGGGATCCAGGACCCGGTGGCAGCTATGAGGTGGATTTGTGACATAGAGGGGTGTTTCTTCACTTGCTCATCTCCTGAGCATTTGAAGGTTCGGTTCATGCTGAACCAGCTTCGCTTGGGAGCGAAGGACTGGTGGAAGTTTGTGACGGCGCATTTTACGCCTTCTGAGCTTGCGGCAGTGACCTGTGAGAGGTTCACTGCCATGTTCCGAGATGAGTATGTTCCCCAGGTGGAGAGGGAGCATTTGGCCCAGGAGTTTCTGACCCTCAAGCAGGGTACTGAGTCAGTTACAGCGATTACCAGGATGTTCCATGAGAGGGCGATGTTCTGCCTTGAGCACGTGTCCACTGAGCAGGCACGTATGAGCTGATATTTGAGCATTTTGAGGCGAGATATTCGGGAGTTCGCGGCGAACTCCTCGTACCAGACATTTGCTGAGCTTCAGGAAAATGCCCGGAAGAGGGAGATTGAGCTAGAGACTCAGGCCAGGGTGGAGGCGGAGTCTCAGGGGAGGGATCGGCGACCGGCACAGTCTTAGCCGACAGCCAAGCGGGCCAAGCCCGCTGATCCCAAGCCAGGGAGCCAGAAGGGCCGCACTTGTGGGAAGTGTGGCAAGGGTCATGATGGAGTCTGCAGAGCGAGATCTTGCTACAAGTGTGGCAAGGAGGGGCATATGGCCAAGGACTGCCCCAAGGGGTTTGCGGTGTGTTTTCACTCCAACCAGATCGGACACCGGAAGGCGGAGTGTCCGCAGTTGCGGGGATCAGCTCAGGGAGCACCTCAGGGATCCGCCCCTGCCGCCATCAGAGCTACAGAGAGTTGGCCAGTGAAGGCCGAGGCGCCAAGGGCACGAGGGAGAGCCTTTCAGTTGACCGCGGAGGAGGTCCGCGCAGCGCCCGATGTCGTGGCTGGTATGTATTCTTTCATGTATTTATTTTGATGTTGAGATATTATGCTTATGTTATGTTATGCGTAGGTACTTTTCTTGTGAATTCTGTACCTGCCTTGGTGTTATTTGACTCGGGTGCGAGTCGGTCTTTTGTATCTTTGGCTTTTAGTCAGCATATCAGTGTTAGTCATGAGGCATTGAGTCGGCCTCTGAGAGTTTCCATAGCTGATGAGAGGGTGATATATGCCATGGAGGTTCTCCGAGGTTGTGTAGTCGAGATTTTCGGTGTTGAGTTCCCGATTGATCTGGTTCCTATTGCGATGGGTGATGTCTGTGTCATTGTGGGCATGGACTGGTTGAGCAGATTCGGTGCGGTTATCGACTGCGAGCGTCAGCTGGTGACCATACGAGACCCTAGTGGGGGAATTCTTTCGGTGTACGGTGAGGTTACACGTTCAGGATCAGCGTTTTGTTCGGCAGCTAGGGCGAGGCAGTGTCTACAGCAGGGCTGTAAGGGTTTTGTGGCGTATGTGATGGATAAGCGGGTGGTTCCGAGAGGCCGAGTTCAGTTGAGGAGATTTCGGTGGTGCGTGAGTTCCCGGATGTATTTCCCGAGGAGTTGTCGGGTGTGCCTCATGTGAGGCAAGTGGAGTTCAGTATCGATTTGGTTCCAGGGGCCGCGCCTATCGCTAAGGTGCCTTATCGCCTTGCACCTCCACAGATGCATGAGTTATCCTCACAGCTTCAGGAGCTTCTGGGGAAGGGGTTTATTCGGCCGAGCAGCTCGCCGTGGGGAGCGCCTATCCTGTTCGTCAAAAAGAAGGATGGTTCACACCGGATGTGTATTGATTACCGAGAGTTGAACAAGCTGACGGTCAAGAACCGTTACCCGTTGCCAAGGATCGACGATTTGTTCGATCAGTTGTAGGGAGTATCTTGGTTCTCCAAGATCGATTTGCGGTCTGGATATCATCAGGTGAGGGTACCAGATGAGGACGTCTAGAAGACAACGTTTAGGAAGCGTTATGGGCATTACGAGTTTGTGGTGATGCCTTTCGGGCTCACCAATGCCCCGACAGTGTTCATGGATCTCATGAACCGAGTGTGTAGGCCGATGCTGGATCGGTCGGTGATTGTATTTATCGATGACATTTTGGTATATTCAAGATCTAGAGAGCAGCATGAGGAGCATTGGAGAGAGGTTCTTGGAGTTCTGAGATCAGAGAGGCTTTATGCCAAATTCTCCAAGTGTGATTTCTGGTTGCGGGAGGTCCAGTTCTTAGGACATCTCGTTAACCAGGAAGGGATATTGGTCGATCCGGCCAAGGTTGAGGCGGTGATGAGTTGGGAGGTGCCGAAGTCACTCTACGAGATCAGGAGTTTCCTAGGGTTGGCAGGGTATTATCGGAGGTTTATCAGGTATTTCTCTAAGATCGCAGTGCCACTCACCAAATTGACCCGGAAGGGTGTTGCTTTTTCATGGGGCCCCGAGCAGCAGGCCTCCTTTGAGACACTTCGCCAAAGGTTGTGCGAAGCCCCAGTGTTAGCTCTCCCAGAAGGGATGGAGGACTTTGTGGTATACTGTGATGCATCGATCTTGGGGTTGGGAGCGGTGCTGATGCAGAGAGGGCATGTGATAGCGTATGCATCGAGGCAGCTGAAGCCTCATGAGATGAGATATCCCACCCATGATCTAGAGTTAGGGGCAGTGGTGTTCGCCCTCAAGAGTTTGGATTTGCTAACAGAGTTAGGGCAGATTCACGACACTTTTCATGTGCCACAGCCGAGGAAGTATATAGCCGATGAGTCGGCAGTGGTTCCATTACAGGATATTCATGTGGATGCGAGCCTGAATTATGCCGAGAGACCAGTGGCCATCGGAGATTGGAAGATCAAGGTTTTGAGGAACAAGGAGGTACCCCTGGTGTTGGTTCAGTGACAACATCGAAAAGGATCAGAGATGACCTGGGAGCCGGAGCGTGAGATGCGTGAGCAGCATCCGGAGCTAATTGCAGAGCGAGACTTCTAGGGCGAAGTCTAGTTCTAGTGGGGGAGAATTGTAACAGCCCGAATTTCCAGGTATCTTTTATGCTTATATATTTGGAATTTTGTGAGGGCACTCGGCGAGGTTGAGCTCAAACTCGCCGAGTAGGATCGCGGTTCAAGACGCGGGTTCTCGCCTGGACTCGGCGAGTCCAAGGAATGGACTCGGCGAGTCCTCACTGTTTAATGAAACCCTAAGTTCCCGGTCCTAAGCCCTATTTAAAAGACCTTATGGCCATTCATTACGGCTACCTTGATCTTGAGAGCACCAAAGCAGCTGAGGGGTCTTGTGAGTGAGATAAGAGGCCATTGTTCACCAAATTTTATGTGTTTTTGCAAGAAAGGAAGAGGAAAGTCTAGCTAGAAGAGTTGGGGAGCTTGGATCTACTTTCATTTCATCAGAGGAGGCTTCTTGAGGTATCATTCAGAGCTTATTTACGTATTTTGTTGATATGGTCAAATCTAGGGTTTCTTCATGCCTTATTTGCTTTGTATTTGAAGTGTGAGAGGTCCCATGAGGATATGATGCTTAGATCTGGACCTTAGTAGGTCCAGAGAGTCCTTAATGTCATGCTTTATGTCCTTCCTTTTGGGTTGGAGGCTAGGGTTGCCATCTTAGAGGTCATTTCTCCAAAAAGAGCCTTGTAGGTGTTGCATGGTAACCAAGACATGAACTTTATGTGAGGAATGAGCTTAGGAGGGCCAGATCTATGAGTGGATGGAGCGGATCTGACCTCAGAAGCTAGTTTGAGTTGATGCATGGCATGGACTCGCCGAGTCTGAGGAATAGACTCGGAGAGTAGCATGAAGATTGTCCTTAACCACTCAGCGAGTGGTCCTGCCAAGTTATGGGTTGACTCAGTGAGTCAGGGAGAGTTAGAGAGGGTTGACAGGTGGACTGAGTCGAGCTGGAACTCGTCGAGTTGTTCTTGAGACTCGGCGAGTTGAGTCGTGGTGGCCCCGCCATTCATGCCAGGTGGAACTCGTCGAGTCATGGGAGTACTCGACGTGTCAAAAGAGAATCCTAGAGAGTTGGTGAAAACGCTTAGACTCGCCGAGTCGCTTTAGTGCACTCGCCGAGTCCGGTCAAAGTTGACCGTCGACCATTGACCAGGGTTGACCAGTGTTGACTTGATAAGGGTAGTCAACCTTAGTGGTAAAATTGTTAATTAGAGATGTATGATGTTATAGGAGGATTATAGCTCGGAGGATCGAGCACGAGTGATTTCCAGGATTCGCGAGTTATCGAGATATACGAGGTGAGTCTTCTCACTATACTTTACCTTGCGTAGGTAATCAGAGTTATGTGATAGAGTATGTGTATGTTATATGTATGATATGTGTTGTACTGCATTATTTCTATATGATTTATGTTGTGCATGTTTATAGAGTTAGAACCGGAAGGTTCCCAGAGTTAGAACCTGAGGGTTCACAGAGTTTAGGTGCACGGACCCACAGAGTTATAGCCTCGAGTGGCTAATATGTGTTATTTATGGTATTTTGGGGAACTCACTAAGCTTTGTGCTTACAGTGTTAGTGTTGTTTGTTTCAGGTACTAGTGATGATCGTGGGAAGGCGCCAGCTTGATCTGTACACACGCATGGGATTTTTATGATATGTGATCTTGGGATTTTGTATGATGTGAATTGGAGATTTAAACTTGATGTTTTAAGAAAATTAAATGAAAATGGTTTTATATTTTGCGAAAAATTATTTTGAAATTCACGGTGTTACAGAAATGTTTTGCCCTTGTTTGTTTGTTTCTAGAAAATCCTATATTTTCCACTAGTATAAAAGTAGCCTTCTCTCAAGACAAATGTTTTTTTTCTAAAAATGTATGTAAGTGTAAAATAACCAATGTGTTTGAAAACCTCGTAAATCAATGTATTTTTAATACCCCATGTGAGTTTTATAACCATACTATTGACTCGGAATGCCTATACACAACGTTCTTCAGGCGTTGGAATGTTATGACGTTTGTCACCCCAAATGATGGACTGTAGCTAACAGTCAAGGCGCGGGTTGTCAAGACCGTATAGATCTATACACAAACACCATGCTCCCCCTCAAAGGGATTCTGGTATATAATACAGGACTTGAAATGTGTACTCGAACGTACGTGAAGTTAATGTCTCACAAATCGTGGTATAAAAACAGATTTACGTGTTAAAATGTTCGTTTGTTCTTGTATATGAAGGTGACTTCTTGAAAATCGTGTTTCTAGTATGTAAAAGTTATCAATATCCTCATAAAACTATACCTATTATAGTTTTCTAAAAGTGTGTCTCGTTTGTTTAGAAATACCTAGAAAAGGAATCACTTGTTATGAAAGTATAGATTTTTGTAGAGCCTAAGATAGACAAGTATACATATAATCTAAGAAAATGTTTAGTTTATACATGCATTACAACAATTTATATTTCAAAAGATAGAATGCTATTGTAACATATTTTATATACGAGAGTTCCCTATAAAGTTTATAAATCACATATGATTTGGTTATATTAAGCATATAAAAATTCATTATATAACACATGATGATGATCGTGTGTTTTACTTGTATTCCCCCCTTGAAAGCATATAAAAGCATTTATAGAACATTTAAAAGGTTAATTAAGGGGTATGAACTCACTTGAAAGTTTGAAGAAAGCGAGATGGAAACCGGGCAGAGTTTCGTCTCAGGAAACGGATTTTTCTCGGGATTCTCGGGAATCTCGGGAGTAGAAACGATCTTCGGGACTTGAGCAAAATGACCAGGGGTTTGGGTTAGAACGGGCACGGAAAACGAGGCAAGAACGCAAAGGAAATGAGAGAAATGGAGCCCTTTCTTCGGAACCCTCGCATCCCTTTTATAGGGGCTGGGAACCGCCTCGGTACGCAGGGCGTACGCGTACGTCATGCATGACCGAGTCCTCGATTGCCTCGGACTTCGGATGGGACTTGCTAGCTTCACATAGACCGGGACGTGGACGATCCGAGGCCTAGGCCTTGCGTACGAGGGGCGTACGAGGGTACGCAGGGCATACTTCGGCCCTATCTGCTGACTCCCTTCGGATAATACCAAGAGTTTATAATTAAATTTGTATTTAATTTAATTAATAAACTTCTAAAATTCATATCTTCTTCATACGAATTCCGTTTTCGATGGTCTTTATATCCACGCATAGGTGAGACTACTCTCTACAACTTTCGTTTAGACTCCGTCGGCAAATTTTGAAATTATATTTATTATTTATTTTTAAAAGGGTCGTGTTTAAGGAATTTCTTTAAAAATTCATAACTTCTTTATCCGACGTCGGTTTTTGCCAGACTTTCTACCGCTGAATTACCATTGTTGAGACCTTCGATTCTCGTTTAGGTCATTCCGGCCAAAAGTCGCTTGATCTCCGATTCGAGTTTTTAGCTGACTGCTGCTATGCCGAACTTGGAAAAATCATAACTTCAATAAACGAAGTCGGATTTGGGCTTTCTTTTTACGTACGATCACGGTTTAACGACATTAACCATAGTAGGAATTTAAATAGATACTTTTTGGACATTTTATTATCAAAGTTAATTTCATTAACTCAAAGGTGGTTACAATACTTGATTTTTTAGGTCATTACAAAAAGTTGAAATATCGGGTTGTCACAGTACTAACTACCTTAAACTAGATATATATTAAGGTATTATGTGATTAATTGCACGATACTATCGACTGGTAGCAACGGCATACGAATGGTCGTAAAACGGAATAACGTTTGGCACCCGCAGACCTGCAGGTGCGGCTGTAGCTAGCAGCAAGGTGTAGGATAGTCAATCCAGTATAGATCTATACGCAAACTCACGCTCTCCCTCCAAGAGAATTCTGGCTACAACTCGGGCCATGACATTTAAGGCATGCTCCGATACAGTGGATCACAATTGTTAACGTATTCATGTATATGTAATGTAATGTTACTTGTTCTAGTATCGTTGTATATGTTCTCTTCCTAGTATAGTTGTATATGTTCTCCTTCTAGTATAGTTGTATATGTTCTCTCTCTAGTATAGTTGTATATGTTCTTCCTCTAGTATAGCTGTATATATGTTCTTCTCCTAGTATAGTTGTATATGTACTCATAGTAATGTAATGTATATGTTCTCATAGTAATGTATGTTCTCTCTATCTAGCAAGTATTGACTCATGAATGAACTGACTCATTGTATGATATCGCATTCTAGTAATAGTTCTAGTATCTTCCTAAACTACCCATATGGTAGTTTACTAGTAATCTAACTGGTACGTATGGACATGCATGTATACCCTTGCTACCCAAGGGCATGGGATGAACTGGAAGGGCCTTTATGACTATATATGTATATATGTTATATAACTAATATTTAAACGACCTTCGGATGAGTACCCGATATCCCACCAGACCACATCTCAAGCGCGAAAAGGAAATAGGGTGGATAGCATTCCTAAGTATTTTAAACATTTCTTATATAACTATACATATAGAGGCATGCAATTTATAATATTAAAAGCATAAAACAAGTTTTGTAAAATCTTAGAACATAATTATTATATAAGAAAAGATCGACTTGATGTCAATCGATAAAACAGTTTGAAGTAAAACGATTTGGTAATAGCTTGGAGTAAAATGGATCGGAGTAAAATGGTTTGAAAAGGATCATACAGTGTGTAATGAACAGTTTACTAAGGATTTTTAAACATATAAAATATTTAATAAAATCATTTGAAGAACCTGTTTGGTAAAACGGTTAATGTGTAGTAAATTATTTAAATGTTGCATATTAATCACATGTGATTGATATAATAACTAGCATAATTCTACTTATTAATCACATGTGATTGATATAATAACTAGCATGATTCTACTTGTATCCCCCAATAAAACATTTAAAAGCAGTTTAAAACATTAATTAAGGGGTATGAACTCACCTGCAGTAAGTGATTGGAATTGAATGGACTGTTATCGTAAGGAAGGATCGGACAAGTGCTTGGAGTCAAGTGAAGACTTTAGACACACACAATGATCCTAATTACATATGAAGACATATGTATATAAATAATTAGTGATTAAAACACTAATTATACAAGTATAAGCATTTTAATGCGAGGAAAACACTTTTGGTCAAGTGCTAGGAGGCAAATGGGTTGTAACAAAGGAGTGCAAAGCCTCTTATGGGAGTTTATGGTCAAATGACCATATGCTTTGGAGTTTACGGCCCAGGGGAGTAAACTCCTGGCCGTAAACTCACAATAAGGTCTCTAAATGAAGCTTAGAATTAATACAACTCTAGTGGTGAATTGTTCCAAGGCTTAAACAATTGATTGGGCTTCCTATTGACTCCATTGAGGAGTTCACGGCCCTGGGACCTTATCCTATGGAGATTACGGCCATAATCTCCCTTGGGGAAGGTTTATGGTGCTTTCAACTCCCTAAATTATCAAGGAATGCATTAAGGCAGTTGTCAAAGGCTTTAGGAGGATTTATGGCACCATATATTGGAGTTCACGGCCCTGGAACATCTTGGGCCGTGAACACCCTTTTCTTGGTGTTCTAATGGTGTTTGCTTGCCCCAAACACACTAGGTTACTTGTCTAAATTCAAGCCTAAGCCTTAGGAAGTGTTTGTGGCATCATAACACCCCTAACTAGAGTTTTCGGCCCATCAACCATTTGGTCATGTGTTTGCGGCCATGAACACCCCTAGGTGTTGGTGTTTTGATTGTTTTGGGTCTTAGACACATCAAGGTAATGTGCTATGGTAGTCTCTTGGTTAAATGAAGGCATTTAGGGCATTTTGGAACTTAAACATGGAGTTCACGGCCCAAGAACCTCCTTGGCGATGAACTCACTTGCATCCTTGTTTTTAATTGATTTTGGTGTCCTAAACATGTAATGGAGGCTTCTAGTTTGAGTTCCAAGGCTTTGAGGGGCATTGGGACACTTTTGGCCCTTAAAATGGAGTTTACTCCCCAAGTGTTCTTGGGCGGTAAACTCCCAAATCTTGAGGTTTTGGTCCGATTTTGATGTTTCTAAACACAATCTAAGCTATATAATATAACTAGATCGAAGTACTCATAATTTGGGATAAAAACCCGAAGATCCGTGAGAGAGAATTTGGCTTTTCTCTAATTGGAAATGTAACTAATGAACTATTTTGGTTCAGATTTCTATATATAGTGCTGAGATTTTTGGCAGAAAATATTTTTATTCTCGGAATGAACTTTAATATCCTAGAGTATTGGAATAACAGTGTTGCACAAAACCCTAGTGCATCCATTCTCCTGCTATCTCCTTAAGTGTAAATCCTGAAAAACTACCAAAGTTATACCCGAAGTCTGGAATTTCACTGAAACTGTTCTAACTTCTATTGGCTTGATATGGTTTGTTCAGAATGGAAATTTCGGGTTGTCACGTCATCCCCCTGTTTAAGGGAATTTCGTCCAGAAATTAGAATTTAGGCAAGGAAGTAGGTACGAATATTCGAGTCATGAGGAGGAAACTTCCTAATCGATTGGTTCTAGTGCACCTAAGTGAAATCGGGTTCTCGGTTGGCATTCCAACGAACCTTCACTAACTGGCGACGGTGTTGCTTCGTCCGCTTGACCTCTCGGTCGAGGGTCACTATGGTTCTAATACGAAGGCAAGGATCTCGGTGAGTGGACTTACAAGATTCCTAACAGAAAGGTATGGTTTCAAGATCGAGACGCTAAGAGTATAATGTACGTTACTGAGTTCACGGAGTAGGTCTAGTTTGTGCGAGGCACATGACCGATTCTGATAAGAATCTCGGAGGTCCTAACTATATATGATTTAACTTTCCATGCGATACGAAGCGTATTAAGCCATTTCCAGAGTGAGTTCTCCTAAAGAACTTGGTCACTCACTTGGAATCTCCAAGGTTTCTTTTTCTTGTTTAACTTCCCAGTCAAGGGCCACCCCTTGCTGGGTCAGAGTCGAAAGGGTTTCTGTGATTTGTAAGGGTTTTGGATGAACTATGACAGTAGGTCTGTAAGACCTAGAATTTGGCGAATGACTGTCGGCATCTCTGGTGTCGACAAACTCTCAACGATTTTGACAAATTGGAAGAGTACTCAAAATTTCCCACATCACTAACAGTGTGTTATAGAAATTTGACTCTTCAATTTCAAAACTCGTGCCTAGAGAACTTCATGAAAAGTTCCTCTGAAGGTAATGTTTCCATGGGTTCCTTCTTACTACAAGGGTAGATAAGTATGTCATTACGTGGATAAATGACGAACTGATCCATATAAGAAAGATGTACCCTACTCATTTAGCTCATGAAAACTATGGGCGTATTGGTCCTATTCGAAGGGTATCACTACGGACTTGAGGTGTCCGCATCGAGTTTGGAAGATAGTCTTCCGGACATCCTTCCCTAACACTCGAACTGGTGATATTCTGATCTTTGATCCATTTCTGAAAGTAATTATTTCCTTATGTTTGCCCAACCATTCCATCTATGTGAGGCAGAGATAACGATTTCTTCTGGAAAATCTTGACGGAGTCCTCGCTATCCGAGGTACATATGAAGCGATCCGTCGATCTCTGGAAGAATATGACCGGGGTTCTCCAGGGTGAGAAGTATAGTCTTCTAATTCTATTTCTACATAGTTCGTTAAGTTGTCTGTACTGTTCTTGTATCTCCGTAGGTGTTTAGACTATAGGGCGATCTGTTTACAAGAGTCATACCGGGTTCTAAGTTTGTTCACATGACGATGTGATTACTCGTACTCTTGAGCAGTTCTCCGTCCTAAAGTTCATATTATAATTCATACATGGTTTCACAATCACAATTTTGTGTATACGAGTCGTATATAATTAAGATTGAAAAGGTAGTCAAATAACTGATTCTTCTTTAAGCTCACATCCAATCGGGAAAAAAGAAGTTAAAGTGGAATCATCAATTCTAAACCTGTAGGAATTTGATTATATATCACTCTTATGTATACATTTCTCAGTGATATATCAATCGCATGAATCCTTGGATTAAACTTGACGTACTGCACGAGTGGTACTTCAGGGATTTCTTCGGAAAGAAAATAACTAAGAGGTACTCCTGGCATGAGTACTTCGGTCTTCTGATATGACGGTTTCGCTAAAAAGACGTTTACTGATAAGGAGACGTACGTATGAAGCTGTTTTTGTGTGGATCAAATTGAATCGATTCGTATGATAATGTCGAAATCATACTGAAACTTAAAGACATTAGATTTGAACATAAGACGTTTACAGACAAAACACAACCGTGCAACCATGAACAGAGTTACAGTACTTTAGACTTACGACAAGACCATTGCTGCGAATAAGGTATACTACAAAAGACAAGTATACGCAGCACGAGCATCCCTATACAGACAGGATCTCGCAAAAGGTAAGACCCTAGTTGCACTAGTTCTGGATACTTTATAAGTCTGTTACAACGAAACGCCTAAATTATATTAACGAGGGTTCCGAAGTAGGCTCTCCTGCAGCTGTGATCCTGAGAATCCTCCCATATGCGCCAGAGTTCTTTGCTATAGGGCAATTCCTCTTGAAGTGCCCTATCTCACCACATTGGTGGCATGACTGGCTAGTACTAGCTTTGGTGGCGGGAGTGCGGTGCTTAGCCAGTGTTATGTGGACACGAGTGCCTTCCTCATTACTCCACTTTGAAAATTGCTTCCTAAAGCGTTTGGCATTATAACTACTCTCGTGTGTAGGGTTGGTCCCGATGAAAGGGACTTGAGTGATGGGTCGTGCCGGTGCTCCACAGCTACGAGCATGGTGCCCTATTTTTAGGCAATTGCAACACTGCATCTCATGGAAAGCCCCATGATGACGGAAACTACACTTATCACACTTCGGGAGTTTTCCCTCGTATGTCCTGCTTGGTACGGGAATGGTAGGGGTTTCCACTTGTTGTTGTTGTATGGCAAGTTTTTGGTCTTTCTTGCGCTCCTTTAGGGCTTTACGATATCGTCTCTTCCTTTCGGTATTTAGGCTTTGCAAGTCCATGACTATTGCCATTTGCTGGTTTCCTGGTTTGGTACTACCATCGGAACTCTCGACTCCTTTTTCAGTCTTGTTTGTGTTGCCTGAGTTGATGTGTGTAAGGAAAGTTGTCACAACAGCTGCTACTGCAGCTTGTAATGTAGCGGAGTCGACATGGAGAATAGGTGTTTCGGTACTCGGCTGATCATTTCTGGATGACGACATGATTCTGTTTCACGGAGAGAAAATAAATTTGTGAGCGATTCTGGTTGACCCTAGGTGTACGACGATTGTTCAATCAAAGAGTAAGTATGTTCTCGAAAGTTTGGCCTACATCCTTATGATGCAGTCCTAGCACGAAAATGGAAGTATGATCGCGAAGGTTTGACCTACATCCCTATGATGCAGTCATAGTAATGAGTAGAAGTAAGTTCGTAGAATGGTCTCAAAACGTTTGTCGTTTAAGTCGAGGTATCGTGGGTTGGTGAATAACAAGATCCAACCACCGAAAGAGACTTGGAAATGTCTCCGGATCTAACTTGCTATAGTCCAATGACTTGACTAAAGTAGGTTTCAGATAGACTCCAATGAGAGTATGATAATAGTACCTGAATAAAGAATGACACAGAAGTTAGCAGGCTGTCAATATCTTTGATATTCATGACGTAAAGATTCAGGAAAATGACCTTGTAAAGGTCTTACATCATATCCAGAGAAGATAATTCTTGACAGCATAAGGACCTAACCTAAAGTACTTACGGTACAAGATAATTTCATAGAAAATGCCACATCAGGCATAGACAGAAAACGATCCCTTTTAACAAGGAAAAAAAAGTAAAGCGTCTATTACTGGCGACGGTCATCCCTCTCACGAACTCTTAGTTCAGCCAGTTGACGTTCCACATCGAGTAGGTGTCTTTCGTACACCCTCTGGCGTACTCGGAGTTCTATGACTTTGGTTCGGGATTCAGCTAGTGCTTGAAGCAGGGTTTCATGGTTTCTCTCTGATCTCTCGTGAGCATTTTCTAGGCGAATGGTGCGGAGGGTATGCATTCTCGCATCGGCGAGAAGTTCAGTAATCTGATGTAGGGCTGTCATGCCTTGAATCTCATTTCGGGCCACTCCGCGGACCAATATAGGCAAGATTTTGTCTGCTGAGCCCCCATTTCTCAGGTCATAAAAGCTTCAGTCACCATCATAAGGCATGGGCTGATCTTGTCTTTGGCTCCATGTTTCCAAACATTCCACCCATGGAGGTGTCGGGCCATGAAAAGCCGGACGAGGGTTAGGAATTGGAAAGGGAGCTGCTTGAGGTAGGTTCTCAACCTCTGGTTTGGAGTTAGCATCGTCCGAAAGGTCTTCATCATGGTGATCATTCAAAGGGATAGGATGATCATTATCTGGTTCTTCTCCAAACCAACCAACAATGACTTCGTTCGGAAGATACTGGTTGCCGTGGGGATAGAGTCCAGCCATGTTATCTAAGCGAGAATTGGGGTAAGAAAATAGTTATTAGACGAACAATCTAGATAATTAGTTAGACAATCTTCATCAGTTAGATCGCTATTTGTGAAGTGCATACCAGTTATATGTAATCGAAACAGGATAGGCCATTGAATATGTGACCTTAACTCCAAATTCACACAGAATCGGGGTAAACTAAAATTTCACAGATTCTAAGTCTATAACATCCTAATTACATATATCCTCAGTGTATCCACTTAGAAACTATCAACTTAGTAATGAAGATCCTGTTTTAATTCTCAAGTATAACGTACTTATAGTAACACCAAATAATCCTACAGTATTTTAAGTTTAATGTTATGTTCTACTGTTCTCATTGTGGTAGGGTTGGTAAGATTTTAGATTTGTTGCAACCACACAACTACACTTAGGCACATGCTAGTCAACCCTCGGATAATATTGGTGATCAGGCTATATCTTCCCAGTTTTGACCATATGTCTCTAACCCACTTGTGTTGCCCAACAATCGTGATTCTTTTGTACTGTCCTAGTGACACTGATTTTAGTATGAATGCAGGAACGTATACTTTATTAAATATTTTACTATTTAAAGTATAAACTCTTGGTCAGAGTATTTTTTAATCCCTTATGTATTTATAGTTAGTATATCTTTTATGGGTTGATATACTTAATTCACTATAAACAATGCTCTGATACCAATCTGTCACACCCCAAAACCAAGAACGGCGGAAACATTCTGGGGCGGATGACATCGTGTACAATATCACAACAATGAAAAGTAGTAAACAAGCAACAACATCATCCATTGCATTAATAATAGAATTATTATACAAGTGTGTTCTGTCAAATTTTGATAAACACTAAAGCATAAATCAAAATGAAAGATGCGTCTTGATCGAGCACCATCTTTCCTGAACCTTGCATCGGTACCTGTCTATGGTTGACCTGAGGATACAAGTAATTTTGAAAGCGAGTATTAGCTTTGAAGCTGGTGAGATCATAAGTATTTTAGTGTCTTAATTTGTATGTAAGAAATTGTTTGTAAATGAACTGTAAGTATGGAAAAATGTAGATGAACTGTAAGTATAAAAATGTTTGTAAAACAACTGTAAACGTTTGAAAAACCCTAGAAATCCCTATGATTCCTACTTTATATAAAGGTGTCTTCTACCAAGACTTAACTGTTCTAAATGTTCGTTTCTTGTAAAAGTGTGTAATTTTCCCAAGTGTAACTATCATTATCAAAATATAGTTTTTACATTAAATGTTTAAGTGAAATGATCACTAAATATATGAAAAGGGGAAATTAATGTAGTACTATAGTGTTGTATTATAGGAACTACTGCTGTACTAACTACCTTAAACCAGATTTATATTAAGGTATTATGTGATTAATTGCACCATACTATCGACTGGTAACAACGGCATACGAATGGTCGTAAAATGGAATGACGTTTGGCACCCACAGACCTGCAGGTCCGGCTGTAGCTAGTAGTAAGGTGTAGGATAGTCAATCCAGTATAGATCTATACGGAAACTCACGCTCTCCCTCCAAGAGAATTCTGGCTACAACTCAGGCCATGACATTTAAGGCATGCTCCGATACAGTGGATCACAATTGTTAACGTATTCATGTATATGTAATGTAATGTTACTTGTTCTAGTATCGTTGTATATGTTCTCTTCCTAGTATAGTTGTATATGTTCTCCTTCTAATATAGTTGTATATGTTCTCTTTCTAGTATAGTTGTATATGTTCTTCCTCTAGTATAGCTGTATATGTTCTTCTCCTAGTATAGTTGTATATGTACTCATAGTAATGTAATGTATATGTTCTCATAGTAATGTATGTTCTCTCTATCTAGCAAGTATTGACTCATGAATGAATTGACTCATTGTATGATATCGCATTCTAGTAATAGTTCTAGTATCTTCCTAAACTACCCATATGGTAGTTTACTAGTAATCTAACTGGTACGTATGGACATGAATGTATACCCTTGCTACCCAAGGGCATGGGATGAACTGGAAGGGCCTTTATGACTATATATGTATATATGTTATATAACTAATATTTAAACGACCTTCGGACGAGTACCCGATATCCCACCAGACCACATCTCAAGCGCGAAAAGGAAATAGGGTGGATAGCCTTCCTAAGTCTTTTAAACATTTCTTATATAACTATACATATAGAGGAATGCAATTTATAATATTAAAAGCATAAAACAAGTTTTGTAAAATCTTAGAACTTAATTATTTTATAAGAAAAGATCGAATTGATGTCAATAGATCAAACAGTTTGAAGTGAAAATAGTTTGAAGTAAAACGATTTGGTAATAGCTTGGAGTAAAACGGATCAGAGTAAAATGGTTTGAAAAGGATCATACAATGTGTAATGAACAGTTTACTAAGAATTTTTAAACATATAAAACATTTAAGAAAATCATTTGAAGAACCTGTTTGGTAAAACGGTTAATGTGTAGTAAATCATTTGAATGTTTCATATTAATCACATGTGATTGATATAATAACTAGCATAATTCTACTTATTAATCACATGTGATTGATATAATAAATAGCATGATTCTACTTGTATCCCCCCATAAAACATTTAAAAGCAGTTTAAAACATTAATTAAGGGGTATGAACTCACCTGCAGTAAGTGATTGGAATTGAACGAACTGTTATCGTAAGGAAGGATCGGACAAGTGCTTGGTGTCAAGTGAAGACTTTAGACACACACAATGATCCTAATTACATATGAAGACATATGTATATAAATAATTAGTGATTAAAACACTAATTATACAAGTATAAGCATTTTAATGCGAGGAAAACACTTTTGGTCAAGTGGTAGGAGGCAAATGGGTTGTAACAAAGGAGTGCAAAGCCTCTTATGGGAGTTTATGGTCAAATGACCATATGCTTTGGATTTTACGGCCCGAGGGAGTAAACACCTGGCCGTAAACTCACAATAAGGTCTCTAAATGAAGCTTAGAATTAATACAACTCTAGTGGTGAATTGTTCCAAGGCTTAAACAATTGATTGGGCTTCCTATTGACTCCATTGAGGAGTTCACGGCCCTGGGACCATATCCCATGGAGATTACGGCCGTAATCTCCCTTGGGGGAAGGTTTATGGTGCTTTCAAGTCCCTAAATTATCAAGGAATGCATTAAGGCAATTGTCCAAGGCTTTAGAAGGATTTATGGCACCATTTGGCACCATATATTGGAGTTCGTGGCCCTGGAACATCTTGGGTCGTGAACACCCTTTTCTTGGTGTTTTAATGGTGTTTGCTATCTCCAAACACACTTGGGTACTTGTCTAAATTCAATCCTAAGCCTTAGGAAGTGTTTGTGGCATCAAAACACCCCTAACTAGAGTTTTCGGCCCATGAACCATTTGGTCATGTGTTTGCGGCCGTGAACACCCCTAGGTGTTGGTATTTTGATTGTTTCGGGTCTTAGACACATCAAGGTAATGCGCTATGCTAGTCTCTTGGTTAAATGAAGGCGTTTAGGGCATTTTGGCACTTAAACATGGAGTTCACGGCCCAAGAATCTCCTTGGCCGTGAACTCACTTTCATCCTTGTTTCTAATTGATTTTGGTTTCCTAAACATGTAATGGAGGTTTCTAGTTTGAGTTCCAAGGATTTGAGGGGCATTGGGACACTTTTGGCCCTTAAAATGGAGTTCACTCCCCAAGTGTTCTTAGGCGGTAAACTCCTAAATCTTGGGGTTTTGGTCCGATTTTGATGTTTGTAAACACAATCTAAGCTATATAATATAACTATATTGAAGTACTCACAATTTGGGATAAAAACCCAAAGATCCGTGAGAGAGAATTTGGCTTTTCTCTAATTGGAAATGTAACTAATGAACTATTTTGGTTCAGATTTCTATATATAGTCCTGAGACTTTTGGCAGAAAATATTTTTTTTCTCGGAATGTACTTTAATATCCTAGAGTATTGGAATAACAGTGTTGCACAAAACCCTAGTGCGTCCATTCTCCTAATATCTCCTTAAGTGTAAATCCAGAAAAACTGCCAAACTTATACCCGAAGTCTGGAATTTCACTGAAACTGTTCTAACTTTTATTGGCTTGATATGGTTTGTTCAGAATGGAAATTTCGGGTTGTGAAAAGTTCATAGGTTTATGGCATAACATAGTTTTAAATTATGAAAATCTGAATATTGATAAAAGTTTCCATAAATGAAACTTCATTGCTAAAATAAGTAAACAAGTTTTAATAAACAGTAGCTTGTTGCTAAAATGAGTAAAGAAGGTTGCATAAATAGTAGTTTATTGCTAAAATGAGTAAGCGAGTGTATACATGTATAATAAACAAACAATGTTTTTTCAGCCAAGCCTATGACAGACGTCCTATCAAGATCTATGCTTATCGTTCCATAGATAGACATAGTAAAATGCACTCCACAATCGGATGAGTGAGAAATTGTCAAATTCCTAATAACGCTATCCATAATGACCATTGACTAAAAAAGTTAATGGTTGAAGTAAAGTGTAAGGGACTTAGACGATCAGCGCTCGTGTTTCACAAGCGCATACACATACATGAGGATTTAGCAACCAAATTGATTCAAGTTAAATTACATACAACAAACCTAAATAAAATTTTGACATACTTTCCACCCCAACACGTAAAACCGAAAATAACGGCTGTGAATACTCACAATGCTTTGAGATGATGGTAACGATGCATTGAACTAAGTTTACACAACCTATTACTGATGTCCTACAACTATATTACACACTAGTGAGTCTCTAATCGAAATCTAATACTAGTATACTAATCTTATATAATAAAATTATGCCAATAATGTTTAAAAAGTTTGATTTTGAATAAGTTACAATACTTTTCTGGAAAATTCAGAATTCCATGAATCTAGTTGATAAATTACAATTTAAGTGGAAAATTTCCATATTTGAAATGTTAAAATTTGGTATTTGGAAGATGTTCCAAAGACTAAATTTTCAAAAACTAAATCAAATTAGTTCTATAACTTCCCAAACTTTGTATTTCAGTTTTAACTGAAGTCAAAGACCTTAAGATAAATTTTTAATTTGTCTAATTATTTTTCGTCATTTTAATTCTTTGAATAATCATAAAATATTGGAAAAATAGTAAACCATCATAAATATTTCTTATGATTTTTGTGACACTGTTATACAATGTCTAGAAGCTAGGAAAAATATTAAATTATATTCTTAAGTAGTAGAACTCGATTTTTTAACTTATATGCATTAATTGAGATACAATTTAAAATATATGGTAAATAGTAAAGCATATTCACCAAACCTTTTATTCTTGTTTCCATAGTAAATTATAATAACTTGGTAAATTTGCTTGAAATTTAGACAAGTTTAACTATTTTCCCACCATTTAATTCCTTCAAATCATCATAAAATAGTGAAAAATACTAAACAGTTAAAAAAATTTCCAATCTTTTTATACAACATATATACAATGTATATAAGTTGGGAAAAATATCAAAAATGATTTTAAAATAGTGTAGTCCGATTTTTGGATTTATGGGTGTTTAATCTTAGGAATATAGAAAACAAAGTAGTAAACAATAGAGCAAAATCATCAAACTTTTTATTTGTTATCCTACTATAATAGAAAATGTCTTGGTAACACCTTAAACATTCATTAAATCCAGTAAAAATAAGACATTGCCATGGAAAAATCTGTAAATTTGTTTATAAAGGTTTTATAATGTCCAAAAGGTGCGACAATCATCACACATGGCTTTCAACATTCATAACTGTATTTTACCATTTATTTGTTCTCAACAAAAACAAAATCGAAATAAATAGAAAATACCCATTAAAAATCATGCAACTTCATATAATATCTTTATTCTGTGTATAGGTAATCCCAAAATTTTCCTAGAATTTATTAACCTTAAAAAGTATTTTATGTGAATTATTACTCCATTTCCTTGCAAAATTACAACAATTAGAGAAAATGATTTATTTTCTAAAAAGTTGTAGATCATTTTGTTTTCTTGTTGGGATTCTGGGAAAAATCATTTTAGGACAGAAAAGGAGTTTTAGATATTTTTTGTGAATAAAATCCTTTGTACGCATTCTTAACAATATACTTTGATCATCAAGCCTTTAAGCTTGATGTTCATCACATGCATCATGGTTTGAAGACCATGCATGGACTTATTTTATTCAAAATTATGGTTTTAAAAGAAAATTTTGCATGCATGTAGTTGATGAACATTAAGACTTGTAAAAACTCAAATTTTTGGGTTTGACATAGGTTTTGGTCCTTGGGTTTCACCATCAAACAACATGTATGAGGGTGTCGGTGAAATCCTACCGCCATCATCATCAAAACCATGGGTATATGTATGTGTTCATGATATTACAATAAAATGGTATAGAAGGAGAAGAAAATACAAGAAAATCATGAAACTTGAAAGAAAAATGAAGGAGAATGACGGGTCATTGTGTTTACCTTGATGAACACTTCAAAATGATGATGTTTTGCAGTAAAAACGGATGCCCTTGGCTGGAATTTTCGAAATTGAGAGAGAAAGGTAGAGAGGAAATGAGTGGTGGTGGAAATGAGAGAAAGAGATGGAGTATTAGAGAAAATGAAAGAAAGAGTGTACGTTTTGTTTAAATTATTGAACTATGGGAAGAGAGATGAGATGAGAGAGAGAGAGAGAGAGAGAGACAATCGAGATTTTAGGGATAAAGAGAGAGATTCTCTCTTCTTTTTTTATAATCATTCCACCGTTTTTTTATAAAATTCCCCAATTTATATAAAATGTACATTTTATATAAAATTGTGCTCATAAATCTTGGATTTTTGGCTTATAAAATTAGGTTAATGTTAATGAATTAAATTTATTTCATTGATAATATTTCCACATTTTAAATATTTTAAGATAATATTATTGATAGGTTTTTGATATAAAATATAAGTTTTTTTTTTCATAAAAACCAGCAATGGAAGTCTTTAAGAATAACAAGTTTACTTTTAGTTTATAACAAAACCAAACCATCATGGATCCATTTATATAGGTTATAATGAAATAAAAAACAACCATAAAGTGTTTTAGAATGACAACCTTTGAAGCCTTTGAACCCACTTGGTTTTGGGGTGTTGATGAAGATAACAAAAAATAAAAGTGCATAATTTTCTCTATGTGTATCCACCATCAAGAGTAAGGTACTTGGTATGCTAGTTCCTTCTTGTATTTTAGAGTGTCTTTAGCCTTTAAGTGCTTAACTCAAATACGCACTAAAGGAGACAACCCAAAGAAGCTTTAAATCACTAAACTAACTTGAAAAGAGAGAGAAGTGATGAAGAGAAGAGAGTTTCGGTCATCTCTGTAAGAAAGGCATTAAGACATTAAACTAGCAAAAAATCATGCAAGACACATCCTTTATATACTCCATGCTATGTAATGCCTAACCACTAAAATACTCTAAATTAATGTCTAGCTTAAGGAGCATGAGAGACAAGTTATGGAGGTTGACAAGCAACCTCCATTCTTTAAATATTTTTTCGGCCGTACCTCTAAAAAGAGGATGGATTCTTTAATTTTTATAAACTCTAAGTTTATAAAATATAAACTTTGTCTTTAGGTAAAAGGAAAAAGAATCGAACTAGCCCAAAAGGTTGTGCATGACTTATTAATTCATACCATATGAAATAATAACTAGTTATACTCTCTTATAATTATTATTTTCATAAAACAATAAATTGTCCCTAATTAAAGTACAAGAATTGATATTATTCATTAATAATCATATTAATAATAAATATACAAAATATGCCAACTTGATAAAGGTGTGACCCTATAGGATCATATATTAGTAGCAATATCACTCAATAATGATTATTGGGCATATAGATTCAACAATCTCCTACTTGCACACGATTCATTACAGACTGACATAGACAATAGTTGACGTCTAGCAACGAGTATTGCCCCTAACAACATATGAAGGCTGTCATCTAATCAATAATCAATTCCATGAGCTCTAAGCTACAATTGTTACTAAAGGTGTGGTATCAATTATTCCTTTGTCTCAGACATCATGTCATACATGAGATATGGATCGCCATCAAATTTGATTTGTATAAACTTTGTGAATACAAACATATTCATCTTTATATATAACTCATATATAAAGAAAACTATTGAGAATGTATTAGATGCTTAAATATGACTTAGATACCAATACTTTCATAATGGGATTACTCATAGTCATAATGCACTATACATTAATCATCTTTATATGCGGTTCTCCAAATCTCCTTTAGTGTTCATCTTTTAGTAAGGCCATAGATGTCTAATTCTCAACAAATAAGAAGGACAAATACCATCTCGACTACATATGGTCATCAGTGTTGTTCATGTAATACCCAACGACGGCCCTTATGACTACCTTTAACGGAACAACGTTAAACCATGTCAAAGCACAACAATTCCTACACTTCAAATCCCAAATATGTATCACAGGTCTAAGAATACAAATATACCACCTTGATCAAAACATCACTCTTGACTAAAATCCGTAAAGTGATTTTGATGCGGGTCAAGTACAATACTTATTCTCCTAATCAAGTATGAAGTTGGCAGTAACTCTTGCTATTCTCATCTCCATGAGCATCCACCAATCCAATCATATTAGTCTTACTTGATAGATGCTGCCACAACTGTGAACGACTATAGACATTTAGAATAACCTAGTTATTCAAGGATTTAAACATGCTAATATAGAACACAAAAATTATTTAATATAGTACTCATATCCAATATCTCAACTCATTATAATATATGTTGTTTTTATTGTTCCAATATCCAAATACTAAATTTCAATCAAATACATCTACTTAGATCAACAAGGCCCTATGGCACCAGCTTGAGTTTGATGCTTTAGCTAATGAAGGATCTTCGTTAAGTAGATTTGTCAAACTTGATTTGTATAAACTTTGCGAATACAAACATATTCATCTTTATATATAACTATTATATAAAGAAAACTATTGAGAATGTATTAGATGCTTAAATATGACTTAGATACCAATACTTTCATAATGGGATTACTCATAGTCATATTGCACTATACGTTAAACATCTTTGTATGTGGTTCTCCAAACCACATTGTACTATAACTATGATTTATAACTATAATTAAAATCTACATTGATACACTATCCATGCACCTTTCTCTTAATTCACAACGAGGGCACGCCCGATTGAGAAACATTTCGATTTAGTTATAAGTTTAGCATATATGAAACATCTTAAACATAGCTTCCTTTCAAATACTCCGCAGATTGGGAATAATTCTCTAGTTCTCGCAAGCACTTTAGAATGTTCCTTTAAGTCACACCATGACTTGTTCTTGGATTGTACTGGTATCATTCGACATGCTCTAAGCATATAAATTATTTGCCCTTCATGCACAGTCATGAAATTTATGATTAATCCAATTGCAGCAACATATGGAATACAATCATATAATCTAGCTCAAAAACATTTGCACTAGGATTTGCTCAAAAATCATTTCATGCGCTCCCACTAGATTTGTAGAAAACACAAATGTCTTCTTGATTTATAATTAAATCACATTATGCAATTATCTTATAAGAAATAAGATTCTTACTTTGAGATGTTAGCTTAAATCTGGAAGGATTTTCATTCATGTATGTTTTCTCCTTTGAAAACTCATTTACTTTTTATAGTCAAACAATATCGAGGAAGATTAATCAAGACCATACTTGATAATCATACACGACTGTGTCTCTATGTGTTTTATTAGTTTCTGATAAACTATTGAGCATATTCAACAACAACTGAAAATTTTCTTGGTCCAAACTATGATGCATTTATCTTATGGATCTTTAGCTCTTAAAGTTCCAAATTGCTCCCACTTAGAAAAAGAACTTTATAAGAACTTGTCTTATGGAATGAAAATTAGTGGGATTAGTAAAAACTTATACTAAACAATCATTTAAGTTTGTAAAAATAAATGCAATTAGTAGATGCTAGAGTGGTTAAACTCATTGTCTAACATAAGCTCCATAACTTCATACCTTTTAGATAAGGACAAACCATTACATCCTTCGTCTAATGAAAGTATTTTCTCCACTTGTTTGGTTGGAATATATATATATATATATATATATATATATATATATATATATATATATATATATATACATCTGTTGTAGTGAGTATAATTCCATAAATTTATTAAGTAAATAGCTCTTTTAAAAACATCATATAATAGACTAAAGGGTCTATTTTTATCCATTTCAAAAACTTATACCATCGACATTCAACCAGTGGCCAAGTGACCTATCCCACTAGAGAATTCGAAGCCTACCCTGAACATCAAAATATAGATCCAAGTTACAAAGAGATTTTGTGCCACAAAAAGCATAAAATTACGAGTGAGTGTTTTTGTCAGAATGAGTTGTGAATCGATTCCACAATTCCTAAGATGTTCCAAGAAGACTTGGTTTACAAAACTCATTTTATTTATCAAAACAAAAGGATTATGATGATCTCATTAAGTTGTATTTCAATCTTCACTATGAAACAATTTGAGCAAATCAAAGGTTTTATCAATAACGAATAAAAGTCATTAGTGAAATTGATTAAACATCTATTACCAAATCTATTCATGGATTGAAAAGATTACACACATCACTTATGTATAATTCTTTGCCAAGTTTTTTGTTCCTTAACTACTAATAGACAAAGACACTTGTGAATCATCCTCCTATATGAATAGGACTCACATATATCAAATGAATCAATCTTA
Organism: Lactuca serriola; assembly: GCF_051521515.1. NCBI lineage: Eukaryota > Viridiplantae > Streptophyta > Magnoliopsida > Asterales > Asteraceae > Lactuca > Lactuca serriola. The sequence goes on along the minus strand of NC_136413.1, from coordinate 81,502,770 downwards.
TTTGCCTTTAAAACTTCCATCATTTTGAAGTTGGTATATATCTTTCATATTTATATAGTCATGATGATTATGACATAGATAAGCTTGAATCAAATATCATTTGATTAATTAGGTGTTATGATTAGAACCATCAATTTAATGAAACCTTAGAGATTTACTTCATAATTTATAATTATGTGAAAGATTATGTAACATAGAATTCATCGTTTCAGAACATGAATGTGAATATCAATTAAATGATAAGTAAATATGGATTTATTCATAAATTACAATTTTTACATGTCCCTATAAGGATAGGTACAAAACATCCAATGTTTAAATAAAGACTATAACATCACTTGTTATATCTTCAAAACGAAATATCATTCGTTTGTAATCAGTTGATTATTTCTCCCAATCATCAACACATAATATCAATTATTAGTGTCACCATAAGTATACAATACTCAAGTGAATGATGGAAAAATAAATATTTATATCATATAGATATCCGAAGTCTTGTCCAAGCAGGACTTCTTCAACTCGATGAGATTAGAGAAGCAATTTCTCTTTCAATGTCCAATTTCTTCCACAATAAAAACAACATAAATCGTTGAGTACATAATCTCTTAGACTTCGTTTATTCAAAGCTTTAACAGACTTGAAGTACTTTCTAGTGTTCTGATAGAATATATGCCTTACTTAATGAGACATCTGATATGTTTCATAATTATCCAAGACTTTCTGCAAGTCAATGCTAATTACTCTAGTATGATGTGAGATACATCAATATCATCACAATAATACTTCCATCAAAGTATCATGATCAGACAGACTAGCTTGCAGAAGTTATTCAGGTGATCTCTCAATATATATAAAATCTATTTATCCTTAAGGTGGAAACTCAAGATATTATACCAGTTATAGAAATTATAATCATCAAATGTTACAGTCTCTGGAGACTTAACAAGAGAGAGATTTTGCAGGGTGTAAGAGTATTAACAGAGTTTAACAAAGTTTCATTTAGTATTTTGAAAATTTAGTCTTTAAAAATTAATACCTTTTATATTTTCTTAAAAGGTTAATTTGTTAAAGTCTAGGATCTAAGTAACGAAACAAGTAAATGGTTAGGTGACCTTTATCCCATAAACTTATTCAAACTCGGTAGGTAGCGATTATTGTAACACTTGTTTCAGGTATCATTTAATTTATCTAAGTTTTAGGGTTTTGTGCTTGGACTCGGCGAGTTGGGGAGCTCCAACTCGTCGAGTAGAGATCATTTGTGAGGACGTGGGATTTAGATCCTACTCGGCGAGTCGGAAGGCCCCGACTCGACGATTAGGCGCTATAAAGGAAAACCTAACTTTTAGGGTTTGCACCCTATATAATGGACTTAATTCGCCTCTTGTGGCCTCCCTTACCACTTCACTACCTGGAGAAGAAACCCTGAGTCGTTCTTTGCTGTTTCCTTGTGATTGAGAGGCTTAGAGAGAGTTTCTCATGCATTTAGTTGAAGGAGTTTGAAGATTGAGAAGCTTGGAGCAGGAAGGAGGCTGTAGATCCAGCATCTACAATGTTTGGGCACCCATTTGAAGGTAAAAAGCATTTACCTTGATGATTCTAGCATTAGATCCCCTTTTCTTAGGTTTTAGGCCATTTCTAGTATATTTGTGAATCATTTCGGGTGTTGGGTAAGATCTAGAGTTGCAACTTCAGATCTGGACTCCTCTATGTCCTTAGAGTCATAAGGTTATTGCATTTATCAAGCTTGGTCCTCCTCTTTGTATTAAACCTCTCCCTTAGCTTCGTTTTGGCAATTAAGAGCTTGCATGCATGTAAAGTTTGCAACTTTACGTGGAAACCATGCCTTAGGAGGCTAGATCTGCAATTGGGAGCTTTGGGGTAGCTTAAAAATGACTAAACACAAAGAGGACTGAAGGAACTCATCGAGTCCCTTAGCCAACTCAACGAGTCGAGTAGGCTTTGCCCGTTTTCAAGATTTCGAGTGATTTCTATGAAGGATTGGGTTTTTCGATGAGTTATTGGATGCACTTGACGAGTTGAGGTCAACATGGACTGTTGACCTTGACTGTTGACCATGACTTTGAACAGGGTTGACTTTGAGGATAATTATGGTATTTCGTGATTGTGACAAGTAATCACATGATGATTATAGGCAGTTGAGTTGGAGCAGTGTAGGATTTATCTGATCTTAGCTTGTCAGTTCAGCATTCACGAGAGGTGAGTCTCCTCATCATAGCAATGGGTCGAAGGCACCAAGGCTGGCCCATTTTGTGATATGTGGTATACTCATTGTTATATACATATGTGGTATGATAGTTAGTTATGCTTAGTGTTATGCTAGCTATATATGTGATACTTGCAGGGAAGACCATGCAGGGAGCCCATGACACTTGGATGTAAGACAATATGAGGGAGACCATGGATTATCAATTAAAGACCCTTGCAGGAGCCCATGACACTTCGATGTAAGACCATGTGGGGGAGCCCATGGCTTTCTAGCTAAAGACCATGGGGGTGCCCATAGCACTTAGGTGTATGACCATGTTGGGGAGCCCATGGCATCCTGGAGTAAGACCTTGGGAGGAGCCCACGACAGCCTTATATGTTTGTATGCATGACTTATGTAGTCTATGTAGCTTTTATAGCTAATATGATGTGTGTACATGTGGATTGTATGTGGGGTATGCTCTGGGGAACTCACTAAGCATTAGCTTACAGTTTGTGGATTTGTTTTAGGTACATCTAAGCCCAAGGGAAAAGGCTTAATGGTGCGACATGCACTCTCTATCCAACATTTTTATGGGACACTTTGATGAATGGAATAATATTGTTATTCTTAAGAATTTGAAAACAATTGTATTGAGATTTTAAGGTTTTGGAAAGTGTTTTGACCATTTAAAAATGAAAATTTGCTTTTGAAAATTGGGTCGTTACAAGTTGGTATCAGAGCCTTCGTTTGATGGATTCGGGCACACTCTCAGGTGTGTTAGGACTCAAACTAAGGAAATGGTAAAAAAAATTTCATATTAAAAAATAAAAACATTTTAGAACGAGAAAAAGGAGAGTTTAATGCACGCTATCGGCCGAGCCAAGTAAGTAGTTCCCCCAGTATGTTAGCCATGTTATACTTATATGTGAGTTACGATAATCGTATGAATCTTGCTATGTGTATGCTTTTAAAATTGTATATAGTTAGGTTCTTATAGCCTCAGAATGATTGATTTGACCTTATTTCGTGTTCCTTGTATGGTTGTGGTCTTAGGGTGGAGTCTATTATTCGAAAGTCTATCTGATCCTGTACCGTGTATAATTTACATGTATAAGACAACCTATTATGATTGAGTTCTGATTTAATATGGATGAAGAAAATCTTAGGTTACCCTAGGATTTGGGCTATGTGGTGGTTTGTGTGATATGGTTTGTTTTGGGACGAATTAGATTTATCAGGTAGAACCTTTGGGAAGTTACATGTCGGCGTGGAAGGTAGTATTAGGCTCGTACTACTGAAAGCACATGACCTGTACCCGAATCATTGTTAGACCTGGAAGATCTAAGGAGGACCGGTGTGGGAGGATCCCCTCGATGGACATCCTGATCATTATGTTTTATGGTATTGCAGTAAAGTATGGTGGTGACACTACATGGAGCTGGGGGATCAGGATCGGGATCTGGATCTGGGTCGGACTATGGTACCGAGCCAATTGACGAGAAGCTACGTGAGGTTGTTGCAGCAGAGGTTACGAGGGGCATCCTTGATGCTACCCCAATTATCGTTGGGATGGTCAAGGAGGGTATGATGGAGATCATGGGGGAGAGGCTCAAGACATTCCGAGCCGAGATTGTTGCGGGCCAGGTAGAGGCCCAAACTCCCTCGTTCCGTGAGTTCAAGGCGTGCGGGGCGCCAATGTTTTTTGGGGTCAGGGACCCCATTGTTAGCCGACGCCGGGTGGCAGACATAGAGAACGCCGAGCACACGAGTTCATGCCCTGATGCGGCAAAGGTGGGGTTTGCTTCATGTTTGTTGAGGGATCAGGCCCATGATTGGTGGGGAGAGATTACGAGCCAGGTGAGAGCAGCCGGTGTGGCTAAGATGACATGGGTCGAGTTTGTTAGGCTATTTTACTTGGAGTTTGCACTACCTATCGAGGTGCAACGGTTAGTGAGGGAGTTTCATGTGCTTCAGCGGACCACCGAGACTATAGCAGTGATCACCACCAAGTTTCGGGAACGGGCATTGTTGATCCCACAATATGCTACGGATGAGGACACGAGGAGGAAGAGATATCATTCCATGCTGAGGGATGATATCCAAGAGTTTGTAAGTTTTACAGGGTGCAAAAACCTGAATGAGATAGTGAAGAAGGCCTGTAAATGGGAGACGGAGTTTGACTTCTGCACCAAGCAGAAGCCTGAGCAGACACATATAGCAGTAGGTCAGGCTAAAAATCCTAAGACCTCAGATTCTTCTAGTAGGGGCCAGCAAGGCCGTGGCCAGTGTGCCAAGTGCGGTAAACCACATAGTGGGGCTTGTCGGATAGTGGGCTCGGGATGTTATGCATGTGGCCAGCCGGGTCACTTGAGCAGGGATGGCCCCCAAGAAGGGCTTGCTTTGTTTTCACTGAAACCAGATGTAGTTGTGATTTAATCGAGTTAAGAAACAAGATCAAAAAGACAAACAAAATTAATAACACTCAGAGTAAATAAAATCTTGTTTCAGCTCGTATTATGCTTCCTTGATACAATCAGCGAGACCGAAATGATGTAAAAGTTCTTATCTATCTACTGTACCTTCCCATATTTATAGGAGAAAACAAAGCATACAAAAAAAACAGAGGACCAGACAATATAGTTTCGAAACAACAATGCCTTTGTAAATAACATTACATCACATAACGAACATTGCTACAATTTCGACACCTTACAACTAACCTCGAATCATACAATCTCCCCCTTTGTAAGCAGTGTTGAAATCAGGTTATCAAAGCTTGAGCAGCCATATGTAATGTTCTTCGAATCCCCACATACTAGTTCATGACCTTCTTTAATCCAGCCTTATCCCCTTCATTGTTCTTCTTACAACTGTTCATACGCATAATCAAGTTTGTATATTCAACAGTTGTGTATCTTTCGACATCACTTGACCGAAATAAGAACTTTGTTTTTTTTCCTTTCTTACTCTTCCCCACGAAAAAATTCCAAACAGCTTCAGATAAATCTCACCATCAACATACATGTTCAAATCAAATTGACTCTTCAACACTGATTGGGGAACTGTGATTTGCTTTCCTATTGACAGTGCTAATTCAACATCAGTCAATGCTAGAAAATCATAGTAATTGTCTGTGAAAAGCATGATATGGCCCAATCCCAGATGTAGCACTTCTTTACTTGTTCCCTGAAGTTTTGAAGCATCCAAGTCTTTGAGAATAATTGCAACTTGAATCAGATCATTCAAGTTCATCAGAGAAAAATCTGCAATTGAGAAGTCAAGAGCAACATTGTTTTCCCTCAAAACATGGTATCAAAAATTTTGTAGCATGTTTTCGAAAAATACATCCTTTGTTATACTTATCACTCAGACAATCTTCACGAGTAACCATACCTCTTCTTGATCCTTTCCTAACATAGTGTGAAACCACAACTTCATATGGATAAAATCATATTTATCCTTGAATTGATCAACAATCTTGTACTGGGTTGTGAGAAACATCATTTTATTGACAGGAAAATCGAGTGACTCATATCAGAATTCTCGATAGCATAACTTTTCATGGGCTTCTTCTCGAACTCATACATCTCATTATAAGCAACTCTTGCTTCGATATTTTCATAACTATGCAGCTTTCTTGGATCTCCTTTGTTCAAAATAGAAAGATCATTTTGTCGAAGCCTCAAAATACTCTGAATTTGACATTGCTTTTCTGTCTCTGCATCTATCTCAACTTTCCTTTCTTCCTTCTATTTCTTAACTACAACCCCTTTTCCTCTATCTTGATTTGTTGTAGTTTTCTTGGGTTTCGAAGAACTTCCCTCACCAGTGGACCCAATTATTATGCCTTTAGAAATTGGCCTTATAGTTGTAAGAATTGCTATTACAGGTTCAACTTTCAAAATTGTTGATTTTGGTGTAGGAGTATGAGTTGTAAAAACCTTTCCAACAACCTTTACCTCTTCATCTGATTTGCCAGAGGCACCTTCTCCTTTACCAACATGTCTTCTTTCTCCCCCTGACACCCTTGTGACAACAGGTGGGGCATTTGTTGGTAAGAGACTTATCAACTGAGACAATAGGGCTATCTCCTTCTGAATTGTTGTTTCAAACAGACGAAACTACTGAGTTAAAAACTCAGGAGTTAGAAGGGAGGATGAACCAGATTTAGAAACTAGCTCTTTGAGTTCACGAAGCATAACATCAATCTTTCCAAAATTGCTAAGATCATCAGTTGCTTTTGATGGGTTTTGAGCATTCTAACACTCCTATGGTGTACATGCAACCCTAGAACCTTGGATCTATGTTTGACTAAGATACATGCAAATAATTATTTTTCCAAGGCTCTTATCCTAACTAGCATGGCATGGGGTACTTGAATCAAATAAATCTAGTATAATTACTTAGCTTGTAGTAGTAGTTGATTATATGGAGTTTGAGAGCCTAGCACCAATAATGTGGATGCCTCAAATGGAAGTCACAAATCACCACAAACTTGGAAACTTGAGAGAATAATCACAACCTTTCTTGAAACCGACCCTCTTAGTATACTCACCACAACTAGTGTTATTTCAAGAACTAAAGCCCCCCTTTATATAGTGTGGTGGATTAGGGTTACATCCATGTAAACCCTAATACCCATGTCTTTTCATTTCCATGAGATCCATGGGTTAAAGCTCCATGGAGTATCCATGGACTTTCTATGCAAGCCTAGCCCATTCCAAATAAGCATTAGCCCACACTATATAAATACAAGATCCCATATTTAATTAGTCATACTTTTGATCTCTAAACTAATTCTAGATTAATTATAGATCAACACTAATTAAATAATATGATTTTATATAATATATTATAACTTATAATATATTAGTAAATCATAACTTATACTATTCTCAAAAGATTATCCGTAAATTGTTCGGGCGAAGTGCAACCCAAATGGACCATGCCGGGTAGGGTCAGGTACATACCAAATATAGTTATGGACTTAGATACTATATCCAATAGTCTCCCATTTGGATGAGTCTAATAACTATAGTTGCAAGTATGACTTTAGGAACCGATCAACAATCGTAGCTCTTAAAACTCTGTTGAACTATGAAGCGCCATTTTAGATAAGTGATCATATAATCCTCTATTCTAGATATCAGTCGGACAAATACATGGAACATGGTCTTGCTTATTGTCCAACATTTGTTTCCCGATTTCCAATTTGTTTGACATAGAACTTAACTTAACAAATCAATTTAGTTCTGACCAGGCCCGATACATAGGTCAAAACAAAATCATCGAGGGGCGTAGATATCGCTTCTAATTCTAGAAGCAACAGATAAACTATGACTCATATATTTGCTCTACTACTTGTTGAATTACACACAGAGGCACGGTTTATAGCATCAAGTTACCAATGCGTTTTCGTGCAATCAATACATAACCAACTCATAGGCAACAAATCATATCTTTAGGTTTGAAGAATTATATGATATTACCGGCTCACGATCACTCAAGATAAATTCCATGAAGTGATAATAGTAAGTGTGGGTTGAATCCAATACTCAAAACTTATGAGCACTCATGAGTGTTTTAGCCCCACTTTGTCTAACATCTTAGACCTCTACAAGCCAACCCATGACAATCTTGATTCATATCTACTTCCAACATACGACTGACCGTGGAGAGTTTGAATAATATGATACATACCTTAACATAATTATTCTGGAAGTCAAAACATGCAAAAAGAAATAATAGTAAACGATTGACAAGAGATAGCAACACCTTACACATAATAAACAACTTTTATTTATCATCAAATGTCAATTACGTTTTACAAATTTCAATATTATCTAACTACTAAAACTAATATCATCCTTCAGCCTATGCTCCGAGCATGTTGGAGATGCTTAACCCGATGATACCCTCTTTGCCACGAGGATTCCTTCTTCTATTCGATGTCTGATGAAGTGATATTTTCTGTCAATGTGTCTGGAACTCCTATGATCTCTTGGTTCCTTGGCTAAGGCAATCGCACTATTGTTGTCACAGAAAATCTCCATTGGCTCTATTATAGCTGGTACAACTCCAAGGTGTCTGATGAAGTTCTTTAGCCATATAGCCTCCTTTGCTGCCACGCTTGCTGCTATATACTCTGATTCACAAGTGGAATCTGCCACTATATCTTGCTTGGAACTTTTCCATGTAATTGCCCCTCCATTTAGGGTAAAGACCTAGCCCGACCGAGAGCAGAAATTATCCCTGTCAGTCTGAAAGCTAGCATCACTATACCCTGCTACTTTCAAGTAATTGCCCCTCCATTTAGGGTACTCTGTACTGACAAAACCCTCTGGCTGAACCATGTAAACATCTTCAGCCAACTTTCCATTAAGGAAAGTGGTTTTGACATCCATTTGCCATATTTCATAGTCATGAAATGCAGCAATGGCTAACATAACCCTAATAGACTTAATCTTGGCCACTTCATCATAATCAACTCTCGGAGTTCGAGAATAACCCTTTGCAACCAGTCGTGTCTTGTAACTGTGTATATTACCATCCATGTCGGTCTTCTTCTTGAAGATCCATTTGCACCCAACTATCTTATGATCAGGTACATTGTCAACCAAGTTCCAAACTTGATTGTCATACATGGACTGTATCTCGCAGTCCATAGCCTCTTTTCATTTAGCAGCCTCAGGTCCTACCATGGCTGCCGTGTAGCTGTTAGGCTCATCCAGATTTACCAGTGTGTTATCACTGATAAGTGTCTCACCTTCTGCAGTAATATGGAAACCATAATAATGCTCAGGTGCAATCCTAACTCTGGTGGAACGCCTCAGAGGTACAAATTCTTCAATCGGCTTAACAGGAGTTTCCTCCTCAGGTTGAGGGCTAGGGGTTGAGGTTCCTTCACTAGTTGACTCTTCAATTTCCTCAAGGTCATTTTGCCTCCCACTGTCTCCTTGGCTTATGAATTCTCTCTGTCTCTCTCTCGAAAGAATCCTCTTCTTGCTACAAAGACCACATTATCACTGGGTCTGTAGAAGATGTAACCAAAGGATTTCTGTGGGTAGCCGATGAAAATACACCTCTCGTTTCGGGGTTCGAGCTTATCGTGATTCTCGCGTCTCAGGAGAGCCTCACAACCCCAAACCTTGATGTGGTCTAGATTGGGAGCTTTTCCAGTCCGCACCTCGTGAGGTGTTTTGGCAACCTTCTTTGTAGGGACTAGATTAAGGATATGGGCAGCAGTCTCTAACGCATACCCCCAAAATGAGATTGGAAGCGAAACTCGACTCATCATGGAACGAACCATGTCCAACAAGGTCCGATTGCGCCTCTCAGCTACACCATTTAACCGAGGTGTCCTAGGAGGTGTCAATTGTGAGATAATCCCACTCTCCTTGAGATAGTCGAGGAACTCTAAAGTAAGATACTCACCACCTCGATCGGATCGAAGCATCTTAATGATTCTACCCAACTGATTCTCCACTTCTTCCTTAAAATCTTTGAACTTTTCAAAGGTTTCTGACTTATGCTTGATTAAGTAGACATATCCATAGCTACTAAAATCATCAGTAAAAGTCATATAGAAGCGATTAGCATCTCTTGTGGCAGTTCTAACACTCCTATGGTGTACATTCAACCCTAGAAACCTTGGATGTATGTTTGCCTAAGATACATGCAAATAATTGTTTTTCCAAGGCTCTTATCCTAACTAGCATGGCATGGGGTACTTAAATCACATAAAGCTAGTAGAATTACTTACCTTGTAGTAGTAATTGATTGCTTGGAGTTTGAGAGCCTAGCACCAATAATGTGGATGCCTCAAATTGAAGTCACAAATCACCACAAACTTGAAATAAGCCATCTTAGTATACTCACCACAACTAGTGTTATTTCAAGAACTAAAGCCCCCTTTATATAGTGTGGTGGATTAGGTGACATCCATGTAAACCCTAATACCCATGTCTTTTCATTTCCATGAGATCCATGGGTTAAAGCTCCATGGAGTATCCATGGACTTTCTATGCAAGCCTAGCCCATTCCAAATAAGCATTAGCCCACACTATATAAATACAAGAGCCCATATTTAATTACTCATACTTTTGATCTCTAAATTAATTCTAGATCAACACTAATTAAATAATATGATTTTATATAATATATTAGAACTTATAATATATTAAAAAAATCATAACTTATACTATTCTCAAAAGATTATCCATAAATTGTTCGGGTGAACTGCAACCCAAATGGACCATGCCGGTTCGGGTCAAGTACATACCAAATATAGTTATGGACTTAGACACTATATACAATAGCTTTTTCATCAAACTTGGGAAGTAGAGATTGATACCATGCCACCACTTTTGTTACTGCTCCTGTAACAATGTCTACTTTCGAAAGTAGAGAAGAGTAGTTTGTATTCAACTCATTGATTTCTTTGGCCACATCAACCTTCAATTCTTGCAACTTTCTATTCACATCTTCTCTGACCGTCTTGAAATCCTTAACAAATAGCACATTCCTTTCCTTCGCAACCATCCATAACTCCTTGATTTCATTATTGAACGTATCAGACTGAGCTTTGACACGTAGTTCATTGTTCTTATCCAAAGTATACATCTTATGTTGAAGTCGAAGCTCCTGAGCTTTGAGCATAACATCGACTCCAATTCTTGATACTGAATGTTTACTGCCAACATCAGCTTGTGGCTGTAACAAAGAGTTAAGCTTTCTATTGAGGATCTTGAACTATTTCCCTGACATAAGCATGTGGTCTGGTATGTCTTCTTCCTCAGGATCAAATTCGAGATCAGCAAATGATCCTCCAAATCTACCATCATCAGTGTCATCATCATTTATAGGTTTGGATTGCCTAGTGGATTGAGATGGGAAAAGAGAAGTGATGGGTTCATTCATAACTTGATCAAGAGTTGGTGAATGTATGGTTGTAGAAACAGTAGTGACAAACGGTGGTAAAGAAATAGTAGTAGTAATGATTGATGTTTCGAGAACACCTTGAGTAGACATTGGGTGTTCGTTGTTCAAGACTCCTTCACCCATGTTGACATTTACATCCGTATTAGATACATGTGTGGAAATGCCTGAGGTTCAAACCTCCTCATGAAATGACTTGGTTATCGACACCTCGGGTGGTATGACCGAAGTCTGCTCAGGAATCGATATTGTTGTGGAATCACCAAGAATAGTAGATGTTTCCACTATAGAAGCTTTCACTGAGCTACTGGAAATTCCTATCTCCTCGAAAATCGATTTGACAGGAGATTTCTTCTTTGATTGAATATCACCCTCTGGAGTTTCAGGGACTTTTTCTTCTTCCATAGAGTCATCCTGAAGAATAAATTTCCTCTTCTTCGTCTTCTTAGAAATATGTTTTGCAACATCCTCAGCCCTTCGTTTCTTTGAAGATGGAGAAACTAGTACAGGAACCTCTCAAATAATGAGACATGTTCGTGTTACATGTGGCTTTCGAACTACGGAAGGAGAAAAGGCAGAAGACCTTTCAGGAGAAATTCGTGATCTATGAGCTTTCTTTTCGAGTCGCTTGAATACGCCAGTTTTCGAAGGAACAACATCCTTTGTAGGCTCAACAGGTTCTGGCTCAACAGGCTTGTCTGACTTCTTCAAAACTTTGACCACCACTACAGTCTTCTTCTTGGGTGACTTAGTAACTTCTTTCTCTTGAACAGGTTTCTTTGGAGTAGACTTATCAACGTTCTTTGGTTTTTGAGATTTCTTCAAAGAACCTTCATCATATTTGGCCAGTAAAACACTAGTTTCATCATTTGGACTCGATGTATCAACTTTCTTGATCATCCCATTGGGAATTCTAGCAACTGAAGGAAATATACTCACATCATCTTCAATTATTTTGGGATAATGATATTTCAAAAATCCAGCCTTTGGCTCATCAGCGGGCACCAGAACACCTTCCTTCTCATAAGCATAGCGAAGAATCAAACTCCAATACCTTGCACATGAAACCCCATCCACTGCATTGTATTTTCGAAACTCTTCAATAATTCTTTCCACATCTGTGTTGCATAGTCCACTGGTAGATCGTAGTAAATCCAGGCTACCATAGCATATACCTCCATTCTCCCTTTGTCCAATCCAAAACATCAACCTGTGAGACATCGAAGGTAAATTCCAAAAAGAAAATTCCATATACTGGGAAGTCGAGAATTCTTGAACTAGTTGATCTTAGTGAGAGAAGGTTGATAACCCATCTCATTGAAAATGTGTATAACTAGTTCATTTGTGACTACGTAGAATGGTGGAGAATTAGGGATTTTGAGTAACTTGGCAAATAGCTTCTTGGTAAGACGAAAATTTTTATCATTCACAAGATTAAACGTCACAGTATCCATCGTCTTGTTGTATGACACACTAGACCCAGCAATTGAAAGCCAAGACATGGGAACTTTGTAACGCCCGTAGATCTAGGCTAGTCAATTTAGAGGCAATAAGTGTCGAAAACTACATTTTGGCAAAATATTATTTAGAATAAATAGTCTTAAAAAAGTTGTAGAATAAGTCTCAAGGTTTCCGTACATATAAAGAACGCCGAAATCCGAGTTATAACGAAGAAGTTAAGGCTCGTCGAAGTTTTACGACAAAACCGGCACGACATCAGGAAGCGTAAATAGTGAATTTACGATAGAGAAATTTTTAGCCTTAGTAATCTAAACGAAATTCATAGTATATGTTAAACCGAGAGCATCCATAAAAAAGAACGCCCAAATCTGACTTCGTATGAGGAAGTTATGAATTTTCTAAGATTTGGCTTAGCAGTGCACGGCCCGAAACTCGAATTTTAGTTCAAGCGGTTTTTGGCTTACGTGACCTAAATGAGAGTTGAAGATCTCCTTAATAGGAACTCAACGGTAAAAAGATAGACAAAAATGGAGTCCGAATGAAGGAGTTACGAATTCTCCGCAGTCATTTAACAGTCTAATCTCCTCCTATTGTTAAACATAAGATCGGTCGAGAACTAGCCGACGGAGTCTAAATGAAAGTTGTGGATCTCGTTTTTACCTACGCGTGGAAAATAAGAACGTCAAAACGGAGTTCGTATGCAAAACTAATGAATTTTTGGAAATCTGCTTATTTCCACCCTATGTGCGTCGCCACGTGTCAGCACCAGGCGAAGCCTTGGAACCTACGCAACACCACGACGTGGTGACGCTCCAAGAGCACTATAAATAGAGGTGTCGGGCCAACCCTCAACCTCACACCTTCAAACCTTCTTTCTCTCTCTAGAAACTCCCTCTAAACCTCCCAAAACCCCCCAAAAAGCCTAGGGAACCCCCTAGCACGAGGCGGAAGCCCTGGAGCGCCCGACGGCTCCGAAAATAAGAGCCTTCGCCTCAGAAACTCTACTCCGGTGGAGCCCCGTTTCCATGGAAACCCGCTGTAAGTGAGCTATACCTACCCTACCTCTAGTATAGCTTATGTTTTAATATAGTATCGTTATTAGGAACTTATAATAATTATTTAGGCTATTATTATGGGTTATTTAAACGTCGTTATAATATCTTTTTAACCACTCGCGGTACGGGGGTTCCGGTTTGGAGGGCCGCTTAGGTTGCAGGATTCAGAAGTGCTTTTATGCCGAAATGATCCTGCCCTCCGGTGTTCCATGAAAAGTATTGTGTCGCACTTATATAATAGTAATAATAGTCAGACTATTAATTAGACACGGTTAACGTCAGACTAAACCCTAGTGGGTTTTATACTAGGTTTTTTTAGGGAAAATTGTTTTAAGTGTAACGATGTGCTGTCTGAGTGCCGAGTCACCACCTAATCAGATGAGTGCATAATTACTTTCATCTTACACATAGATATGAAGTATTTTATATAAACTACGTGCTATGTGTGCGTACTGTTTGAATACTTGTCTATGCTGGGTGAAAGATTTTTATACACGCTTTAAATGATTTAAACTGTATATGTATTTTATATCTACAAATATGTTGGGATAAAACATGGGTAGATAAAATAGTTGGTGTGTGATGAAATAAAATAATGAGAGATAGGTGATGATAGGGAGGTGATGACAGTTAGGTGAGGACAGATAGGTGATGTAGGATACCAAAACCTTGTCCAGTAATATGGAAATTGTGACATCCCCAAATTTCACGGCCAGAAAAGATTGGTTTGTTTATGCTTTATTTTAAAATCAGAGTAATCGTTTAAAGAAAACGGTTGCGGAAATTTTTTTCCCAAAACAAGATAAGATAAAAACTTATCAAAACATTTCTCAAAGAGAATGTATTTTCATTAAATAATAAAACCTCGGGATGTCAAGTTCTGATATAGACACATAAGGATAAACGGAACATACATTCATTTACTCTTGTGATTTACATCTCCTTTAATCTCTCAGTGCAAAACAGTTTCGTATCGATACCTGTGATACAATTAAACTGAGTGGGTCAGGCTTGGGAGCCTGGTGAGCATATAGGTTGTTCAACCCACAATATTATATATATATATATATATATATATATATATATATATATATATATATATATATATATATATACAATCATCAAACAATCAACCCAATTACCCATCCCCATTACCTCCATTTATATTAAGGATCTACCCTAAGAATCATCTATCCTTTATTCCTAAGGATTGACCTAAGGTATAGGCACGAAGTCACATCATTGCCAAGGTTTACTCAATAGGCGCTAACTCCATAGTCACCAAGGTTTATACAATAGGCGCTAACTCCATACTCACCAAGATTTATACAACAGGCGCTAACTCCATAGTCACCAAGATTCGTACGATAGGCGCTAACTCCATAGTCACCAAGGTTTATAAGATAGGCGCTAACTCCATAGTCACCAAGATTCGTATGATAGGCGCTAACTCCATAGTCACCAAGGTTTATACAATAGGCGCTAACTCCATAGTCACCAAGATTTATACAATAGGCGCTAACTCCATAGTCACCAAGATTCATACGATTGGCGCTAACTCCATAGTCACTAAGGTTTATACAATAGACGCTAACTCCATAGTCACCAAGATTCATACGATAGGCGCTAACTCCATAGTCACCAAGGTTTATACGATAGGCGCTAACTCTATAGTCTCCAAGATTTCTACAATAGGCGCTAACTCCATAGTCACCAAGATTCATACGATAGGCGCTAACTCGATAGTCACCAAATATCCTATCTACCCATGTTCTACCCAACATTTTCATAGATATAAATACTTACACAGTTTAAATCATTTAACACATGTATAAAACATCAATTCCACGCCCATCTCAAATAGACAAACAATATATGACACATAGCACATATTTCATGGCAAACACTTCATATATATATATATATATATATATATATATATATATATATGTGTGTGTGTGTGTGTGTGTGTGTTAGAAGAAAGTAACTACACATTCACACAAAACATATACTTAATACATTCAAACAGTACTTTTATTAAAATCGTGTTTATTGTAAGTCCCCAAATATGCCTGTGTATCAATTAGATCCGTTTGATGGTGCGGTATCCCAATCAAACGGATGATGACTGATCAAATAGAAGAGAAGGAGAAGAAGAAGAAGATGATGTTGGAATAGTGTCTAAGGTACAACTATATTAGGCAAGTATTTGACCCGGTTGTGCATGGTCCTTTTGGGTTGCCTTCACCATAGCAACTTGACAGGATGATTTATTAAGAGAGAATAAATATTATTAATATATTATGAGAATAACATAAAGAATAATAATATTGTTATTTGATTAATATATGTCATAGAATTAATTAGAATTAATTTGGTGACTTAAGGAGATTAATTAAATAAGAGGGTATAAACTGTCAAGTGTTTGATAGTTAAACTTTAGACTGTAAATCCATATTGATAGGGATTGGACGGATTCTAGTAGCTAGGGATAGCTTCAAATCGTCCAAGGTTATCTAAGGAATGGATTTGGATAGCTTTAAGAGAAGATTATCCAATTAGGGTTTAGGTTGTAACCCTTAAGGAGTCTACAAGTATAAATAGACCCCATGGCATAGGAAAATCGGCACTTGATCAAAAGTAGAGAAGCCCAGGCCAATTTCCTCCCCTCTCCTCTCTACCAAATCATCCTCCTTGCTATTTGGTGTTTGTAAGCCATTAGAGGAGTGACAATTGTGACTCTAGAAGCTCAAAGACAACAAGATCAAACAAGGGATTCAAAGGTATGATTCTAGATCTGTTTTAACATTGTTTTTATACCTAGATAGTCATTAGAAGTCTTGGATTCAAAGCATGTTTAATTAGAAAGCCTAGATCCAAGCATTAGGGTTTTGCATGTGCACATAGGAAAGTTCTTATGGCTAAAACCCATCAGTGGTAGCAGAGCCTAGCATGGTTTTCATTAAATTGTTGCTTATTTGTTTGAAACTAAACTGAAAAATTCGATTTTTGTGTTTCTAAGTCATGGACTCGGCGAGTTGGCCTGACTCGGCGAGTCCCTTGGTGCACTTGGCGAGTCCAAGCGTCAGGAATGGCCAGATTCGGGATTTCTTCATGATTATCATATGGAAACTTACCTTAATCATATTAGATCAAATCTAATCCGATTTTTTGATATATATGACTATTATCTTGATCTAATTAAAGATATTTATCAACTAATAAAATATTTAATTTCCTTATATGATAATTAATTAATTATTTTGGTAATTATCTTGAAAGAAATGTTGAATAAATCAAATATAGATAATTAGGAAATTAATTGTTAATTGAAATTATTTGTTATTTGATCCTCCATGTTTTAAATGTTTAAAACTTGTCCTCAAGTTTTGAAATTTATATTTTGTGATTAAAAGTTTTAATTTAGACAATTTAAATTCCAAACCCTAGATTTTAAAAGGTTTAAAATACAACCCTATACTAATATAATATTACAAGAATAATATATATATATATATATATATATATATATATATATATATATATATATATATATATAACGAAAATGCTAGTCTTACCATTAGTAGGCCTCATTCATGAAGCCGATCTATAAGGTGGGTATAAGGTTGCGGCCTATAAAATGGCGCTTAATGGGTGTACACTCACACCCACCGCTTGCTTGATCGGTGGAGGGTCGTTAGCCGAACGGATAGGATAGGGCAACCTCATCCTATCATTAAAAGTATAATATAAAATACAAAGTAACTACACATTTTTAAAATTTCCCAATCTTAGTTACTTTAGGGAAAGTGAATTGATGCAATCCCATGAAATTACACTTTGCACCCTTGCTAAGAAGTTAGTGGAGCGTGTGTGGTTTACCGGCACACTAATTGGTTATAAGCAGAGGTGGCAAAGGGTGATTCATTGTTTATCATAATTCGATGGAGCGTGTGTGGTTTACCGGCACATCGAATAGGTGATCGTGACAATGAAGGCACCATGTGAATTTGCATGGTAATTCACACCCGCTTTGTGATCCTCGGTATCCCAGTCACAAACAAGAGGGGCATATCGAGATTTAAACATGCCATTGAATAGTTTCAATGAATCTCATCTGAACCTAGGAGCTCTCAATACATTTAGGACTTATAGTTAGTTTTTATGGTGGAGAATTAGTGAATCGTCATTCACTTACCGTCAATTTATTTGCATGTTAGATTACGACATCCCTTTTTCCAATATGTAAATGTTGTTGTTGGATCCTAGCCCTAATTTTTCTTATTCGGTGATAATTAGGGATTCATATTCTAATCTATCTTTGTCCTTTCTTTTTGTAGATGTCGAACGCAAACAACACTGCTGCTAGTTCTTTCACGAACTTTAGCGAATGGATAAGATACATTCGCACCATTGCTTACTATGAGGATAAGGAGTATGTCCTCGATGAGAAGCTCGAGAAAATCAACCTTGAAATCGCTACTCCGGCTGAAATTACCGCTTTTGAAACTCATGAGCGAGATGCAACGAAGGTGCATTGCAGCCACCATGAACTCCGAATTCCAAAAGTCCTACGAGGACATGTACCCGTACGAGATGCATCAAGACTTATTGGAGAGATACCACCAGAACGCGATACAAGAGCATTATGAGATTTTCACTAACATGATTTCCGCTAAGATGGGTCATGGAGAATCTCTTACCGTGCACCTGCAAAAGTTGCAAAGGTATGTCGACCGCCTTCGCAAGTTAAATGTTGACTTTGGGGAAGACTTGGCGATCAACATGGTGCTTCACTCTTTGCCTCTGATGTACAATCAATTTAGGATGACCTACCACATGAACAAAGAGGAGGTCACTCTAAACAAACTCCAAGGTCTATTGAGGGTCGTTGAGAGCAACTTCAAAGACAAGTCTGTTGCACCAACTCCCAATCCACCCGCTGCTCCTTTCTTGGCTATTGGTCAAGGAAAGGTAAAGAAGAGGAAGGCTTCGTCTAAGAACTGTCGCAACGTTAAAGCCCGAGATGGAGCCTCTTCAAGTGGGACCAAAGTCGATCCCGCTAAGCCCTGCCCTAACCCTAAGGAGGCAGAGTGCCACCACTGCCACAAGATAGGACATTGGAAGAGAAGCTTCCCAGAGTACCTGCAAGCCATCAAGGAAGGAAAGATCAAGCCATATTTTGCAGGTATATACACAATTAAATCTAACGATTCTAATCATGCTATTTCTTGGGTTCTTGATACCGGTTGTGGTTACCACATGTGTTCTAATGTGCAGGGACTAAGAAGAAGTAGGGATGTGAAGCAAGGAAGGATCAATCTAATCATGGGGAACAGAAGATCGTCGCCTGTGACCAAGATTGCAGTGTATTCTTTAGTGCTTAGGAATAATTTATGTTTAGATTTGAACAATTGTTTCTATTCGCCAGAAATGGCTAGAAACATCATTTTATTTCATGGTTTATATAGACAAGGTTTTAGATTTTCTTTTAATAATGTGAATGGTTCTATTTTGGGTTATCTAAATGGTGTCTTTTACTTTGAAGCTATACCATGTAATGGAATGTATGAAACCGTTATGATTGTTGATAACTTAGGAAATGATGTTTTGAACATAGATTCTTCCAGTAGTATGGATAAAGCATCCTTGTGGAATTGTCATCTTGGACATGTTAACAAGAAACGCATAGCCCGACTCCAAAAGGATGGAGTGTTGGAGTCATTCGACCTTAGGGGAAGATGACACGTGCGAATCTTGTTTGCTTGGAAAGATGACTAAATCACCCTTCACAAGTACGTGTGAAAGGGGTGAGGGTCTATTGGACCTAATACATACCGATGTATGTGGACCGTTTAGATCAAACACGAAGGATGGGAACCGCTTCTACGTGACTTTTATCCATGACTATAGTAGATATGGGTATATCTACTTAATCAAGCAAAAGTCAGAAACTTTTGAAAAGTTCAAAGAGTTCAAGAATGAAGTGGAGAATCAATTGGGCAGGAAAATCAAGATGCTTCGATCCGATCGAGGAGGAGAGTACCTAAGTCTTGAATTCCATGATTATCTCAAGGAGTGTGGAATAGTTTCACAATTGACGCCTCCTAGGAAACCGCAGTTGAATGGTGTGGCAGAAAGGCGTAATCGAACCCTATTGGATATGGTTCGCTCTATGATGAGTCGTGCTTCACTACCTATCTCTTTTTGTGGGTATGCCTTAGAGACTGCCCCCCATATCCTTAACCGAGTCCCTACTAAAAAGGTTGCGAAAACACCTCACGAAATGTGGACAGGGAAAGTTCCCTCGTTGGCACATATCAAGGTTTGGGGTTGCGAGGCTTTCATAAGACGAGATACCCACGACAAGCTCGAACCTCGAAGTGAGCGATGTATTTTCATCGGCTACCCGTAGAAATCCTGTGGATATCTCTTCTATAGACCGAAGGACAATGTTGTCTTCGTTGCGAGGAGAGGAGTTTTCCGAGAGCGAGAACTCATAGGCCAAGGAGACAGTGGGAGGCAAATCGAACTTGAAGAGATTCAAGAGTCGATAGATGAAGGAACCTCTACCGCTGGCACTCAACCCGAGGAGGAAACTCCGGTTGAACCGATTGACGAGTCCTTACCTCTTAGACGTTGCGATAGAGTTAGAGTTCATCCCCAGTTTTATGGTTTTCATAAAACTACCGAAGGGGACACGTATAATAGTGATGGTACACTAATAAATCTTGATGAACCTAATAGCTATAAGGAAGCCATGGCAGGCCCGGAGTCTGCGAAATGAAAAGAGGCAATGGATAGCGAGATCCAATCTATGCATGATAACCAAGTTTAGAATTTGGTTGATAATGTGCCCGGACGTAAGACCGTTGGGTGAAAATGGATCTTCAAGAAGAAGACCGACGTGGATGGAAACGTACACACATATAAAGCGCGATTGGTTGCGAAGGGCTTTACTCAAACTCCCAAAGTTGACTATGATGAAACCTTCTCACCAGTTGCGAAGATAAAATCTATTAGAGTGATGCTAGCGGTTGCCGCATTTCATGATTATGAGATTCGTCAAATGGATGTCAAGACAACTTTCCTTAACGGAAAGTTGGTTGAGGATGTTTACATGGCTCAGCCAGAGGGTTTGTGGATCCGAAGCATCCGAATAGAGTGTGTAAGCTTGAGAAGTCCATTTATGGACTTAAGCAAGCGTCTCGCAGATGGAATCTTTGCTTCGATGAGAAAGTCAAAGAGTTTGGATTTGTACGAAGCGAAGATGAATCATGTGTATATGTCAAAGCCAGTGGGAGTATAGTTAGCTTCCTCGTTCTATATGTCGATGACATATTACTCATAGGAAACGACATCCCGACTCTACAGGAGGTTAAGTCCTGGCTCGGGAAGTGCTTCACTATGAAGGACCTCGGAGAGGCTTCTTACATTTTGGGAATAAGGATAGTAAGAGAAAGAAGTAAGAGACTAATTGGACTTAGTCATAACACTTACTTAGAGAAAGTAATTAAACGTTTTAGTATGGAATACTCGAAGAAGGGAGAATTACCGATACAAAGTAATGTCAAGTTGAGTAAGACTCAAAGTCCGAGTACCAAAGCTGAGATAGCAGAAATGAGCCGAGTACCATACGCTTCCGCAGTTGGCTCAATCATGTACGCTATGACTTGTACTCGCCCTGATGTAGCCTTCGCTTTGAGCATGGTTAGCAGATATCAAGGGAATCCTGGCAGAGCACATTCGATTGCGGTGAAGAATATCCTTAAGTACCTTCGGAGGACGAAGGAATGGTTCTTAGTCCTCGGAGGGAGTGATGACTTGAAGGTGCGAGGGTATAGTGACGTTAGTTTTCAGACCGACAGGGACAACTACCGTTCGCAGTCCGGCTGGGTCTTTACCCTAAATGGAGGAGCAGTGACATGGAAGAGTTCCAAGCAGGAAACCGTAGCTGATTCAACGTGCGAATCAGAGTACATTGCAGCGAGCGAAGCATCGAAGGACGCAATATGGCTGAAGAACTTCATCGGTGATCTTGGAGTTGTACCTGCCATAAAGGAGCACATGGAGATTTTCTGTGATAACGAAGGAGCGGTTGCCTTGACCAATGAACCGAGGGATCATGGTAGATTTAGACATATCGACAGAAAATATCACTTTATTAGACATCGTGTAGAAGAAGGACAACTCATAGTGAAGAGGATATCATCAGAAGATAACCCAGCAGATTCGCTTACGAAGGGACTGAGTAGGGTTAAGCACTTGCAGCATGCTAGGAGTATTGGGCTGAAGGATGATATTAGCATAGATTAGATAGTATTAGAAACGTGTAATTGATAAATGTAATTAACATTTGATGATTAAATAAAGGAGTTTTATTTATGAGTAATGTTTCTGTCTTATGTTAATTGTTTAACTATTGTTTCACTTTGCATGTTTTGACTTCCAGAATAATTGACTTTATTATGAATAACCGAATTGTTCAAATTGTCCACAATCGTTCATATGTTGGAAGTAGATATGAATGAAGATTGTCATGAATTGGTGTGTAGATTGTCTAAATGGTGTTAGACATAGCAAAAGGTTGCTGCAACGTTCATGAGTGCTTATGAACTAGTTTTGAGCATTGGAATAAACCCGTGCTTGCTGGAATCACCTTATGGAATATGATATAAAAGGGTGATCGCAAGACGATAATATCATATAGTCTTAAAACTTAGATATATGGTTTGTTATTTGTTAATTGATTGTACATTGATAATGCGAAAATGCATCAGTAACTCGGTGTTATAAAACGCACTGTTGTGTATAGTTGGTTAATAAATAAGTAAATGCATATAAGTCGAAGTTTATCTGTAACTTTTATCTAAGAAGGTAAAAGCGATATCTCGGTCGCTCGATGATTTGATTTGACATATGTGCCGGGCCCGGTCAGAACTGAATTGATGTGTTCGATTAAGTTCTATGTCAAATAAATCAGAGATCGAAAAACCTAAATGCTTGACTAACCTTTCATAGGATTGTCAGCATGATATCTAATAGAGGACTGTACGATCCCTTATCTAAAGGACAAGATTGATCAGAATTTGACAGCGTCTTTGAGAGCTACGATTGCAAACCGAATTGTACTTGTGCATATAGTTACTAGACTTATCCAGGTGGGAGACTGTTGGAATAGTGTCTAAGGCTACAACTATATTAGGCAAGTATTTGACCTGGTTGTGCATGGTCCTTTTGGGTTGCCTTCACCATATGAACTTCACAGGATGATTTATTGAGAATAAATATTATTAATATATTATGAGAATAATATAAAGAATAATAATATTGTTATTTGATTAATATAAGTCATATAATTAATTAGAATTAATTTGGTGACTTAAGGAGATTAATTAAATAAGAGGGTATAAACTGTCAATTGTTTGATAGTTAAACTTTAGACTGTAAATCCATATTGATAGGGATTAGACGGATTCTAGAAGCTAGGGATAGCTTCAAATCATCCAAGGTTATCTAAGGAATGGATTTGGATAGCTTTAAGAGAAGATTATCCAGTTAGGGTTTAGGTTGTAACCCTTAAGGAGTCTACAAGTATAAATAGACCCCATGGCATAGGGAAATCGGCACTTGATCAAAAGTAGAGAAGCCATGGCCGATTTCCTCCCCTCTCCTCTCTACCAAATCATCCTCCTTTCTATTTGGTGTCTGTAAGCCATCAGAGGAGTGACAATTGTGACTCTAGAAGCTCTAAGACAACAAGATCAAACAAGGGATTCAAAGGTATGATTATAGATCTGTTTTAACATTGTTTTTATACCTAAATAGTCATTAGAAGTCTTGGATTCAAAGCATGTTTAATTAGAAAGCCTAGATCCAAGCATTAGGGTTTTGCATGTGCACATAGGAAAGTTCTTATGGCTAAAACCCATCAAATGAAGTATATTTAAATTTACATTTATGGTCCTTTACTTATATATTAAATTCTATTTTCATCCCTTTAACATTTAATACATTAAATTTATATCTCTGTAATTATTTTCTCCCATTTAATTTACATAAGTTAATTAATTTTAATGTTGTTTTTTAAATAAGTGTCTAGAATTTCATTTTTTTATTTTCTTTTTAAATAAGTGTCTATTATTTTGTTTTAATGATGATATAAAAAATAAAATGCAAAAATAGATTGTAATAAAACATATAACATATTATAATTTATTATTTCAATGTTTTAAGACTACAATTATTAAATTTTTTGTGTTTAAAAACAATTTTCGGTTTGTAGAGGTTTGGTCCACCTCTTCTGCTGTAGAGGTTTGCAGAGGTGGTCCGCAGACTTTTTGAATTTTTGCTTCGAAAAAACAAACAGCACCTAAGAGAAAGAAGTAAGAGACTAATTGGACTTAGTCAGAACACTTACTTAGAGAAAGTACTAAAATGTTTTAGTATGGAAAACTCGAAGAAGGGAGAATTACCGATACAAAGTAACGCCAAGTTGAGTAAGACTCAAAGTCCGAGTACCGAAGCTGAGATAGCAGAAATGAGCCGAGTACCATACGCTTCCGCAGTTGGCTCAATCATGTACGCTATGACTTGTACTCGCCCTGATGTAGCCTTCGCTTTGAGCATGGTTAGCAGATATCAAGGGAATCCTGGCAGAGCACATTCGATTGCGGTGAAGAATATCCTTAAGTACCTTCGGAGGACGAAGGAATGGTTCTTAGTCCTCGGGGGGAGTGATGACTTGAATTAAGAACTTTCCTATGTGCGCATGCAAAACCCTAATGCTTGGATCTAGGCTTTCTAATTAAACATGCTTTGAATCCAAGACTTCTAATGACTATTTAGGTATAAAAACAATGTTAAAACAGATCTAGAATCATACCTTTGAATCCCTTGTTTGATCTTGTTGTCTTGGAGCTTCTAGAGTCACAATTGTCGCTCCTCTGATGGCTTACAAACACCAAATAGCAAGGAGGATGATTTGGTAGAGAGGATAGGGGAGGAAATCCGCCAGGGCTTCTCTGCTTTTGATCAAGTGTCGATTTCCCTATGTCATGGGGTCTATTTATACTTGTAGACTCCTTAAGGGTTACAACCTAAACCCTAATTGGATAATCTTCTCTTAAAGCTATCCAAATGCATTCCTTAGATAACCTTGGATGATTTGAAGCTATCCCTAGCTTCTAGAATCCGTCTAATCCCTATCAATATGGATTTACAGTCTAAAGTTTAACTATCAAACAATTGACAGTTTATACCCTCTTATTTAATTAATCTCCTTAAGTCACCAAATTAATTCTAATTAATTCTATGACATATATTAATCAAATAACAATATTATTATTCTTTATATTATTCTCATAATATATTAATAATATTTATTCTCTCTTAACAAATCATCCTGTCAAGTTGCTATGGTGAAGGCAACCCAAAAGGACCATGCACAACCGGGTCAAATACTTGCCAAATATAGGTGTAGCCTTAGACACTATTCCAACAGTCTCCCACTTGGATAAGTCTAGTAACTATATGCACAAGTATAATTCGGTTTGCATTCACAGCTCTCAAAGACGATGTCAAACTCTGATCAATCTTGTCCTTTAGATAAGGGATCGTACAGTCCTCTGTTATATATCATGCTAACAATCCTATGGAATGGTTAGTCAAGCATTTAGGTTTCTCGATCTCTGATTTATTTGACATAGAACTTAATCGAACACATCAATTCAGTTCTGACCGGGCCCGGCACATAAGTCAAATCAAATCATCGAGCGGCCGAGATATCGCTTTTACCTTCTTAGATAAAAGTTACAGATAAACTTCGACTTATATGCATTTACTTATTTATTAACCAACTATACACAACAATGCATTTTATAACACCGAGTTACTGATGCGTTTTCGCATTATCAATGTACAATCAATTAACAAATAACAAACCATATACCTAGGTTTTAAGACTATATGATATTATCGTCTTGCGATCACCCTTTTATATCATATTCCATAAGGTGATTCCAGCAAGTGCGGGTTTATTCCAATGCTCAAAACTAGTTCATAAGCACTCATGAACGTTGCAGCAACCATTTGATATGTCTAACACCATTTAGACAATCTACACACCAATTCATGACAATCTTCATTCATATCTACTTCCAACATATGAACGATTGTGGACAATTTGAACAATTCGATTATTCCTAATAAACTCAATTATTCTGGAAGTCAAAACATGCAATGTGAAACAATAGTTAAACAATTAACATAAGATAGTAACATTACTCATAAATAAAACTCCTTTATTTAATCATCAAATGTTAATTACATTTATCTATTAAACGTTTCTAATACTATCTAATCTATACTAATATCATCCTTCAGCCCAATACTCCTAGCATGCTGCAAGTGCTTAACCCTACTCAGTCCCTTCGTAAGCGGATCTGCTGGGTTATCTTCTGATGATATCCTCTTCACTATGAGTTGTCCTTCTTCTACACGATGTATAATAAAGTGATATTTTCTTTCGATATGTCAAGATCTACCATGATCCCTCAGTTCCTTGGTCAAGGCAACCGCTCCTTCGTTATCACGAAAAATCTCCATGGGCTCCTTTATGGCAGGTACAACTCCAAGATCACCGATGAAGTTCTTCATCCATATTGCCTCCTTCGACGCTTCGCTCGTTGCAATGTACTCTGATTCGCACGTTGAATCAGCTACGGTTTCCTGCTTGGAACTCTTCCATGTCACTGCTCCTCCATTTAGGGTAAAGACCCAGCCCGAATGCGAACGGTAGTTGTCCCTGTCGGTCTGAAAATTGGCGTCACTATACCCTCGCACCTTCAAGTCATCACTCCCTCCGAGGACTAAGAACCATTCCTTCGTCCTCCGAAGGTACTTAAGGATATTCTTCACCGCAATCGAATGTGCTCTGCCAGGATTCCCTTGATATCTGCTAACCATGCTCAAAGCAAAGGCTACATCAGGGCGAGTACAAGTCATAGCGTACATGATTGAGCCAACTGCGGAAGCGTATGGTACTCGGCTCATTTCTGCTATCTCAGCTTCGGTACTCGGACTTTGAGTCTTACTCAACTTGGCATTACTTTGTATCGGTAATTCTCCCTTCTTCGAGTTTTCCATACTAAAACGTTTTAGTACTTTCTCTAAGTAAGTGTTCTGACTAAGTCTAATTAGTGTCTTACTTCTTTCTCATTATCCTTATTCCCAAAATGTAAGAAGCCTCTCCGAGGTCCTTCATAGCGAAGCACTTCCCGAGCCAGGACTTAACCTCCTGCAGAGTCGGGATGTCGTTTCCTATGAGTAATATGTCATCGACATATAGAACGAGGAAGCTAACTATACTCCCACTGGCTTTGACATATACACGTGATTCATCTTCGCTTCGTACAGATCCAAACTCTTTGACTTTATCATCGAAGCAAAGATTCCATCTGCAAGACACTTGCTTAAGTCCATATATGGACTTCTCAAGCTTACACACTCTATTCGGATGCTTCGGATCCACAAACCCCTCTGGCTGAGCCATGTAATCATCCACAGCCAACTTTCCGTTAAGGAAAGCGGTCTTGACATCCATTTGCCAAATCTCATAATCATAAAATGCGGCAATCGCTAGCATCACTCTAATAGATTTTATCTTCACAACTGGTGAGAAGGTCTCATCATAGTCAACTCCGGGAGTTTGAGTAAAGCCCTTCGCAACCAATCGCGCTTTATATGTGTGTACATTTCCATCCATGTCGGTCTTCTTCTTGAAGATCCATTTGCACCCAACGGTCTTACGTCCGGGCACATTATCAACCAAATTCCAAACTTGGTTATCATACATGGATTGGATCTCGCTATCCATTGCCTCTTTCCATTTTGCACACTCCGGGCCTGCCATGGCTTCCCTATAGCTATTAGGTTCATCAAGATTTATTAGTGTACCATCACTAATGTACATGTCCCCTTCGGTAGTAATTTGAAAACCATAAAACTGGGGATGAACTCTACCTCTATCGAAACGTCTAAGAGGTAAGGACTCGTCAATCGGTTCAACCGGAGTTTCCTCTTCGGGTTGAGTGCCAGCGATAGAGGTTCCTTCATCTATCGACTCTTGAATCTCTTCAAGTTCGATTTGCCTCCCACTGTCTCCTTGGCCTATGAGTTCTTGCTCTCAGAAAACTCCTCTCCTTGCAATGAAGACAACGTTGTCCTTCGGTCTATAGAAGAGATATCCAAAGGATTTCTGCGGGTAGCCGATGAAAATACATCGCTCACTTCGAGGTTCTAGCTTGTCGTGAGTATCTCGTCTTACGAAAGCCTCACAACCCCAAACCTTGATATGTGCCAACGAGGGAACTTTCCCTGTCCACATTTCATGAGGTGTTTTCGCAACCTTCTTAGTAGGGACTCGGTTAAGGATATGGGCGGCAGTCTCTAAGGCATACCCCCAAAAAGAGATAGGTAGTGAAGCACGACTCACCATAGAGCGAACCATATCTAATAGGGTTCGATTACGCCTTTCTGCCACACCATTCAACTGCGGTGTCCTAGGAGGCGTCAATTGTTAAACTATTCCACACTCCTTGAGATAATCGTGGAATTCAAGACATAGGTACTCTCCTCCTCGATCGGATCGAAGCATCTTGATTTTCCTACCCAATTGATTCTCCACTTCATTCTTGAACTCTTTGAACTTTTCAAAAGTTTCTGACTTTTTCTTGATTAAGTAGATATACCCATATCTACTATAGTCATCGGTAAAAGTCACGTAGAAGCGGTTCCTATCCTTCGTGGTTGATCTAAACGGTCCACATACATCGGTATGTATTAGGTCCAACAGACCCTCACCCCTTTCACACGTACTTGTGAAGGGTGATTTAGTCATCTTTCCACGAAAACAAGATTCGCACGTGTCATCTTCCCTAAGTTCGAATGACTCCAACACTCCATCCTTTTGGAGTTGGGCTATGTGTTTCTTGTTGACATGTCCAAGACGACAATGCCACAAGGATGCTTTATCCATTCTAGTGGAAGAATCTATGTTCAAAACATCATTTCCTAAGTTATCAACAATCATAACGGTTTCATAAATTCCATTACATGGTATAGCTTCAAAGTAAAAGACACCATTTAGATAAGCCAAAATAGAACCATTCTCATTATTAAAAGAAAATCTAAAACCTTGTCTATATAAACCATGAAATGAAATGATGTTTCTATCCATTTCTGGCGAATAGCAATAATTGTTCAAATTTAAACATAAATTATTCCTAATCACTAAAGAATACACTCCAATCTTGGTCACAGGCGACGATCTTCTGTTCCCCATGATTAGATTGATCCTTCCTTGCTTCACATCCCTACTTCTTCTTAGTCCCTGCACATTAGAACAATTGTGGTAACCACAACCGGTATCAAGAACCCAAGAAATAGCATGATTAGAATCGTTAGATTTAATTGTGTATATACCTGCGAAAGATGGCTTGATCTTTCCTTCCTTGATGGCTTGCAGGTACTCTGGGCAACTTCTCTTCCAATGTCCTATCTTGTGGCAGTGGTGGCACTCTGCCTCCTTAGGGTTAGGGCAGGGCTTAGCGGGATCGACTTTGGTCCCACTTGAAGAGGCACCATCTCAGGCTTTAACCTTTCGATAGTTCTTAGACGAAGCCTTCCTCTTCTTTCCCTTTCCTTGACCAATAGCCAACACAGGAGCAGCGGGTGGATTGGGAGTTGGTGCAACAGACTTGTCTTTGAAGTTGCTCTCAGCGACCCTCAATAGACCTTGGAGTTTGCTTAGAGTGACCTCCTCTTTGTTCATGTGGTAGGTCATCCTAAATTGATTGTACATCGGAGGCAAAGAGTGAAGCACCATGTTGATCGCCAAGTCTTCCCCAAAGTCAACATTTAACTTGTGAAGGTGGTCGACATACCTTCGCATCTTTTGCAGGTGCACGGTAAGAGATTCTCCATGACCCATCTTAGCGGAAATCATGTTAGTGAAAATCTCATAACGCTCTTGTCTCGCATTTTGGTGGTATCTCTCCAATAAGTCTTGATGCATCTCGTACGGGTACATGTCCTCGTAGGACTTTTGGAATTCGGAGTTCATGGTGGCTGCAATGCACCTTCGTTGCATCTCGCTCATGAGTTTCAAAAGCGGTAATTTCAGCCAGAGTAGCGATTTCAAGGTTGATTTTCTCGTGCTTCTCATCGAGGACATACTCCTTATCCTCATAGCGAGCAATGGTGCGAATGTATCTTATCCATTCGCTAAAGTTCGTGAAAGAACTAGCAGCAACGTTGTTTGCGTTCGACATCTACAAAAAGAAAGGACAAAGATAGATTACAATATGAATCCCTAATTATCACCCAATAAGAAAAAATAGGGCTAGGATCCAACAACAACATTTACATATTAGAAAAAGGGATGCTGTAATCTAACATGCAAATAAATTGAAGGTAAGTGAATGACGATTCACTAATTCTCCACCATAAAAACTAACTATAAGTCCTAAATGTATTGAGAATTCCCAGGTTCGGATGAGATTCATTGAAACTATTCAATGGCATGTTTAAATCTCGATATGCCCCTCTTGTTTGTGACTGGGATACCGAGGATCACAGAGCGGGTGTAAGTTACCATGCAAATTCACATGGTGCCTTCATTGTAACGATCACCTATTCGATGTGCCGGTAAACCACACACGCTCCATCGAACTATGATAAACAATGAATCACCCTTTGCCACCTTTGCTTAGAACCAATTAGTGTGCCGGTAAACCACACACGCTCCACTAACTTCTTAGCAAGGGTGCAAAGTGTAATTTCATGGGATTGCATCAATTCACTTTTCCTAAAGTAACTAAGATTGGGAAATTTTAAAAATGTGTAGTTACTTTGTATTTTATATTATACTTTTAATGAGAGGATGAGGTTGCCCTATCCTACCCGTTCGACTAACGACCCTCCACCAATCAAGCAAGCGGTGGGTGTGAGTGTACACCCATTAAGCGCCATTTTATAGGCCGCAACCTTATACCCACCTTATAGATCGGCTTCGTGAATGAGGCCTACTAACGGTAAGACTAGCATTTTAGTTATACTTATATATATATATATATATATATATATATATATATATATATATATATATATATATATTATTCTTGTAATATTATATTAGTATAGGGTTGTATTTTAAACCTTTTAAAATCTAGGGTTTGAAATTTAAATTGTCTAAATTAAAACTTTTAATCACAAAATATAAATTTCAAAACTTGAGGACATGTTTTAAACATTTAAAACATGGAGGATCAAATAACAAATAATTTCCTAATTATCTATATTTGATTTATTCAAGATTACTTTCAAGATAATTACCAAAATAATCAAAATAATTAATTAATTATCATATAAGGAAATTAAATATTTTATTAGTTGATAAATATCTTTAATTAGATCAAGATAATAGTCATATATATCAAAAAATCGGATTAGAGTTGATCTAATATGATTAAGGTAAGTTTCCATAACATAATCATGAAGAAATCCCGAATCTGGTCATTCCTGATGCTTGGACTCGCCGAGTGCAGCAAGGGACTCGCCGAGTCAGGCCAACTCGCCGAGTCCACTATGGAACTCGCCGAGTCCATGACTCAGAAACACAAAAATCGAATTTTTCAGTTTAGTTTCAAACAAATAAGCAACAATTTAATGAAAACCAAGCTAGGCTCTGATACCACTGATGGGTTTTAGCCATAAGAACTTTCCTATGTACGCATGCAAAACCCTAATGCTTGGATCTAGGCTTTCTAAATAAATATGCTTTGAATCCAAGACTTCTAATGACTATTTAGGTATAAAAACAATGTTAAAACAGATCTAGAATCATACCTTTGAATCCCTTGTTTGATCTTGTTGTCTTGGAGCTTCTAGAGTCACAATTGTCGCTCCTCTGATGGCTTACAAACACCAAATAGCAAGGAGGATGATTTGGTAGAGAGGATAGGGGAGGAAATCCGCCAGGGCTTCTCTACTTTTGATCAAGTGTCGATTTCCCTATGCCATGGGGTCTATTTATACTTGTAGACTCCTTAAGGGTTACAACTTAAACCCTAATTGGATAATCTTCTCTTAAAGCTATCCAAATCCATTCCTTAGATAACCTTGGATGATTTGAAGCTATCCCTAGCTTCTAGAATCCGTCTAATCCCTATCAATATGGATTTACAGTCTAAAGTTTAACTATCAAACAATTGACAGTTTATACCCTCTTATTTAATTAATCTCCTTAAGTCACCAAATTAATTCTAATTAATTCTATGACATATATTAATCAAATAACAATATTATTATTCTTTATATTATTCTCATAATATATTAATAATATTTATTCTCTCTTAACAAATCATCCTGTCAAGTTGCTATGGTGAAGGCAACCCAAAAGGACCATGCACAACCGGGTCAAATACTTGCCAAATATAGGTGTAGCCTTAGACACTATTCCAACAGTCTCCCACTTGGATAAGTCTAGTAACTATATGCACAAGTACAATTCGGTTTGCAGTCATAGCTCTCAAAGACGCTGTCAAACGCTGATCAATCTTGTCCTTTAGATAAGGGATCGTACAGTCCTCTGTTATATATCATGCTAACAATCCTATGGAATGGTTAGTCAAGCATTTAGGTTTCTCGATCTCTGATTTATTTGACATAGAACTTAATCGAACACATCAATTCAGTTCTGACCGGGCCCGGCACATAAGTCAAATCAAATCATCGAGCGGCCGAGATATCGCTTTTACCTTCTTAGATAAAAGTTACAGATAAACTTCGACTTATATGCATTTACTTATTTATTAACCAACTATACACAACAATGCATTTTATAACACCGAGTTACTGATGCGTTTTCGCATTATCAATGTACAATCAATTAACAAATAACAAACCATATATCTAGGTTTTAAGACTATATGATATTATCGTCTTGCGATCACCCTTTTATATCATATTCCATAAGGTGATTCCAGCAAGCGCGGGTTTATTCCAATGCTCAAAACTAGTTCATAAGCACTCATGAACGTTGCAGCAACCATTTGATATGTCTAACACCATTTAGACAATCTACACACCAATTCATGACAATCTTCATTCATATCTACTTCCAACATATGAACGATTGTGGACAATTTGAACAATTCGATTATTCCTAATAAACTCAATTATTCTGGAAGTCAAAACATGCAATGTGAAACAATAGTTAAACAATTAACATAAGATAGTAACATTACTCATAAATAAAACTCCTTTATTTAATCATCAAATGTTAATTACATTTATCTATTACACGTTTCTAATACTATCTAATCTATACTAATATCATCCTTCAGCCCAATACTCCTAGCATGCTGCAAGTGCTTAACCCTACTCAGTCCCTTCGTAAGCGGATCTGCTGGGTTATCTTCTGATGATATCCTCTTCACTATGAGTTGTCCTTCTTCTACACGATGTATAATAAAGTGATATTTTCTTTCGATATGTCAAGATCTACCATGATCCCTCAGTTCCTTGGTCAAGGCAACCGCTCCTTCGTTATCACAAAAAATCTCCATGGGCTCCTTTATGGCAGGTACAACTCCAAGACCACCGATGAAGTTCTTCATCCATATTGCCTCCTTCGACGCTTCGCTCGTTGCAATGTACTCTGATTCGCACGTTGAATCAGCTACGGTTTCCTGCTTGGAACTCTTCCATGTCACTGCTCCTCCATTTAGGGTAAAGACCCAGCCCGAATGCGAACGGTAGTTGTCCCTGTCGGTCTGAAAATTGGCGTCACTATACCCTCGCACCTTCAAGTCATCACTCCCTCCGAGGACTAAGAACCATTCCTTCGTCCTCCGAAGGTACTTAAGGATATTCTTCACCGCAATCGAATGTGCTCTGCCAGGATTCCCTTGATATCTGCTAACCATGCTCAAAGCAAAGGCTACATCAGGGCGAGTACAAGTCATAGCGTAAATGATTGAGCCAACTGCGGAAGCGTATGGTACTCGGCTCATTTCTGCTATCTCAGCTTCGGTACTCGGACTTTGAGTCTTACTCAACTTGGCATTACTTTGTATCGGTAATTCTCCCTTCTTCGAGTTTTCCATACTAAAACGTTTTAGTACTTTCTCTAAGTAAGTGTTCTGACTAAGTCCAATTAGTGTCTTACTTCTTTCTCATTATCCTTATTCCCAAAATGTAAGAAGCCTCTCCGAGGTCCTTCATAGCGAAGCACTTCCCGAGCCAGGACTTAACCTCCTGCGGAGTCGGGATGTCGTTTCCTATGAGTAATATGTCATCGACATATAGAACGAGGAAGCTAACTATACTCCCACTGGCTTTGACATATACACGTGATTCATCTTCGCTTCGTACAGATCCAAACTCTTTGACTTTCTCATCGAAGCAAAGATTCCATCTGCAAGACACTTGCTTAAGTCCATATATGGACTTCTCAAGCTTACACACTCTATTCGGATGCTTCGGATCCACAAACCCCTCTGGCTGAGCCATGTAATCATCCACAGCCAACTTTCCGTTAAGGAAAGCACTCTTGACATCCATTTGCCAAATCTCATAATCATAAAATGAGGCAATCGCTAGCATCACTCTAATAGATTTTATCTTCACAACTGGTGAGAAGGTCTCATCATAGTCAACTCCGGGAGTTTGAGTAAAGCCCTTCGCAACCAATCGCGCTTTATATGTGTGTACGTTTCCATCCATGTCGGTCTTCTTCTTGAAGATCCATTTGCACCCAACGGTCTTACGTCCGGGCACATTATCAACCAAATTCCAAACTTGGTTATCATACATGGATTGGATCTCGCTATCCATTGCCTCTTTCCATTTTGCACACTCCGGGCCTGCCATGGCTTCCCTATAGCTATTAGGTTCATCAAGATTTATTAGTGTACCATCACTAATGTACATGTCCCCTTCGGTAGTAATATGAAAACCATAAAACTGGGGATGAACTCTACCTCTATCGAAACGTCTAAGAGGTAAGGACTCGTCAATCGGTTCAACCGGAGTTTCCTCTTCGGGTTGAGTGCCAGCGATAGAGGTTCCTTCATCTATCGACTCTTGAATCTCTTCAAGTTCGATTTGCCTCCCACTATCTCCTTGGCCTATGAGTTCTTGCTCTCAGAAAACTCCTCTCCTTGCAATGAAGACAACATTGTCCTTCGGTCTATAGAAGAGATATCCAAAGGATTTCTGCGGGTAGCCGATGAAAATACATCGCTCACTTCGAGGTTCTAGCTTTTCGTGAGTATCTCGTCTTACGAAAGCCTCACAACCCCAAACCTTGATATGTGCCAACGAGGGAACTTTCCCTGTCCACATTTCATGAGGTGTTTTCGCAACCTTCTTAGTAGGGACTCGGTTAAGGATATGGGCGGCAGTCTCTAAGGCATACCCCTAAAAAGAGTTAGGTAGTGAAGCACGACTCACCATAGAGCGAACCATATCTAATAGGGTTCGATTACGCCTTTCTGCCACACCATTCAACTGCGGTGTCCTAGGAGGCGTCAATTGTTAAACTATTCCACACTCCTTGAGATAATCGTGGAATTCAAGACATAGGTACTCTCCTCCTCGATCGGATCGAAGCATCTTGATTTTCCTACCCAATTGATTCTCCACTTCATTCTTGAACTCTTTGAACTTTTCAAAAGTTTCTGACTTTTTCTTGATTAAGTAGATATACCCATATCTACTATAGTCATCGGTAAAAGTCACGTAGAAGCGGTTCCTATCCTTCGTGGTTGATCTAAACGGTCCACATACATCGGTATGTATTAGGTCCAACAGACCCTCACCCCTTTCACACGTACTTGTGAAGGGTGATTTAGTCATCTTTCCACGAAAACAAGATTCGCACGTGTCATCTTCCCTAAGTTCGAATGACTCCAACACTCCATCCTTTTGGAGTTGGGCTATGTGTTTCTTGTTGACATGTCCAAGACGACAATGCCACAAGGATGCTTTATCCATTCTAGTGGAAGAATCTATGTTCAAAACATCATTTCCTAAGTTATCAACAATCATAACGGTTTCATAAATTCCATTACATGGTATAGCTTCAAAGTAAAAGACACCATTTAGATAAGCCAAAATAGAACCATTCTCATTATTAAAAGAAAATCTAAAACCTTGTCTATATAAACCATGAAATGAAATGATGTTTCTATCCATTTCTGGCGAATAGCAATAATTGTTCAAATTAAACATAAATTATTCCTAATCACTAAAGAATACACTCCAATCTTGGTCACAGGCGACGATCTTCTGTTCCCCATGATTAGATTGATCCTTCCTTGCTTCACATCCCTACTTCTTCTTAGTCCCTGCACATTAGAACAATTGTGGTAACCACAACCGGTATCAAGAACCCAAGAAATAGCATGATTAGAATCGTTAGATTTAATTGTGTATATACCTGCGAAAGATGGCTTGATCTTTCCTTCCTTGATGGCTTGCAGGTACTTTGGGAAACTTCTCTTCCAATGTCCTATCTTGTGGCAGTGGTGGCACTCTGCCTCCTTAGGGTTAGGGCAGGGCTTAGCAGGATCGACTTTGGTCCCACTTGAAGAGGCACCATCTCGGGCTTTAACCTTTCGATAGTTCTTAGATGAAGCCTTCCTCTTCTTTCCCTTTCCTTGACCAATAGCCAACACAGGAGCAGCGGGTGGATTGGGAGTTGGTGCAACAGACTTGTCTTTGAAGTTGCTCTCAACGACCCTCAATAGACCTTGGAGTTTGCTTAGAGTGACCTCCTCTTTGTTCATGTGGTAGGTCATCCTAAATTGATTGTACATCGGAGGCAAAGAGTGAAGCACCATGTTGATCGCCAAGTCTTCCCCAAAGTCAACATTTAACTTGCGAAGGTGGTCGACATACCTTCGCATCTTTTGCAGGTGCACGGTAAGAGATTCTCCATGACCCATCTTAGCGGAAATCATGTTAGTGAAAATCTCATAACGCTCTTGTCTCGCATTTTGGTGGTATCTCTCCAATAAGTCTTGATGCATCTCGTACGGGTACATGTCCTCGTAGGACTTTTGGAATTCGGAGTTCATGGTGGCTGCAATGCACCTTCGTTGCATCTTGCTCATGAGTTTCAAAAGCGGTAATTTCAGCCAGAGTAGCGATTTCAGGGTTGATTTTCTCGTGCTTCTCATCGAGGACATACTCCTTATCCTCATAGCGAGCAATGGTGCGAATGTATCTTATCCATTCGCTAAAGTTCGTGAAAGAACTAGCAGCAGCGTTGTTTGCGTTCGACATCTACAAAAAGAAAGGACAAAGATAGATTAGAATATGAATCCCTAATTATCACCCAATAAGAAAAAATAGGGCTAGGATCCAACAACAACATTTACATATTAGAAAAAGGGATGTTGTAATCTAACATGCAAATAAATTGAAGGTAAGTGAATGACGATTCACTAATTCTCCACCATAAAAACTAACTATAAGTCCTAAATGTATTGAGAATTCCCAGGTTCGGATGAGATTCATTGAAACTATTCAATGGCATGTTTAAATCTCGATATGCCCCTCTTGTTTGTGACTGGGATACCGAGGATCACAAAGCGGGTGTAAGTTACCATGCAAATTCACATGGTGCCTTCATTGTAACGATCACCTATTCGATGTGCCGGTAAACCACACACGCTCCATCGAACTATGATAAACAATGAATCACCCTTTGCCACCTTTGCTTAGAACCAATTAGTGTGCCGGTAAACCACACACGCTCCACTAACTTCTTAGCAAGGGTGCAAAGTGTAATTTCATGGGATTGCATCAATTCACTTTTCCTAAAGTAACTAAGATTGGGAAATTTTAAAAATGTGTAGTTACTTTGTATTTTATATTATACTTTTAATGAGAGGATGAGGTTGCCCTATCCTACCCGTTCGACTAACGACCCTCCACCAATCAAGCAAGCGGTGGGTGTGAGTGTACACCCATTAAGCGCCATTTTATAGGCCGCAACCTTATACCCACCTTATAGATCGGCTTCGTGAATGAGGCCTACTAACGGTAAGACTAGCATTTTAGTTATACTTATATATATATATATATATATATATATATATATATATTATTCTTGTAATATTATATTAGTATAGGGTTGTATTTTAAACCTTTTAAAATCTAGGGTTTGAAATTTAAATTGTCTAAATTAAAACTTTTAATCACAAAATATAAATTTCAAAACTTGAAGACAAGTTTTAAACATTCAAAACATGGAGGATCAAATAACAAATAATTTCAATTAACAATTAATTTCCTAATTATCTATATTTGATTTATTCAAGATTTCTTTCAAGATAATTACCAAAATAATCAAAATAATTAATTAATTATCATATAAGGAGATTAAATATTTTATTAGTTGATAAATATCTTTAATTAGATAAAGAAATAGTCATATATATCAAAAAATCGGATTAGAGTTGATCTAATATGATTGAGGTAAGTTTCCATAAGATAATCATGAAGAAATCCCGAATCTGGCCATTCCTGACGCTTG
Source organism: Lactuca serriola (assembly GCF_051521515.1). Lineage (NCBI taxonomy): Eukaryota > Viridiplantae > Streptophyta > Magnoliopsida > Asterales > Asteraceae > Lactuca > Lactuca serriola. Next base: position 81,464,498 of record NC_136413.1, on the reverse strand, counting down.
GACTCGCTGAGTGCACCAAGGGACTCGCCGAGTCAGGCCAACTCGCCGAGTCCATGACTCAGAAACACAAAAATCGAATTTTTCAGTTTAGTTTCAAACAAATAAGCAACAATTTAATGAAAACCAAGCTAGGCTCTGATACCACTGATGGGTTTTAGCCATAAGAACTTTCCTATGTGCGCATGCAAAACCCTAATGCTTGGATCTAGGCTTTCTAATTAAACATGCTTTGAATCCAAGACTCCTGATGACTATTTAGGTATAAAAACAATGTTAAAACAGATCTAGAATCATACCTTTGAATCCCTTGTTTGATCTTGTTGTCTTGGAGCTTCTAAAGTCACAATTGTCACTCCTCTGATGGCTTACAAACACCAAATAGCAAGGAGGATGATTTGGTAGAGAGGAGAGGGGAGGAAATCGACTAGGGCTTCTCTACTTTTGATCAAGTGTCGATTTCCCTATGCCATGGGGTCTATTTATACTTGTAGACTCCTTAAGGGTTACAACCTAAACCCTAATTGGATAATCTTCTCTTAAAGCTATCCAAATCCATTCCTTAGATAACCTTGGATGATTTGAAGCTATCCCTATCTTCTAGTATCCGTCCAATCCCTATCAATATGGATTTACAGTCTAAAGTTTAACTATCAAACAATTGACAGTTTATACCCTCTTATTTAATTAATCTCCTTAAGTCACCAAATTAATTCTAATTAATTCTATGACTTATATTAATCAAATAACAATATTATTATTCTTTATATTATTCTAATAATATATTAATAATATTTATTCTCTCTTAATAAATCATCTTGTCAAGTTGCTATGGTGAAGGCAACCCAAAAGGACCATGCACAACCGGGTCAAGTACTTGCCTAATATAGTTGTAGCCTTCGACACTATTCCAACAATAAATACATACATAGTTTAAATCATTTAACACATGTATAAAACATCAATTCCACGACCATCTCAAATAGACAAACAATATATATGTGACAACCCGAAATTTCATTCTGCACAAACCATATCAAGTCAGTAGAAGATTAGAACAGTTACAGTGAATTTCCAGACTTTTGGGTATAAGTTTGAGTAATTCAGGATTTACATTCAAGGAGATATTGGGAGAGTGGATGCACTCGGGTTTTATGCAACACTGTTATTTCAAAACTCTATGATATTAGAGTTCATCTGGTGAATAAAATATTTTCTGCCAAAAATCCTAGGACTATATATAGGATTATGAACCATATTTATTCATTAGTTACATTTCTAACTAGAGAAAAGCCGATTTCTCTCTCAAGGATCTTGGGACTTTCGTTCCGGAAAGTGAGTACTTCTATCTAGTTTTGTTTTAAAGCTTCTTACCGCCCACGAACATCTTGGGGAGTAAATTCTTTTATAAGGGTCAAATGGTGCCTAGTCCCTTCCTTAAGCAATGAAACTAGTTTAGACATGTACCCTAATGTGTTTAGGACTAGAAAACACCATAAGACTACCAAGAGTAAGGTGTTCATGGCCCAAGAAGTTCCAGGGCCGTGAACTCCAAACAATAGGGCCAAATGGTGCTATAAACTCTTCTAAAGCCTTGTACACTAGCCTAGTTTAGTTCCTAGTTAAATTAGGGACTTGAAAACACCAAAAACACCCTCCCAAGGGAGATTACTGCCGTAATCTCCAAGGGATTTGGTCCCAGGGCCGTAAACTCCTAAAAGGAGTTATATAATGCCCTAAACTCTTCCATAGACCAAGCCATTAAGTAGAAATGCTTCTTAGGGCCTTGTAGACCATCAAACACAAAATGGTCATATAATTATGAGCATACGGCCGTAAACTCATGAGGTTACGACTGTAAACTCATTTGTTAGTGATATTAGGTCCGTGAACTCCCTTATGGAGTTTTCCTTGAACCTTACACACAATAGCTTTCCCTACAAACACTTAGATGCAATCCTAGAGGCTAATAACACTTGATAAAGGTGGTTAGCATGTCCTAGGGTGTCTTGACTTGTTTTTTATTTGTTTATAGACTAATTTGATACATATATGTGATATTATATGTTAACTAGGATCATAGAGTGTGTTCAAGACTTCACTTGACACCTAGCCATCCTACCTCTTCAGTTCATCTGTACCACTCACAACAGGTGAGTTCATACCCCTTAATCAATCTTTTAAATGTTTTTAAATACTTTATGGGGGGATACAAGTAGAATCATGCTACTTATTATATCAATCACATGTGATTAATAAGCAACATTCAAATGATTTAGTACTCTTTAGCCGTTTTACCAAATAGTTTCCTTCAAATGTTTTTCATAAACACTTTATATGTTTAAAACTCCTTATTAAACTGTACATTTTACTTTGTATGTTTCATTTGAAACTCATTTACAATTGTGTTTCAACCCAATGTTTATTTATACTTAAACTGTTTTATCAAACACATGCTTTCAACCCGTTTTATAGATTGACATCAAGTCAATCTTTTCTTAGATAATAATTATGTTCAAAGGTTTTACAAAACTTATTTTAGGCTTTTATATTATCAATTGCATGCCTATATATGTATAGTTGTATAAGAAATGTTTAAAAGACTTTGGAAGGCTATTCACCCTATTTCCTTTCCGCGCTTGAAATGTGGTCTGGTGGGACATCGGGTATCCGTCCAAAGGTTGTTTAAATATTAGTTATATATCATATGCACATATATAGTCATACGTACCAATTATATTACTAGTAAGCTACCATATGGGTAGTTTAGGAAGATACTAATACTAATACTAGAATAATAAATCACACAAAGAGTCAGTTCATACATGAGTCATAATACTTAGTGATGAGAAACAAACATAATACTTAGTGATGAGAAACAAACATAATACTTAGTGATGAGAAACAAACATAAAACATACTGATGAGAAACAAACATAATACTTAGTGATGAGAAACAAACATACAGGGTAGACAGAGGAAGATCACACAATACAACTAGCACATACATTACATATACATTGAATATACATTACATATAGTTAGGTGAGCCATTAAACGGGTCATGGCACTACCTGCCATGACCATTTTTGTGTCCAGAATCTCCTTAATTGCGGAGTGTATGAGTTTGCGTATAGATCTATATTGGATTGACTATCCTACACCTTGCTACTCGCTACAGTGGGACTTGCAAGTCTATGGGTGCCAAATGTCATTTCTTACGGAGCCTTACATCGTCGTTTTACTATAGTCGGTAGAAGGATACAGGTCGATCACATGTTACTTTAAATTACATTAGATTTTAGGTAGTTAGTACGGTTGTAGTTAGATACTACACCATAGTACTGTTTCATTTTCCCATTACATTCACTTTGTGAACATTCACACGATGCACGGTAATGTAGAAACTATATTTTTGGTTAATGATAGTTAGATTTGGGAAAATACACACTCTTACAAGAGACCCACACACAGACACTAGATGCCTTGGTAGAAGGATATGATTAGTAGGAAACATAGGGCTTCCTAGGATCATTCAAAACATTTTCATACTTACAGTTCATATACATTTTCAACACCTACAGTTCATATACATACAAATACTTACATACAAATTAAGACACTAAAATACTTATGATCTCACCAGCTTTAAATCTGATACTCTCTTTCAAAATAACTTGTATCCTCATGTCAACCATAGACAGGTACCGATGCAAGGTTCAGAGAAGATGGTGCTCGTTCAAGACTCATCTTTCATTTTGATTTATACTTTAGTGTTTATTATATATTGACAAAACGCACTTGTATTAAAATTATATTATTAATGTAATGGATGATGTTGTTGCTTGTTTACTACTTTTCATTGTTGTGATATTGTACATGACATCCTCCTCCTCAGAACGTTTCCGCTATTCATGGTTTTGGGGTGTGACAGATTGGTATCAGAGCGTTGTTTATAGTGAATTAAGTATATCAACCCATAAAAGATGTATTAACTATAAATACAATAGGATTAAAAATACTCTGACCAAGAGTTTATACTTTAAATAATAAAATATTCAATTAAGTATGCGTACCTGCATTCATACTAAAATCAGTGTCACTAGGACAGTATACAAGAATTACGATTGTAGGGCAACACAGGTGGACTTAGAGACATATGGCCAAAAATGGGAAGATATAGCCTGATCAACTATATTATCCGAGGGTTGAGTAGCATGTGCCTAAGTTTAATTATGTGGTTTCAACAAGTCTAAAATCTTACCAACCCTACCACAATGAGAACAGTAGAACATAACATTAAACTTAAAATACTATAGGGATATTTGGTGTTACTATATGTACTTTATACTTGAGAACTAAAACGGGATCTTCATTACTAGGTTGATAGTTGCTAAGTGGATACACTAAGGCTATATGTAATTAGGATGTTATAGACTTAGAATCTGTGAAAATTTTACTTTACCCCTATTTTGTGTGAATTTGGAGTTAAGGTCACTTATTCGAAGGCCTATCCTGTTTCGATTACATATAACAGGTATGCACTACACAAATAACAATGTAACTAATGAAGATTTTCTAAATAATTATCTAGATATCTCGTCTAATAATTATTTTCTTACCCCAATTCTCGCGTAGATAACATGGCTGGACTCCATCCCCACGGTAACCAGTACCTTCTGAATGAGTTCATTGCTGGATGGTTTGAAGAAGAACCAGAGAATGATCATCCTATCCCTATGAATGATCACCATGATGAAGACCTTTCGGACGATGCTAACTCCGAACCAGACGTTGAGAACCTACCCCAGGCAGCTCCCTTTCCAATTCCTAACCCTCGTCCGGCATTTCAGGGCCCGACGCCTGAGTGGGTGGAATGCTTGGAACCATGGAGCCAAGGAAAAGATCACCCATGCCATTTAATGGTGACCGAATCTTTTATGACCTGAACAACGGGGGATCTGCAGATAGAATCTTGCCAATCTTGTTCCGTAGAGTGGCCTGAAATGAGATTCAAGACAGGACAACCCTACATCAGATCACTAAAGTTGTCGCCGATGCGAGAATGCATACCCTCCGCACCATTCGTCTAGAAGATGCTCGCGAGAGATCTGAGAGAAACCATGAAATACTGCTTCAAGCACTGGCCGAATCACAAGCCGAAGTCATAGAGTACCCAGTACGCCAGAGGGTGTACGAAAGACACCTACTTGATGTGGAACGTCAACTGGCTAAACTAAGAGTTCACCAGAGGGATGACCGTCGCCAGTAGTAGATGCTTTACTTTAATTTCCTTATTAAAAGGAATCGTTTCTTCTGTCTATGCTCTATGTGGCATTTTCTATGAAACTATCTTGTACTGTAAGTACTTTTGGTTAGGTCTTTATGCTGTCAAGAACTATCTTCTCTGGATATGATGTAAGACCTTTTTACAAGGTCATTTTCCCGAACTTGTACGTCATGAATATCAAAGATATTCACAGTCGGCTAACTCCTGTGTCGTTTTTTATTCAAGTACTCTTATCATACTTTCATTAGAGTTTATATAAAACATGCTTTAGTCAAGTCATTGGACTATAGTAATTTAGCTCCGGAGACATTTCCATGTCTCTTACAGTGGTTGGATCATGTTATTGACCAACCAACAATACCTCGGCTTGAACGACAAACGTCTTGAGACCATTCTGCGAACTTACTTCCACTCAGTACTAGGAATGCATTATAGGGATGTAGGTCAAACTTTCGAGAACATACCCTTACTCTCTTCTGGAACAATCAAACTACATCTAAGGTCAACCAGAATCGCTCAAAAAATCCTTATCTTTCGTGTTACAGAATCATGTCTTCATCCGAAAACAATCAGCTAAGCAACGAAACCCCTGCTCTTCCTATGGACACCGCTACTTTTCAAGCCGCCGTTTCAGCTGTCGTGATGGCTGCCGTGACAGCTGTCCTTGCAAATCGCAGCACTGTCAACGCAAGAAAGACTGAAAAAGGGGTTGACAATCCCAATCGTGTTAACAATCCGAGAAATCAACAAGTAGTAACCGTCGCCACCGCCCAAAACAACTCAGTGTTCAAGAAAAGAAAACGTCAAGCCAAAGTGGAACGCAAATGATTTCAGAGAATTGCCATGCAACAACAACAAGTGGAAACCGCTGCCATCGCAGTACCCAGCAGACCATATGAAGGAACACTCGCGATGTGCGATCGGTGCAACTATCACCACAAAGGAATTTGCCGAGTCCGACAATGCAATAATTGCAACAAGATGGGGCACATTGCTCGTTTCTGTAGAACTACCTCCACCATTGGAGCAAGTCTAGTTTGCTATGGTTGTGGTGAGGTAGGGCACTATTACAGAGATTGCCCAAAAGAGAAGATCAACGAAAGCAACCGTGTCCCCATAACTCCTACTCGACACTTCACTTCCACCACAGATGTTGGTACTGTCCAGATATGTCACCAATGCGGTGAAATTGGACACCTCGAGAAGGATTGCGTGGTAGCGCATAACTCTGGCGCAGACGGGAAGATTCACAGGATCACAGCTGCAGGAGAGCCTACTCCGGAACCGCGTTAATGTAATTTAGGCGTTTCGTTGTAACAGACTTATAAACCATCCAAAACTAGTGCAACTAGAGTCTTACCTTTTGCGAGATCCTGTCGGTGTAGGGATGCTCGTGCTGCGTATACTTATCTTTTGTAGTATACCTCATTCGCAGCAATGGTCTTGTAGTAAGTCTAAAGTACTGTAACTCTGTTGATGGTTGCACGGTTGTGTTTGTCTGTAACACCTTATGATCAACTCTAATGTCTTTAATTTTCCTTATGATTCCGACATTATCATACAACTAGAATCAATTTGATCCGCACCATACCAGCTTCATAAGTACATCTCTTTCTCAGTAAACGTCGTTTTAGCGAAGCCGTCATATCAGAACACCGAAGTACTCATGCATGGAGTACCTCATAGTTCTTTTCCTTTCCGAGGAAATCCCCGAAGTACCACTCGTGCAGTACGTCAAGTTCAATCCAAGGATTCATACGGTTGATCTATCACTGAAGAATGTATACATAGGGGTGATATATAATCAAGGTTCTACAGGTTTAGAATTAATGATTCCACTTTAACTTCTTTTCCCTCGATGGGATATGAGCTTAAAGAAGAATCAGTTATTCGACTACCTTTTCAATCTTAATTATATACGACTCGTATACACGATATTGTGATCGTTGAACCAAGTATGAATTCCAATGTGAACTTCAGGACGGAGACTGCCCAAGACTACGAGTAATCGCATCGTCATGTGAACAAACTTAGAACCCAGTATGACTCTCGTAAAAAGATCGCCCTACAATCTAAACAACTACGGAGATACAAGAACAGTCCAGACAACTTAACAAACTGCACAGAAATAGAATAGGAACACTAGGCTTCTCACCCTGGAGAACTCCAGTCATATTCTTCCATAGATCGACGGATTGCATCGTATGTACCTCGGCTATCGAGAACTCCGTCAAGATTTTCCAGTAAAAATCATTATCTCTGCCTCGCATAGATGAATTGGTTGAGCAAATGCAAGGAAATAATTACTTTCAGAAATGGATCTGAAATCCGAATATCACCAGTTTGAGTGTTAGGGAAGGATGTCCGGAAGACTACCTTCCAAACTCGATGCGGACACTTCGAGTCCGTAGTGATACCCTATAGATAGGACCAATACGCCCATAGTACTCATGAGCTAAATGAGTAGGGGACGTCTTTCTTACTTGGTTTAGTTCGTCATTTCTCCATGTAATGACTTACTTATCTACCCTCGTAGTAAGAAGGAACCCATGGAAACATTACCCTCGGAGGAACCTTCGCGAAGTTCTCTAACCACGAGTTTTGAAATTGAAGAGTTAGATTCCTATGACACACTATTAGTGATGTGGGAAATTTTGAGTACTCTTTCAATTTGTCAAAACCGTTGAGAATTTTTGAACACCAGAGACGCCCACAGACATTTTCCAAATTCTAGGTCTTACAGACCTACTGTCATAGTTCATCCAGAACTCCTCGTAAATCACAGAAACCCGTACGACATTCACCCAGCAAGGGGTGGCCCTTGACGGGGAAGATAAGCAAGAGAAAGAACCTTTGGAATTCCACGTGACAGACCAAATTCTTTAGGAAGTCTCACTTTGGGAATGGCTTAATACGCTTTGTAAAGCGTGGAAAGCTAAATCCAAGATAGAGAGGACCTCCGAGATTCTTACCAGATTCGGTCCTGTACCTCGCAAACTAGACTTACTCCGCGAACTCAGTAGCATACATTTTACCCTTTGCGTCTTGATCTTAAAACCATACCTTACCGTTAGGATCTTGTAAGTCCACTCGTCGAGATCCTCGCCTTCATATTAGAAACGCAGTGACCCTCGACAAAGAGGTCAAGCGGACAAAGCAACGCCGTCGCCCGTTAGTGAATGTTCGTTGGGATATCAACCGAGGACCCGATGTCACTTAGGAGCACGAGAACCAATCGATTGGAAGTTTCCACCTCATAAATCGGTCGTTCATACGTACTTCCTTACCTAAATTCTAATTTCGGGACGAAATTCCCTTTAGCAGGGGGGTGATGTGACAAACCGAAATTTCCATTATGTACAAACCATATCAAGTCAGTAGAAGATTAGAACAGTTACAGTGAATTTCCAGACTTTTGGGTATAAGTTTGAGTAATTCAGGATTTACACTTAAGGACATATCGGGAGAGTGGATGTACTAGGGTTTTGTGCAACACTGTTATTTCAAAACTCTATGATCTTAGAGTTCATCTCGTGAATAAAATATTTTCAGCCAAAAATCCTAGGACTATATATAGGATTTTGAACCATATTTATTCATTAGTTACATTTCTAACTAGAGAAAACCCGAATTCTCTCTCAAGGATCTTCGAACTTTCGTTCCGGAAAGTGAGTACTTCTATCTAGTGTTGTTTTAAAGCTTCTTATATGCTTAATACACTAGAAATTATAGGAAAACACTAAGATCTGAGAGTTTACCGCCCAAGAACACCTTGGGGAGTAAACTCTTTTATAAGGGTCAAATGGTTCCTAGTCCCTTCCTTAAGCAATTAAACTAGTTTAGACATGTACCCTAATATGTTTAGGACTAGAAAACACCATAAGAAAACCAAGAGTAAGGTGTTCACAGCCCAAGAATTTCCAGGGCCGTGAACTCCAAACAATATGGCCAAATGGTGCTATAAACTCTTCTAAAGCCTTGTACACTAGCCTAGTTTAGTTCCTAGTTAAATTAGGGACTTGAAAACACCAAAAACACCCTCTCAGGGGAGATTACGGCCGTAATCTCCAAGGGATTTGGTCCCAGGGCCGTAAACTCCTAAAAGGAGTTATATAATGCCCTAAACTCTTCCATAGACCAAGCCATTAAGTAGAAATGCTTCTTAGGGCCTTGTAGAGCATCAAACACAAAATGGTCATATAAGTATGAGCTTACGGCCGTAAACTCATGAGTTTACGACCGTAAAATCATTTGTTAGTGATATTAGGGTCGTAAACTCCCTTATGGAGTTTTCCTTGAACCCTACACACAATAGCTTTCCCTACAAACACATAGATGCAATCCTAAAGGCTAATAACACTTGATAAAGGTGGTTAGTATGTCCTAGGGTGTCTTGACTTGTTTATTACTTGTTTATAGACTAATTTGATACATATATGTGATATTATATGTTAACTAGGATCATAGAGTGTGTTCAAGACTTCACTTGACACCTAGCCATCCTACCTCTTCAGTTCATCCGTACCACTCATAACAGGTGAGTTTATACCCCTTAATCAATCTTTTAGATGTTTTTAAATACTTTATGGGGGATACAAGTAGAATCATGCTACTTATTATATACATGTGATTAATAAGCAACATTCAAATGATTTACTACTCATTAGCCGTTTTACCAAACAGTTTCCTTCAAATGTTTTTTCATAAACACTTTATATGTTTAAAACTCCTTATTAAACTGTACATTTTACTCTGTATGTTTCATTTGAAACTCATTTACAATTGTGTTTCAACCAAATGTTTATTTATACTTAAACTGTTTTATCAAACACATGCTTTAACCCGTTTTATAGATTGACATCAAGTCAATCTTTTCTTAGATAATAATTATGTTCAAAGGTTTTACAAAACTTATTTTAGGCTTTTATATTATCAATTGCATGCCTATATATGTATAGTTATATAAGAAATGTTTAAAAGACTTAGGAAGGCTATTCACCCTGTTTCCTTTTCGCGCTTGAGATGTGGTCTGGTGGGACATCGGGTATCCGTCCGAAGGTTGTTTAAATATTAGTTATATATCATATGTACATATATAGTCATAAAGGTCCTTCCAGTTCATTCAATACCCTTGGGTAGCAAGGGTATACTTCCATGTTCATACTTACCAGTTATATTACTAGTAAGCTACCATATGGGTAGTTTAGGAAGATACTAATACTAATACTAGAACAATACATCACACAAAGAGTCAGTTCATACATGAGTCATAATACATAGTGATGAGAAACAAACATAATACTTAGTGATGAGAAACAAACATAATACTTAGTGATGAGAAACAAACATATAGGCTAGACAGAGGAAGAACAAACAATATAGGTAGCACATACATTACATATACGTTACATTTAGTTAGGTGAGCCATTAAAAGGGTCATGGCACTACCTGCCATGACCGTTTTTGTGTCCAAAATCTCCTTAATTGGGGAGCGTATGAGTTTGCGTATAGATCTATACTGGATTGACTATCCTACACCTTGCTACTCGCTACAGTGGGACTGCAAGTCTACGGGTGCCAAATGTCTTTTCTTACGGCGTCTTACATCATCGTTTTACTATAGTCGGTAGCAGGATACAGGTCGATCACATGTTACTTTAAATTACATTAGATTTAAGGTAGTTAGTACGGTTGTAGTTAGATACTACACCACAATACTTTTCAATTTTCCCATTACATTCACTTCGTGAACATTCACACGATGCACGGTAATGTAGAAACTATATTTTTGGTAAATGATAGTCAGATTTGGGAAAATACACACTCTTACAGGAGACCCACACACAGACACTAGATGCCTTGGTAGAAGGATATGATTAATAGGAAACATAGGGCTTCCTAGGATCATTCAAAACATTTTCATACTTACAGTTCATATACATTTTCAACACCTACAGTTCATATACCTACAAATACTTACATACAAATTCAGACACTAAAATACTTATGATCTCACCAGCTTTAAAGCTGATACTCTTTTTCAAAATAACTTGTATCCTCAGGTCAACAATAGACAGGTACCGATGCATGGTTCAGAGAAGATGGTGCTCGTTCAAGACTCATCTTTCATTTTGAATTATACTTTAGTGTTTATTATATATTGACAGAATTAACTTGTATTAAAATTATATTAGTAATGTAATGGATGATGTTGTTGCTTGTTTACTACTTTTCATTGTTGTGATACTGTACATGACGTCCTCCGCCACAGAACGTTTCCACGGTTCATGGTTTTGGGGTGTGACAATATAACACATAGCACATATTTCATGGCAAACACTTCATATATATATATATATATATATATATATATATATATATATATATATATATATATACGTGTGTGTATGTGTGTGTGTGTGTGTGTGTCTGTGTTAGAAGAAAGTAACTACACACTCACACAAAACATATACTTAATACATTCAAACAATACTTGTATTAAAATCATGTTTATGAAAGGGATTATACACTCACTTGATCAGAAGATGATCGGACAGCACTACAACTCTAAGAGTAGTATTCTTCGATGAAACCGAGATATCTTCACACACCGGGTTTCTCACAGGCAGAGCTTCAGCTCGGAAACTCTTTTCTTCTCGGGATCTTCGGGGCTTTGGGACTCGCTTCGGGTCTCGAGGTTGATACCGGGGCTTCGGGATATTTCTTTCATGTAAATCGAGGTAAAACGGGAGAGAGAGGAGAGAAAATAGCAAGCCTAAACGGCTGGCCCTTCAAATCTATTTATAGGGCAAAATCTTCCCTTGCCACGTCGTGGCACCTTTTTCCACGTCGTGGGCTTGGTCGTCACTGCATGCGTCATCGCAAGTTGCATCTGGGGGACTCCCGGAGGTTTCATAAAACTTTCCATGTCGTGACACTGCTTGCCACGTCGTGGTATCTAACAGTTTTGGGGTTTCGCGCCCCGAACTTCAGAAATGCATAACTTTCGCATACGAACTCCATTTTCGACGTTCTTTATATCGATGCGAAGGTGGGATTATGCTCTACAACTATCGTTTAGACTCCATTGGCTAATTCTGACTTTATTTTTAATATATTATAAATATATTACTTATATATTATTTTTAGTAGTCCGGGACAGGAAAACTCCTTTCGAAATTCATAACTCCTTCATCTGAACTCCGTTTTCGTCCGTCTTTTTATCGTTGGACTATTATCTGTAACAGCCCGGAATTCCAGATATTGCTATAATTATGATTTTGGGTGTTTTAAGAGGGGACTCGGCGAGTTGGAGCTCAGACTCGCCGAGTAGGATCGCGGATCTGGTCGCAGGTTCGCGACTGGACTCGACGAGTCCGGATATGGACTCGGCGAGTCCACGCTGTTTAGCGAAACCCTAACCGTTCAGGTTTGGGACGTATATGAGGGACTTTATGGCCGTCATTGTTCACCCTAATCCTGTGAGTGAAGCCCTAATTCTATTGTGAGCATCTGGAGCATGGTAGAAGACTATTGTTGATTTTGGAAGAGTTGTTGTGCAAGGAAGAGAAGGCTTGGTTAAGGGAACAACAAGAGAAGTCACGTTCTGAGGATTGGGGACACAGAGAGCACATTATTCAAGTAATAATTCGAGTTACATTCTTCTATGTTGATGTGTATATGGATTTAGGGTTTATTGAACCCTTTTGTGGCTAGATTGAATGTTACCTTAGTCCCCCAAACGATTGGAACCCTATATTGGGACTCTTGGAAGTCCAGAATGCCCCATGCCTGAGCATTTCTGGAATCAATGGAGGTTTTGGATTGGAATCCTTATGCCTTAGGTCAAAATGTAATTTATGAGTCATGGGGTGTATTATGAGCACCGAAATGAGGACCTTATGTGATGAATCAGTCTAGGAAGGTCAGACCTATGAATGGTCGGAGCAGTTCTGACCTTAGAAGGCAGTTTGAGCGATTGCATGGCATGGACTCACCGAGTCCGATGAACAGACTCGGCGAGTAGCTTGAAGATTAACTGGGACTCGTCGAGTTGTTCTTCAGACTCGGCGAGTTGAGTCGGGGTGGCCCCGCGATTCATCCAGGAGGAACTCGTCGAGTCAAGGGGGATACTCGACGTGTAGAAAGGGAATCTTAAGGAATCGGTGAGTTGAGGGCGAGTGGACTCAGAGTTGTTGAACTCGGCAAGTCTTGGGGTGACTCGGCGAGTTAGATCGCGGATTGAGTGAAGTTCTGAGTATGGGGACTCGGCGAGTCATAGGGTTGACTCGGCGAGTAGGGTCAGTTAGGGGTTGACCTTGACCTTGTCTTTGACCAAGGATTGACCAGTGGTTCCAGGGGTATTTTGGTAATTGTTGTTTATTGTTTGAGTTTAGTGCATTGGTGGCTGTCCAGAGGTGGAGATCGTATCAGTGATCGGAGCAGCTTGAGCTATCTGTTCAGTCGGCAGTTTCGAGGTGAGTTATCCTCACTATATCGCTAGGGTTTATGGCACCAAGGCCGACCCTTTTATCGGATGGAAATCCGGGTAGTTGTCATTACATGTTATGGGCCGGAAGGCATTGCTATGTGGACCGGAAGGTCATGGCCTGGAAAGGCATATGTATGCATTTAGTATGTTGACTGATTCGTAGGGTAATGTTATGCTAGTGACCGGCTAGACTGGTATCTTGTTTAGAGTAATGCTATGATATGTGATATGTTGATCGATTGTTGTCTATGAACTGCTATATGATTATTTGTTATGTTATATATGCATTTTATGCTTATGGGCCGGAAGGCAATATGTTATGGGCCGGAAGGCGATTATGTTATGGACCGGAAGGCGTTGTGTGATGGACCGGAAGGTCGGCGTGGGTCGGACCGGAAGGTTTACCCAGCAGGAACGGAAGTCCCCTGAGACACATGGACCGGAAGGTCAGGGCCTGGAAAGGCGTATATGTGGTTGGTATTTTGGGGGTATCTCACTAAGCTTTCGGGCTTACAGTTGTGATTTTATGTTTCAGGTTCTCAAGAGTCTGTGGCAAGGCAAAGGCGTGATCGTACCGTTCCTCGCGTTGGTGTTTTATGATATGAACCTGGGAAATTACTCTGTTAAATAATGTATTGAAAACCTTCTCGTAACAACGTTAATAAAATGGGTGATTTTGAAAAGTTTTAATTGTTTTGAAATTTTGGATGTTACATTATCGATGGGATCTTCAACTCTTATTTAGATTGTTTTGGCTAAATATCGCTCTAACATAAATTCACTATTTACGTCGCGCTGCATCGCGCTGGGTCGTGTCGGTTTTGTCGCGAAACTCTGACAGGTCATAACTTCTTTGTTATAACTCAGATTTTGGCGTTCTTTATATGTATGGAATCCTTGTAACATATACTATAACTAATTTCAGATTAATCCTTGTAAATAATATTCCATCAAAAATTCATTTTTAATGCTTATCGTCTTTAAATTGACTAGCCCTGATCTACAGGCGTTACAATTATCTCCCCCTTAGGATGATTACGTCCCAGAATCATCAACGAAATAGGATTCGTATACTAACTCCATAAGTTATCAATCCATCCTAAGTAATAACCGTGGTGCTCAATCCTGCATCTGCTCTTCGTACTATGTTGGACTTTCAATAATAACCTTCGAGTTACAAAATAAATCCTTTTTGAGGACTCCTTCTTCTTCTTAGGATAAGTACATTCCCTTATCTATTGTAACAGACCGATGGGTCGTGCCTCGTTGACCTCTTATCGTAGTCGGACTCAATTTGATATGATCACTAGGGTCAGAATAACCATCCTCCTACTAGCCACTACCGACACTGTCACACCCAAAACCGAGAACGGCGGAAACATTCTGCGGCGGAGGACGTCATGTAAAGTATCACAACACAGTAAAAGTAAATAAGCAAACAACATCATCCATTGCATTAAATATATAATTTTAAAACAAGCGTGTTCTGGACAGTTATAGACACCAAAAATAATATAAATCAAAATAATAAGATGAGTCTTGGATGCGCTCCATCTTCTCAAAAGTTGGCCTCGGTACCTGTCTACTGATAACCTAAAAATACAAGTTATTTTGAAAGAGTTTATCAGCATTAAGCTGGTGAGTTCATAAGTATTTTAGTGTCGGTGTTTGTTATCAAAACGTTTGAACATGTCTCAAGTGTAAGTTTGTAAAATGTATGTAAATGTTTGTAAGTGTTTGTAAAAGTTTGAATCTCTTAGAAAAACCTATATTTTCTATTAAAGTAGCATTCTACCATGGCTTAACTGTTTTGTATGTTCGTTTGTTGTAAAAGTGTGTAATTTCCCAAGTGTAACTATCATTAACAAAATATAGTTTGTACATTAAGGTTTAAGTGAAATAATCACTAAATATATGTAATGGGTAAATTATTGTAGTACTGTAGTGTTGTATTATAGGAACTACTGCTGTACTAACTACCTTAAACCGGATTTATATTAAGGTATCATGTGATTAATTGTACCATACTATTGACTGGTAACAACGACATACGAATGGTCGTAAAACGGAATGATGTTTGGCACCCGCAGACCTGTAGGTCCGGCTGTAGCTAGCAGCAAGGTGTAGGATCGTCAATCCAGTATAGATCTATACACAAACTCACGCTCTCCCTCCAAGAGAATTTTGGCTACAACCCGGGCCATGACATTTAAGGCATGCTCCGATACAGTGGATCACAATTGTTAACATATTCATGTATATGTAATGTAATGTTACTTGTTCTAGTATCGTTGTATATGTTCTCTTCTTAGTATAGTTGTATATGTTCTCTTTCTAGTATAGTTGTATATGTTCTCTTTCTAGTATAGTTGTATATGTACTCATAGGAATGTAATGTATATGTTCTCATAGTAATAAGTATTGACTCATGAATGAACTGACTCATTGATCTAGCAATAGTAAAAGTATGATCATGTGCTACCCCGATGGTAGCCTATTAATGATGTAACTAGTACGCATGAATATGGAAACACTTTTATGTCTATATATGTACACATGATATATAATTAATATTTAAACGACCTTCGGACGAGTACCCGATATCCTATGAGACCACATCCAAATCGAGGAAAAGGAAACAAGGTGGATAGCCTTCCTAAGTCCTTTAAACATTTCTTATATAACTATACATATACGGGCATGCAATTTTTAATAAGTATAACAAAGTTGAAATAAAAGTATTGGATAAGTAAAAGTGTTTGTAAAGCAGTTTGAAGTAAAACAGTTTGATAATTAGTTTGAACAGTAATAAAATCATTGATTTTATAGTTATTAATCACATGTGATTGATGTAATAACTATAAGTATTTAACTTGTATTCCCCCCATAAAAGTATTTAAAACATTTAAAAGTATTTCAAAGGTTAATTAAAGGGGTATGAACTCACTTGTGGTGAGTGGATTGGATTGAAGTGTCGGATACTATGCTAGGTGGCAAACGGAGACTTGTTCACACATACGAGCCTAGTTATCATATAATGAGCATATATATATAACTAATTAGCCAAATAATAACTAATGAATTAAGTTGGGACACTCTAGAACATGTAAACACTTTGTATAAGTGTTATAAGTCCTAAGGGTTGCTTTTAGGTTGTTGTGGGACAAGGCTAAAGGGGTTTAAAGTTCCAAAGGGCCTTATATATGTGTTTACTCTTCAATAAACTCTACACAAGGAGTTTACGGCCGTGAACTCCCAAACTTGATGGCATTTGGTGTTTTGAAGTGTTATTTGATTTCTAGAATAAGTTCTACTTGGTATTTTACTCCTTGGACTAGTTTAGGGCATAAAAACACACCTTTGAGGAGTTTACGTCCCCAAGGCCAATTCCTTTGGAGTTTACGGCTGTAAACTCCCTTGGAATGATGTTTTTGATGCTTTCAAGTCCTTTTCACATGTAGGATAGTTTCTAGGCATTTGTTTTGAGCTAATGAAGGTCCTAGGCACACTTTGGTGCCCTTGATTGATATTCACGTCCCAAGCACATTAATAGGGCCGTAAAATCACATAGGAAGGTGTCTTTGATGTTTTAAAGTCCTTAAATTAGTTAGGATTAAATAGGGGTTAATGTCCAAGGCTTTAGGAGTGATTTAAACACTCTTTGGCACTTGTTTTTGGAGTTCACGGTCCAAGAACTTCTTGGGTCGTGAACACCCTAATCTTGGTGTTTTTGATTGTTTTCTAGTCTTAAATACACTTATAAATAAGCCTAAGTTCGTTACCTAACATGGGGAAAAGGCTAGGTAGCATTTAAGCCACATATAGGAGTTTACTCTCCAAGAACGTTCTTGGGCGGCAAACTCCCGAATCTCACAGATTTGTTATGTAATCTAAGTTATTAAGCACATAATAAGCATTATAAGACAACTAGAGAAGTCTACTCACGATTTGGGATAAAACCTAAAGATCCGTGAGAGAGAAAA
The DNA here is from genome assembly GCF_051521515.1 of Lactuca serriola. Lineage (NCBI taxonomy): Eukaryota > Viridiplantae > Streptophyta > Magnoliopsida > Asterales > Asteraceae > Lactuca > Lactuca serriola. Next base: position 81,446,737 of record NC_136413.1, on the reverse strand, counting down.
TGGCTTTTCTCTAGTTGGAAATGTGAATAATGAATGAATTTGGTTCAGAAATCTATTTATAGTCCTGAGATATTTTTGGCAGAAAATATTTTTATTCCGGAAATGAACTCTAATATTATGAAGTTTTGAAATACTCGAGTTTCACTAACCCATGTGCATCCACTCTCCTGATATCTCCTTAAACGTAGACCCTAAAATACTCAAACTTATTCGGAAAAGTCTGAAATTCACTGTAAGTGGTCTAGCTTCTATTGACTTGATAACGTTCGTACAAAATGGAAATTTCGGGTTGTCACATCATCCCCTCCTTAGAAGGAATTTTGTCCCGAAATTAGAATTTAAGCAAATAAGTAGTTACAATCAACTAAGTAAAAAGACGAGGATATTTCAGTTTCATCTGATCCTCACGCTCCCAAGTGAATTCCGGCCCGCGCTTGGCGTTCCAGTGAACCTTCACTATTGGGATACGGCTTTGTTTCGTCTGCTTGACCTCACGGTCCATGATCTCTACCGGTTCTTCCACGAATTCGAGGCTCTCATTGATCTCAATCTCGTCGAGTGGGATTACAAGAGTCTCATCGGACAAACAATTTTTCAAGTTAGATACGTGGAATGTAGAATGTACGTCACGAAGTGCGTCGGGTAGGTCGAGTTTGTAAGCTACGGGGCCGATTCTTGCGAGAATCTCGAAAGGCCCTATGTACCTCGGATTAAGCTTGCCATGCTTACCGAAGCGTATCAGGCCTTTCTAGGGTGAGACTTTGAGAAGAACTCGGTCTCCCACCTGAAATTCCATAGGTTTTCTTCGCTTATCAGCGTAGCTCTTCTGTCGGTCTCTAGAGGCTTTCAATCGTTCACGGATCTGAATGATTTTCTCTGTCGTTTCCCGAATGATCTCCGGACCGGTGAGAGTACTGTCATAAGCTTGCCCGCTAGCTAATTGGGTATCACCTACCTCAGCCCAGCATAGAGGGGATCTGCACTTTCGGCCGTAGAGGGCTTCAAATGGAGCAGCCTTGATGCTCGTGTGATAAATGTTATTATAGGAAAAATCGACAAGGGGTAAATGAGTATCCCATGCCTTTCCAAAGTCAATCACACAGGCTCTCAACATATCTTCCAGTGTTTGGATGGTCCTCTCACTTTTTCCGTCGGTCTGTGGATGGTAGGATGTGCTCATGTCCAGCCTTATTCCTAGGGAATGTTGTAGTGATTGCCAGAATCTTGAGGTGAACCTACTATCTCTATCGGAGATAATGGTCATAGGTACACCATGTATCCGTACGATTTCCTTAATGTATGTTCTCGTAAGTTTCTCCATCTTGTCAGTTTCTTTGATAGGCAGGAAGTGTGCAGACTTGGTCAATCTATCGACGATGACCCATATGGTATCAAGTCCACCCATTGTCTTGGGCAACTTGGTTATGAAATCCATAGTGATCCGCTCCCACTTCCATTCTGGAATCTCTGGTTGTTGTAGTAAACCGGAGGGCTTCTGGTACTCGACCTTAACCTTTGCGCAAGTAAGGCATTTACTTACGAAGGTAGCAATCTCTGCTTTCATATTAGGCCACCAGTATAGCTTTTTAAGATCCAGATACATCTTATCTAAACCTGGGTGGACGGAATACCGAGTGTTGTGCGCCTCGGTCATGACCAAGTCTCGGAAACTACCGTGTTTCGGTGTCCAGATCCGGTTCATGAAATATAAGGCTCCGCCACCCTTGGCTTCTAAATTCTTATCCATTCCTCTAAGGGATTCACTCGTCACATTTTCAGGTTTCATGGCTTCATGTTGGGCCGCCCGAATTTGCTTAGACAAGTGTAAATGGATGGTTATTGACAATGACTTGACCCTGCGACCAAAATATTCCATCCGACTTAGGGCGTCTCCTACTACATTGGCTTTACCCGGATGATAACGAATATCGCATTCGTAGTCACTGAGTAGCTCGACCCACCGTCGTTGTCTCATGTTGAGCTCCTTCTGATCGAATATGTGTTCTAAACTCTTGTGGTTGGTAAAAATAGTGCTTTTCGTTCTGTACAAGTAATGTATCCAGATCTTCAGAGCAAACACCACTGCTCCTAGTTCAAGATCGTGGGTCGTGTAGTTAACTTCGTGTGTCTTCAACTAACTCGAGGCGTAGGCAATGACCTTACCTCGCTGCATCAGAACACACCCGAGCCCTTGATTCGATGCATCGCAATAGACTACGAAGTCTTCTATTCCTTCGGGGAGGGATAGTATTGGTGCGGTGCATAAGGCTCGCTTGAGCGTTTGGAAAGCTCTCTCCTATTTCTCTTCCCAGTCGAAGGCCATGCCTTTCTGGGTCAGTGTTGTAAGAGGTTTCGCAATTCGGAAAAAGTTTTGTATGAACCTGCGGTAGTAGCCAGCGAGACTTAGAAACTGCCTAATTTCTGTAGGCGTCTTTGGTGCTGACCAGTTCTCAATGGCATTAATTTTGGATGGGTCCACGTGGATTCCCTCTTCACTTACCACGTGTCCTAAGAATTCGACTCTCCGGATCCAAAATTCACACTTAGAGAACTTCGCATAGAGCTTCTCCGCTCGTAAAGTTCTTAGAACTTGTCGTAGATGATCGCCATGCTCTTCTTTATTTTGGGAGTAGATCAGGATGTCATCAATCAATACAATGACGAACTAATCCAAGTAAGGTCGGCATACTCTATTCATCAGATCGATGAAGATTGCTGGCGCATTGGTCAATCCGAATGGCATCACTACGAACTCGTAGTGTCCGTAACGAGTTCGGATGGCTATCTTCGGCACATCCTCCTCTAGTACTCGTAACTGGTGATATCCAGATCTCAGATCAATTTTGGAAAAGTAGTTCACCCCTTGCAGTTGGTCAAATAGATCGTCTATGCGAGGCAGAGGGTAACGATTCTTGACCGTTAGTTTGTTGAATTCTCTGTAGTCGATGCACATACGGAATGATTCGTCTTTCTTCTTAACGAACAAGACCGATGCTCCCCAAGGTGAGAAACTTGGTCTTATAAAGCCCTTGCTGAGCAGTTCGTTAAGTTGACCAGATAGTTCCTACATCTCTGCTAGTGTTAATCGGTAGGGCGACTTGACTACTGGGGTAGCTCCTGGGACTAAGTCGATTTTGAACTCAACCTGTCGTTGCGGAGGTAATCCTGGTAGCTCTTCTGGGAAGATGTCGGGAAATTCGCTCACTACTGGAATGCTCTTTAGTTCCTTCGTTTCGAGGCTCGTATCGACGATGTGAGCAAGGAATGCATGGTATTCTTTACGCAAATACTTCTGTGCTTGAATACTTGATATAATACGAAGACTCGCACCGGGTTTGTCACCGTAGACGATAAGAGTTTCGTTAGACGGGAGGTTTAGATGGACTGCTTTCTCGTAGCACATGATGTCGGTGCGATGAAGACTTAACCAATCCATGCCGATGATAACGTCGAATCTTTTTATTGAGACCGGCATAAGGTCGATTGGGAATGAATGGTTATCTAGAGTTAGGGTACAACCTAAGTATATGCTATTCGTACTTTCAGTTTTTCCAATTGCCATTTCTACTGTGAATTGTTCCTTAAGTGTGTGCGGTTGTTGCTTAAGCATGCGAGCAAATTTATGGTTCACGAAGCTTCGCTCCGCTCCACTATCGAATAGAATGCATGCATAGGAGTTATCGAGGAGGAACATACCAGTCACCACCGTCAGGTCAGCAACTGCTTCCCCATGGCCTATTGCTAGTACCCTCCCTGCTCCTCCAGCATTCTTCGCTTTGGGCAGTCCCTCTTATAGTGGCCTGCTTCACCACATCCATAGTAGGTCGGGCTCGCGCCAGAGCCGGGGACTTGGGTGATCGGCCTTGCCGGGGATTTACAGAAACGGACGGTGTGTCCTTTCCTTTTGCAGTTAGAGCACTGCATTTCACGGCAGGGGCCATTGTGGTGGAAGTTGCATTTGTTGCACTTAGGCAAACTTCCAGCATACTGCCTCACCGGAGCAGTAGCAGCAGCAGGGTTATCGCGGCATGCACAACCACAACTTGTTGCTTTTGGAAGCTCGCTGTTTATTCTTGTCTTCCCAGATCTTCCGCTTAGTGTCAGTGGGTTTGGAGGGCTCCAGGATGGCTAGGGTGGTTGTTGTTGTAGTGGTTTTGACTCCATGGTCAATGAGTCGCTGTGCCAGTCGCTTGGCACTGTCGAAAGTAGCGGGGTTTAATGATAGGACATTCCCCTGATACGGACGCACTAGCCCCCATATGTACCTTTCGATCTTTTTCCCTTCAGTGGGAACCATATTGGGGCAGAGGGCCACCAGTTCGCTGAATCTGGCGATATAAGCGACGACGTTGGTGCCCTTCATGGTCAGGCTCCAAAGCTCCTGCTCCAATTTCTGGATTTCGCCCCTTGGGCAGTATTCCTCAATCATGAGGTCCTTCATGGTTTCCCAGCCCATATTATTCGCTACTACGAGAGTCAGCGCTTTAACGTGTCCGTTCCACCACGTCAGGGCCTTTCCTTCAAAGGTGCATGCGGCATATTTGACTTTGCTCGTAGCAGGACATGAACAGATTTCGAAGACTGATTCAGTCTTCTCGAACCATTGCAAGAGGGCAATGACTCCACCGGTGCCATGGAAGGACTTCGACTTACAGTTGGTGAAATCCTTGTAGGAGCACTCTCTCGAGCGCACACGGGTTTCAACCGGAATTGATTGAACAGGGGTTCCACCTCTGCTGGCATCAGAATAGTGATACTGAGCCATGGCAGTTGCCACTGTTGCGGCTATGGCAGCATTCAGGGCTGCAGTATCAATGACCGGAGGCGGAGGAGGCGGTGGAGGTGCTGGGTTATTCCGAGGAGATTTGCGAGGAGGCATCTTTCAGCTATAAGTTTATAAAGATAAGCAAAGTGGTAAGAATCAATTTGTAAGTGGGATGAGAGACACATGGACTAACTAACCATAGCCCAACAGTTGAATGAGTGTTTGAGATCACAACAAAGAATATTAGTAGGAAAACACAAGTGTACAAAATTTTCCCACAGATTACATAGACGTCAATAATACTGGTATTACCGATGTAATAAGTTCAGGGAAAATCGATCTAACAGTAGGTCTTACATCATACCATACGGAAAAGTTTGATAGTTCTTAGATTCCTAATTAGAGTACTGAAAGTTAGGAATATTTTACAGACAAGTGCTACTTAGAGCACAGATGTTAAAGGCTATTCCTTAACCAAAAGACAGAGATGTACTAGACATCTTCTAATGCGATGGGAAATCCTCGGGCGAACCCTGAGGTCTGCAACTTGACGAAACACCTCCTGAAGGTGTCGCTACTGAGCCCTCTGGCGGGCTCGAAGTTCCAAGACTTCAGCTCGGGAGGTAGCCAACTGTTGCTGCAGGGTTTCATTGGTTCTCCGGGTCAGTTCCATGTCTTCTTCAAGACGGCGGATATGGACTCTGTTGACACCAGAGTTGGCATCAATCTCCATGACCCGGTCGATGGCTGCTCGACCTTGCTCAACATTACGAGCTATTCTGCGGATAATGACGGGCAGAGCTCGGTCAGCAGAACCACCTTCGCTGACGTTGTAAAAGCTTCAGTCCTCAAAGTAAGGTAAGGGTTGACCCTGTTCTTCATTCCAACGATTCAATTTGGTTGCCCACAAGGGTGTAGGACCTAGAAAAGCTGGTCGGGGTGTTGTTATTCGGGGCTTGACCTACTAGCGGTAGGTTGTTGACTTCAGGCTCGGAGTCGGATCCATCAAAAAAGCCTTCTGCGAGGTGATCATCCAAAGGGATTGGATGTTCATCTTCGGGCTCTTCTTCGATCCACCCGGCGTTGCCTTCATTTGGAAAGTACGGGTCGCCGTGATGGAATCCAGCCATTTAAATCTACGCGAGAAGAGAGGTATAATAATATAGTATATATGTAGCTAGTAGTACAAAATACACCTATAGTTTAGAAAGATGAACAAAATGGTAAGAATCAATTGTAGGTAGGGTGAGAGTAACACATGGACTAATCAACTAAGCTATTCCAGTTACGATATCTATGCGAGAAAAGAGGTATAAAAATGTAGTATATAAGTAGCTAGTAGTAGTACAAAATACAACTATAGTATTTCAAGTTTAGGTTCTACTGATATTCTTGTGGTATTATTCGTAAGCTTTTAGACTTGTTAACATATCACAACCATTCTAGCGCATATGCTAATCACTCCTCGGACCAGCATAGTTGATCAGGCTATGCCATTCCCAGGACTGACCATACATCCCCGAGCTCACTTGTGATATTTAACAATCGTAATAATTTTGTTCTTGTCATTGTGACACTGATTTTAGTATTAATGCATACTAGTACACTTAATTAAATATTTTAATATTTAAAGTATAGACTCTTGGTCAGAGTGCTTTAATCCCTAATGGGTTTATAGTTTAGTATATCTTTTATGGGTTGATATACTTGATTCACTATAAACAATGCTCTAATACCAATCTGTCACACCCCAAAAACCGAGAACGGCGGAAACATTCTAGGGCGGAGGACGTCATGTAAAGTATCACAACACAGTAAAAGTAAATAAGAAAGCAACATCATCCATTGCATTAAATATATAATTTTAATACAAGTGTGTTCTGAACAGTTATAGACACCAAAAATAATGTAAATCAAAATAATAAGATGAGTCTTGGATGCGCTCCATCTTCTCAAAAGCTGGCCTCGGTACCTGTCTACTGATAACCTGAGAATACAAGTTATTTTGAAAGAGTTTATCAGCATTAAGCTGGTGAGTTCATAAGTATTTTAGTGTCGGTGTTTGTTATCAAAATGTTTGAACATGTCTCAAGTGTAAGTTTGTAAAATGTATGTAAATGTTTGTATGTTCGTTTGTTGTAAAAGTGTGTAATTTCCCAAGTGTAACTATCATTAACAAAATATATTTTGTACATTAAGGTTTAAGTGAAATAATCACTAAATGTATGTAATGGGTAAATTATGGTAGTACTGTAGTGTTGTATTATAGCAACTACTGATGTACTAACTACCTTAAACTGGATTTATATTAAGGTATCCTGTGATTAATTGTACCATACTATTGACTGGTAACAACGACATACGAATGGTCGTAAAACGGAATGACGTTTGGCACCCGCAGACCTGCAGGTCCGGCTGTAGCTAGCAGCAAGGTGTAGGATAGTCAATCCAGTATAGATCTAAACGCAAACTCACGCTCTCCCTCCAAGAGAATTCTGGCTACAACTCGGGCCATGACATTTAAGGCATGCTCCGATACAGTGGATCACAATTGTTAACGTATTCATGTATATATAATGTAATGTTACTTGTTCTAGTATCGTTGTATATGTTCTCTTCTTAGTATAATTGTATATGTTCTCTTTCTAGTATAGTTGTATATGTTCTCTTTCTAGTATAGTTGTATATGTACTCACAGAAATGTAATGTATATGTTCTCATAGTAATATGTATTAACTCATGAATGAACTGACTCATTGATCTAGCAATAGTAAAAGTATGATCCTGTGCTACCCCGATGGAAGCCTATTAATGATGTAAATAGTACGCATGAATATGGAAACACTTTTATGTCTATATATGTACACATGATATATAATTAATATTTAAACAGCCTTCGGATGAGTACCCGATATCCTATCAGACCACATCCAAATCGAGGAAAAGGAAACAAGGTGGATAGCCTTCCTAAGTCCTTTAAACATTTCTTAAATAACTATACATATACGGGCATGCAATTTATAATAAGTATAACAAAGTTTAAATAAAAGTATTGGATAAGTAAAAGAGTTTGTAAAGCAGTTTGAAGTAAAATAGTTTGATAAATAGTTTGAACAGTAATAAAATCATTGGTTTTATAGTTATTAATCTCATGTGAATGATGTAATAACTATAAGTATTTAACTTGTATTCCCCCCATAAAAGTATTTAAAACATTTAAAAGTATTTCAAAGGTTAATTAAAGGGGTATGAACTCACTTGTGGTGAGTGGATTGGATTGAAGTGTCGGATACTGTGCCAGGTGGCAAACAGAGACTTGTTCACATACACGAGCCTAGTTATCATATAATGAGCATATATATATATATATATATATATATATATATATATATATATATATATATATAATAGCCAATTAATAACTAATGAATTAATTTGGGACACTCTAGAACATGTAAACACTTTGTAGAAGTGCTATAAGTCCTAAGGGTTGCTTCTAGGTTGTTGTGGGACAAGGCTAAAGGGGTTTAAAGTTCCAAAGGGCATTATATATGTGTTTACTCTTCAATAAACTCCACACAAGGAGTTTACGGTCGTAAACCCTTGAGTTTACGGACGTGAACTCCCAAACTTGATGGCATTTGGTGTTTTGAAGTGTTATTTGATTTCTAGAATAAGTTCTACTTGGTAGTTTACTCCTTGGACTAGTTTAGGGCATAGAAACACTCCTTTGAGGAGTTTACGGCCCCAAGGCCAATTCCTTTGGAGTTTACGGCCATAAACTCCCTTGGAATGATGTTTTTGATGCTTTCAAGTCCTTTGCACATGTAGGATAGTTTCTAGGCATTTGTTTTGAGCTAATGAAGGTCCTAGGCACACTTTGGTGCCCTTGATTGATGTTCACGGCCCAAGCACATTAATAGGGCCGTAAACTCACATAGGAAGGTGTCTTTGATGTTTTAAAGTCCTCAAATTAGTTAGGATTAAATAGGGGTTAAAGTCCAAAGCTTTAGGAGTGATTTAAACACTCTTTGGCACTTGATTTTGGAGTTCACGGTCCAAGAAGTTATTGGGCTGTGAACACCCTAATCTTGGTGATTTTGATTGTTTTCTAGTCTTAAATACACTTATAAATAAGCCTAAGTTCGTTACCTAACATGGGGAAAAGGCTAGGTAGCATTTAAGCCACATATAGGAGTTTACTCTCGAAGAACGTTCTTGAGCGGTAAACTCCCGAATCTCACAGATTTGCTATGTAATCTAAGTTATTAAGCACATAATAAGCATTATAAGACAACTAGAGAAGTGTACTCACGATTTGGGATAAAAACCTGAAGATCCGTGAGAGAGAAAATGGCTTTTCTCTAGTTGGAAATGTGAATAATGAATGAATTTGGTTCAGATATCTATTTATAGTCCTGAGATATTTTTGGCAGAAAATATTTTTATTCCGGAAATGAACTCTAATATTATGAAGTTTTGAAATACTTGAGTTTCACTAACCCATGTGCATCCACTCTCCTAATATCTCCTTGAACGTAAACCCTAAAATACTCAAACTTATTTGGAAAAGTCTGAAATTCACTGTAACTGGTCTAGCTTCTATTGAATTGATAATGTTCGTACAAAATGGAAATTTTAGGTTGTCACATCAAGGGTAATGACATACATGAATAAACAGAATCAATTACTAGTTTCTTGGTAACCTTGTGACTTTTCCTGATCCAAGTGCGAGTCCTGTGCTTCCGGTAGTATAGATCTCTACTACCATTCACACCTACTCATACTCGTCCCAAGTATTGTCTCACTGTCCCCAAGTCCTAAAATCACAAAACAATTCGACACATACTAATGTGTCCAGTTAATCATAAAAATTCTCCTAGACTCTACTAGGACTTCTTCCATGCGTATCTTCTATCACCAATCATACTTCAACTCGATTGGTGATGGAAATTCTAGATTATGGGAACACTTAAAGAATTTCGCCAATCTTTCCATCATCCTGCCAAACGAAGGTGTACTTCAAACGTACTGTACTCCTCTAAACGTACTGTTATTTTATAAGAAATATTCTAAAGGCAAGATACCACTCTGACGATATCTTCCGATAGGCGTCATTCACTATCATAAGCCTTTTCATTTTCTCCATTTACGCAATTCTCTATAAGTCTTCACCATTCCCTCTTGTATACCCAAGTAGACTTTCAGTGTACTGAGCGATAATTTAAGATAAGAAAGCTTTATTTATGATAAACGTATGACTCTCCTAATCGCTCCGAAACGTTTACATGCTAGTTCTAATATCGTAGCCAGACGCTTAGAATCCTACACACATAAGATTTCCAGATCCGGTCGGCAACAGACCATAGATCCGAACAAATAATATCATATATGGCAACATATAATATTTAGCACATAAAAGCATATTAGGCATCCTTCCTAATATAAACTAGTGCTTGTGTCAATTTAGGTGTACTATCTAACATATTTTAGACACACTCCTCATGATCATTACTTAGCATTCTAAGTTTAAGTCTAGAAATTTCCTACAAATTCCTAGTTCGCTTAAACTAATGCTCTGATATCAACTGTGACATCCCCAAATTTCACGGCCATAAGAGACCGATTTGTTTATGCTTTATTTTAAAATCAGAGTAATCGTTTAGAGAAAATGGTTGCGGAATTTGTTCCCAAAACATGATATGATAAAAACTTATCAAAACATTTCTCAAAGAGAATGTATTTTCATTAAATAATAAAACCTCGGGATGTCATGTTCCGATACAGACACATAAGCATAAACAGAACATTCATTAATTTACTCTAGTGATTTGCGTCTCCTTTAATCTCTTAGTGCAAAGCAGCTTCATATCTATACCTGTGATACAATTAAACTGAGTGGGTCAGGCTTGGGAGCTTGGTGAGCATATAGGGTTTTCAACCCACAATATTATATATATATATATATATATATATATATATATATATATATATATATATGTTCAATCATCAAACAATCAACCCAATTACCCATCCCCATTACCTCCAAGTATCTTAAGGATCTACCCTAAGAATCATCTATCCTTTATTCCTAAGGATTGACGTAAGGTATAGGCACGAAGTCACATCGTTGCCAGGGTTTACTCAATAGGCGCTAACTCCATAGTCACCAAGGTTTATACAATAGGCGCTAACTCCATAGTCACCAAGATTTATACAATAGGCGCTAACTCCATAGTCACCAAGGTTTATACAATAGGCGCTAACTCCATAGTCACCAAGATTCATACGATAGGCGCTAACTCCATAGTCACCAAGATTCATATGAAAGGTGCTAACTACATAGTCACCAGGGTTTATACAATAGGCGCTAACCCCATAGTCACCAAGATTTATACAATAGGCACTAACTCCATAGTCACCAAGATTCATACGATAAGCGCTAACTCCATAGTCACCAAATGTCCTATCTACCAATGTTCTATGGAATATTTTCATAGATATAAATACTTACACAATTTAAATCATTTAACACATGTATAAAACATCAATTCCACGCCCATCTCAAGTAGACAAACAATACATAACACATAGCACGTATTTCATGGCAAACACTTCATATATATATATATATATATATATATATATATATATGTGTGTGTGTGTGTGTGTGTGTGTTAGAAGAAAGTAACTACACACTCACACAAAAAATATACTTAATACATTCAAACAATACTTGTATTAAAATTGTGTTTATGAAAGGGACTATACACTCACTTGATCAGAAGATGATCGGACAGTACTACAGCTCTAAGAGTAGTATTCTACAGTGAAACCGAGATATCTTCACACACCGGGTTTCTTGCGGGCAGAGCTTCGGCTCGGAAACTCTTTTCTTCGTGGGATCTTCGGGGATTCGGGACTCGCTTCGGGTCTCGAGGTTGATACCGGGGCTTCGGGATATTTCTTGCACGTAAATCGAGGTAAAACGGGAGAGAGAGGAGAGAAAATAGCAACCCTAAACGGCTGGCCTTCAAATCTATTTATAGGGCAAAATCTGCCCTTGCCACGTCATGGCACCTTTTTCCACATTGTGGGCTTGGTCGTCACTGCATGTGTCATCGCAATTTGTATCTGGGAGACTCCCGAAGGTGTCAGAAGACTTGCCACGTCGTGGTATCTGACAGTTTTCGGGTTTCGCGCCGCGAACTTCAGAAATTCATAACTTTGGCATACGAACTCCGTTTTCGACGTTCTTTATATTGACGCGAAAGTGAGATTATGCTCTACAACTCTCGTTTAGACTCCATTGGCTAATTTTGAATTTATTTTTAATATATTATAAATATATTAGTTATATATTATTTTTAGTAGGCCGGGACAGGAAGACTCCATTCGAAATTCATAACTCCTTCATCTGAACTATGTTTTCGTCTGTCTTTTTATCGTTGGACTACTATCGATGAGATCTTCAACTCTCATTTAGATTGTTTCGGCTAAATATCGCTCTAACATAAATTCACTATTTACGTCGCACTGGGTTGTGTCGGTTCTGTCGCGAAACTTCGACAGGTCATAACTTCTTCGACAGGTCATATTTTATTGATGGATGAGTGTCTAAGTCCATAACTATTTTGGTATGTACTTGTCCCGATGGTGCATGGTCCTTCTGGGTTGCCTTCACTAAAGCAATTTGATAGGATGAATTATGGAGAGAAAGGATTAAATATGATTTATTAATATATTATGAGAATAATATATTAAAGGAGCAATCATATTGTTTAATTAATATTAGTCAATAATTAATTGGTAATTAGTTTTGTGACTAAAAGAGATTAATTAAACTTAAGGGACTGGAATTGTAATTATAAGATAATTGCAATTTGGGCCATGGATTGTCTTGAATCAAGGGGTGGACAAATTCTAATGGGAAACCCATAAGGAAATCGTCCAAGGGCTTGGTTAAAGGAGTATATGGGTTGCTTAGGGCTTAAGCAACCAAATTAGGGTTTCTTTGTTAGATAACCCTAATAGCCTCACTATATATAGAACCCTTATGGCTCAAAAACGTGGGGGAACTTCTCTTCTAGGGTTAGAACACGTTTTGGGCAGCTTTTATCCTCTCTCCTCTTCATCCTCTTGCTTATGGTGTTTGTGAACCATTAGAGGAGTGACACTTGTGACTCTAAGCCTTCCAAAGTAAATTCAAGGAGGAATTGCGATTGTCATTGCTACATAACAATCAAGGTAACATTATAAACCTATTCTCATGTTAATATGATTATTTGAATACTAGAATTAGGGTTTATAGTCTTGGATAACTTGCATGTACAATAGAGAAACCTAGATCCAAGCATTAGGGTTTGTATGAGCACATAGGATGTTCTTAGGACCAAAACCCATCAGTGGTATCAAAGCCTAGACTGGTTTCAATTGTATTGATGCATTAATATGTTTGAAAAATTCGATTGTTTGGATTCTGGAGGCTGGACTCGCCGAGTCCATAGCTGAACTCGCCGAGTCCATGCAGACTCGACGAGTCCAAGCCTGACTCGATGAGTCAACTCGTCAGATGGAGGGTATTTCGCTATTTCTTGTTGTTTTTGCATATGGATAGTTACCTTATCATATTAGATCAATATAAATTCGATTTTTTGATATATATGACTATATTTTTGATCTAATTGAAGATATTTATCAATTAATAAGATAATTGTTTCCTTATGTGATAATTGATTAATTATTTTGACTAAATTGATAAATTGTTTTGCAAGAAATCATTAAATAAATCAAATATGGATAATTATGTAATTAAATGTTAATTTAGATTATTTGTTATTTGATCCTTGTTGTTATGAAAAGTTTCATATTTTCCCCTTAGGTTTTATAGTTTAAATTTGAACCCAAAAGTTTTGTTGTTTTGAAATTTAAATAGTTCAAAACTTGCCCTCGAGTTTTGGAATTTAAATTTTGATTAATGGTTTAATTTTGATGTATGTTTAAATTCTAAACCCTAATGTGTTGAAATGTTTCAAAACTTGCCCTCAAGTTTTGGAATTTAAAAGTTTATTAAAAGTTTAATTAGGAATGTTAAATTCTAAAACCCTAGTATTGTTTTGAAAAAGTTCAAATCACACCCTTATGGTTTTATTAATTAATTAAGGTGTATAATTAAAAGAAGTTTAATAAATCCATAAAGTTTTGGTTTACAATTTAATTGAATTAAAAGTATAATTATTAAATTTGACCACCTAATTTTTTAAAAGTGTAAAATACACCTTATACTATATATAACATTAAAAGTCTAACATTATATATATGTATGAGTAAAAGTCAGTCTTACCGTTAGTAGGCCTCATTCACGAAGCTAGTCTATAAGGGGTGTTTAAGGAAATTGCCTATAAAATGGCGATTGAATGCGTATCCACTCTTACCCACCGCACTCTTGACTAGTGGAGGGTCGTTAGCCGAACGGGTAGGATAGGACGAAACCTTCCATTATAAGTATAATAAAGTATAAAAGTAACTAAATGTTTTCATAAAATTCCCAATCTTAGTTACTTAGGCAAAAGTGAATTGATGCAATTCCATGAAATTACACTTTGTGCCCTTGCAAAGACGTTAGTGGAGCGTGTGTGGTTTACCGGCACACTAAATGGTTCTAAGCAAAGGTAGAAAAGGGTGACTCAATGTTTGTCATAGTTCGGTGGAGTGTGTGTGGTTTACCGGTACATCGAATAGGTGACTGTAACATGTGAGGGCACCATGTAAGTTTGCATGGTTATTCACACCCGCTTTGTGATCCTCGGCATCCCAGTCACAAACAAGAGGGGCATATCGAGATTTAAACATGCCATTGAAAGTTCAATGAATCTCAAAGGATCTAGGAGTTTTCATAGATTTAAAACTTAAATTCCTTTTCGTTTTTCGTGGTGGAAATTAGTGAATTGTCATTCACTTACCTTCAAATGTTCTGCAATTTGGGTTACGGCATCCCTCTCCCGAGTTGTAGAATATTGTGTTGGGTCCTAGCCTTAGTATCTCATTTGGGTGATTTACTAAGGACTCAATCTATCAACTAACTTGAATTCGTTTTCTCCCGTTTTGTAGATGTCAAAGTTTGACAACTATGGTCTTCTCAAATCCCGTGGAACAAGCATTCCACATGAAGATGATATTCCACGATTCGATCAAGGAACAAGAAATCATGCTTCACTTCCTCCACCTCCTCCAATTTTTCTCCCCAACCTACAAGTTCGAAGAATTGAAAGGTTCAATATCACTAAGGCTCTATTGGAAATGAAACATGAAGATGGTAAACCCGTGTGTGCCCACGTTCTAGGAATGAAATCACACATTGATAGGTTGATAATGTTGGGTGTGTCATTCCTAGATGAGTTGGCTATAAATTGGGTTTTGCAGTCACTTCCTAAATCATATAATGAGTTCAAAAGAAAGTATTATATGATGGATCATGACGACAACCTCATTGACCTAAGTTACATGCTCATTGCTGCTGAATCAAAAATGATTTGGCGAAGCAATGGAGCGTATTTGTTGGAAAAGTCAACCGACCATGCTTCCGAGGACGTTCTAGGAGAACCGACTTGCGTTTACTGCCAAAAGAAAGGGCGTTGGATACAAGTCTGCCCAAAGAGCCTGAAGAGTCCAGAAGAGAGGAGAGTCAAAGAGTATGGCTGCGCTTCAGGTAAAATCCACTATCTAACTCCATTAAGTTCCTATTCATTAATTCTTAATACATAATGTAATAAGATTGCATTTGAATGTTTTACAGGATTGGTGAAAAGAAAGGAAGCTTGGTGAAAAAGCAAGATGAATCTAATCACAAGGAATGGATCTTGATCGCATGGACTAGAAGATTAGATTTTGAGCTTAGATAGTTATGATAGAGTTGTTAGAAAATTTTCTTTTGAAATACATAGTTTTCAATGGATTTTGCATTGTAAGGACAAATGTTTTCCGCTGCTTTTATAAATAAAATAAATTTTCGTTTGACTTATTTATTTATTTGTTTATTTCCTTGCAATGAAATCGTTATGAAAATTGGTGTTTGCATATTTCTACAACAAATGGATATGATTCTTATTTATGGTGTTTATGGAAAAGTCGAGAACTTACCAAATAGGGAGAGTTTCTCATCGCCTAAGTTTCAATGGACAGAAATTTGGAATCATGCAACTTGGTTGCTCGATGAATGAGAAATTTCATATTTGGAAATTAGACTAATTCATTGACAAAGTGTCAAGTGAAGGACTTGGAGATCGAATACACAAAGTTGCGTGTTGATCAAGTCCACCATAAGAGTAACAAAGATATTCGTCACGATTTACTAAAGGTTTAGTAAATATGATTATACTTACAAGATTAACTGTAATTCTGAATTGATTAAAGGGTTTAGATCAATAGCAGAACGAATAAAGAGAATCAAGTAGGCAGAAAGATAAAAGTTTCTCCATTCTAAGAAGATGGGAGAGCACCTTTTATGCTTTATGATAGGGCTTAATGATTAAGAACCATATCTCAATTGATCCTCTAAATGAGTGTTAGTACAATTGTATGTCTAAGAAGAGGAATCAAGAATTGAAGAAATGGTTAAATCAATAAGTCAATCATACTTCGTTCCAATAACAAGTCTTAAAGTTAAGATTGTGACATCGAGTGAAAAAGTAAGGTTTATAACATTCATCAAATGTGGAAAGTTGTGATGTCTTGGATAAGACAAAGACCAACTAAGACCAATTTATGAAGTGTTTTGATAAAAACTACACTAACTCTTGAATATTTGTTTGTCAAGAAATGTTTTGACAAGAGAATCTTATATGTCAAGGAGTAAGTGGGAGTCTTAATGGTCTTGAAAGGTTTCAAGAACAAATCAAATAAACCTTATCGATCGTCACTAGCACACGAGTTGAGGTTTACAACCTATCGTGTTGACATTATTTTGTTTCTGTGCCAATCCAATCGAGTTAATTATGCATGTGAGTTCTATGAGTTCTTATTTTGAACGCATAAAAGGCAAAGCACCTTAATCAATGAAAGGTACATTGATAGGAAAGGGTGAGATGCTTAACTACTTGGAAGACATGGTGGGCAGCTGTGCTACCATAAGGCAAGAAATCAAGATTAAGAAAGTTCGGTCCATATGAGTTTGAATTTGTCTTAAACTTTAGTTTTAACAAATTCACATGGATAGGAACACATACACCGTTTAAATCTAAGTGTCATAAGATTTCCTCCTTCATGAAAATGATTGTGAGGAAATGCTTTCACTAAGAGAGATTTTAAGAAGATAGTGATTGAATTCTCGAATTCGATTATGGTTACGGTATCCCTTTCCATAATTTGAATTGTGAGGTTTGGAAATTAGTCTTAATTGTTTAGACACACATAAACTATCTAAGGCAAAGGTGTATAAGTTCAAGAACCCTTGATAAAAGATTATCAAAGCACTAAGTATTAGAAACATGAACTTAGGAAATTCAATAGGTATTGTTTTTCTTAAAGTTAAGATGTTTATGAATACATGTCAAAGCTAGTGGGAGCATAAGTGTAATGATAGTAGGAGCATAAATGTTATGATTGCATGATTATTAAGGAAAGTATTGCAAGGTTAGCAATATTAATTATAGAAAACAAGAGTCATACTTTGAAAAGTTTTAAGAGTTGAAAGGTTGTTTTGCTATAATTAAGGGATATAATATTATGCTTCATTTCAAATCTAAAGGCTTAGGTTGTGGAATGTTAATAAATTTAGTCAAAGGTACATAGTGTGTTCTTAAAATTTCGATTATGATTACGGCATTCCTCTTCTCAATTCGAATTTTGAGAACATAGCAAATAAAACATTATGCATCGTGTCCCATATGCTTCGGGTATAGGATCGATTGCAAATGCTTGACCATTCTAAAATTTTCCAAATGTCTAGCGCATTTAGAGGGAAAAAGGACAAGAATTGGTTTTGACTAAAATAATTAAACAACTATCAAAGGACAATCCAAAGTTCGACGAGTATTGGTTGCTTGTTCGTAGTTGGAAGCATGGTATTGAATGGACCATATCGACATTATTATGAATAGAAAAGATTCTATTAAGAATGAGTTGTCATATGAAAATTATGGAAATGCTTCCATATTGGATGGACCATATCGACATCATTACGAATAGATAAGATTCTATTAAGAAATAGTTGTCATATGGAAAATATGGAAGCGTGTCCATATTGGGAATTGAATATTGAAAAATCTATGACTAGATTAGAAACTTTTATGCAAAAGGATGTTCAAAGGAATGTACTTTGAGTTAGAGACATCATATCTATGGAATTGTCTTGTAACAATCTCCGATAGAGGACTTTGTAATATCATTGGCAATAGTCTTTGTGACTTTGGTGCAGTGATATTACGAAAGAATCGTTGCATAAAGTGTTAGAATCTAGCATATTCTATAAGTAGCAAGAATTTAATATTCTTTAACTTATGAAAAATGAATTTGGAAGTTGTGAAATGAGAATGATTGGAAATGTGTTCAATTTGATCTATTTCACAAAGTAAGAACCATAGGTAAACATTGTGTGCATGATATGAGCATGGGACAAGTGTAATAATTCAAGTAAGAAGTTGATTACCCGAAATGACAAATAATGAGTAATCGGTATGGTGATAAATAAAAGGAGTTTTATTTATACTCAAAGGTTTGACGCCATATGGGATTAGTATTATTCTTGTGTTTCACTTTGCATGTTTTGACTTCCAGAATAATTGAGTTTATTAAGAATAATCGAATTATTCGAACGGGCCACAGTTGTTCATATGTTGGAAGTAAGTATGAATGAAGACTGTCATGAATTGGTGTGTGGAATGTCTTAAAGAGTATTAGACATAAGCAAATGTTTGATGCAACGTTCATGAGTGCTTATGAATATGATTTGAGCATTGGATTAAACCCACGCTCACTTGGATCACTCAATGAATTGTATCACGAGTGATTGGTGAGACGATAACATCTTATATTCTTGAAACCGAGATGTGTGAGTTGTATCTTGCAAATCGGTTGCACGTTGATAATATTTAAACGCACTAGTAACTTGGTGTTATAAAACATATTGTTGTGTGTGATTCGGTGAGTGAGTGCAAGCAAGCATTGTATCAAAGTTTATCCGTTCCTTTTATCCAAAGTAGGATAAAAGCGATATCTTTAAGCCCCTCGATGATTTAGTGATGACAAACGTAAATGCTCGGCCGGGCTAG
This sequence comes from Lactuca serriola, assembly GCF_051521515.1. Classification (NCBI taxonomy): domain Eukaryota; kingdom Viridiplantae; phylum Streptophyta; class Magnoliopsida; order Asterales; family Asteraceae; genus Lactuca; species Lactuca serriola. The sequence goes on along the minus strand of NC_136413.1, from coordinate 81,427,705 downwards.
GGCTAATTTGATTTGTTCAATTAGTCAGTCGTCATAAATCGGGAATCGAGATATAGTACAAAGAGAATGATTTGAAATCATATCTCATATGATATCTAGAATGGAGGAATATATGATCCCTTATCTAAGGACACGCATATCTGATAGGATCAGAGATGAAAACGGCTTTGGAAAGCTACGATTGCAGATCAGGATCTGAAGTCATATGCAGAATAGTTATTAGACTTATCCAAGTGGGAGACTGTTGGATTAGTGTCTAAGTCGATAACTATTTTGGTATGTACTTGTCCCGATGGTGCATGGTCCTTCTGGGTTGCCTTCACTAAAGCAATTTGATAGGATGAATTATGGAGAGAAAGGATTAAATATGATTTATTAATATATTATGAGAATAATATATTAAAGGAGCAATCATATTGTTTAATTAATATTAGTCAATAATTAATTGGTAATTAGTTTTGTGACTAAAAGAGATTAATTAAACTTAAGGGACTGGAATTGTAATTATAAGATAATTGCAATTTGGGCCATGGATTGTCTTGAATCAAGGGGTGGACAAATTCTAATGGGAAACCCATAAGGAAATCGTCCAAGGGCTTGGTTAAAGGAGTATATGGGTTGCTTAGGGCTTAAGCAACCAAATTAGGGTTTCTTTGTTAGATAACCCTAATAGCCTCACTATATATAGAACCCTTATGGCTCAAAAACGTGGGGGAACTTCTCTTCTAGGGTTAGAACACGTTTTGGGCAGCTTTTATCCTCTCTCCTCTTCATCCTCTTGCTTATGGTGTTTGTGAACCATTAGAGGAGTGACACTTGTGACTCTAAGCCTTCCAAAGTAAATTCAAGGAGGAATTGCGATTGTCATTGCTACATAACAATCAAGGTAACATTATAAACCTATTCTCATGTTAATATGATTATTTGAATACTAGAATTAGGGTTTATAGTCTTGGATAACTTGCATGTACAATAGAGAAACCTAGATCCAAGCATTAGGGTTTGTATGAGCACATAGGATGTTCTTAGGACCAAAACCCATCAGTGGTATCAAAGCCTAGACTGGTTTCAATTGTATTGATGCATTAATATGTTTGAAAAATTCGATTGTTTGGATTCTGGAGGCTGGACTCGCCGAGTCCATAGCTGAACTCGCCGAGTCCATGCAGACTCGACGAGTCCAAGCCTGACTCGATGAGTCAACTCGTCAGATGGAGGGTATTTCGCTATTTCTTGTTGTTTTTGCATATGGATAGTTACCTTATCATATTAGATCAATATAAATTCGATTTTTTGATATATATGACTATATTTTTGATCTAATTGAAGATATTTATCAATTAATAAGATAATTGTTTCCTTATGTGATAATTGATTAATTATTTTGACTAAATTGATAAATTGTTTTGCAAGAAATCATTAAATAAATCAAATATGGATAATTATGTAATTAAATGTTAATTTAGATTATTTGTTATTTGATCCTTGTTGTTATGAAAAGTTTCATATTTTCCCCTTAGGTTTTATAGTTTAAATTTGAACCCAAAAGTTTTGTTGTTTTGAAATTTAAATAGTTCAAAACTTGCCCTCGAGTTTTGGAATTTAAATTTTGATTAATGGTTTAATTTTGATGTATGTTTAAATTCTAAACCCTAATGTGTTGAAATGTTTCAAAACTTGCCCTCAAGTTTTGGAATTTAAAAGTTTATTAAAAGTTTAATTAGGAATGTTAAATTCTAAAACCCTAGTATTGTTTTGAAAAAGTTCAAATCACACCCTTATGGTTTTATTAATTAATTAAGGTGTATAATTAAAAGAAGTTTAATAAATCCATAAAGTTTTGGTTTACAATTTAATTGAATTAAAAGTATAATTATTAAATTTGACCACCTAATTTTTTAAAAGTGTAAAATACACCTTATACTATATATAACATTAAAAGTCTAACATTATATATATGTATGAGTAAAAGTCAGTCTTACCGTTAGTAGGCCTCATTCACGAAGCTAGTCTATAAGGGGTGTTTAAGGAAATTGCCTATAAAATGGCGATTGAATGCGTATCCACTCTTACCCACCGCACTCTTGACTAGTGGAGGGTCGTTAGCCGAACGGGTAGGATAGGACGAAACCTTCCATTATAAGTATAATAAAGTATAAAAGTAACTAAATGTTTTCATAAAATTCCCAATCTTAGTTACTTAGGCAAAAGTGAATTGATGCAATTCCATGAAATTACACTTTGTGCCCTTGCAAAGACGTTAGTGGAGCGTGTGTGGTTTACCGGCACACTAAATGGTTCTAAGCAAAGGTAGAAAAGGGTGACTCAATGTTTGTCATAGTTCGGTGGAGTGTGTGTGGTTTACCGGTACATCGAATAGGTGACTGTAACATGTGAGGGCACCATGTAAGTTTGCATGGTTATTCACACCCGCTTTGTGATCCTCGGCATCCCAGTCACAAACAAGAGGGGCATATCGAGATTTAAACATGCCATTGAAAGTTCAATGAATCTCAAAGGATCTAGGAGTTTTCATAGATTTAAAACTTAAATTCCTTTTCGTTTTTCGTGGTGGAAATTAGTGAATTGTCATTCACTTACCTTCAAATGTTCTGCAATTTGGGTTACGGCATCCCTCTCCCGAGTTGTAGAATATTGTGTTGGGTCCTAGCCTTAGTATCTCATTTGGGTGATTTACTAAGGACTCAATCTATCAACTAACTTGAATTCGTTTTCTCCCGTTTTGTAGATGTCAAAGTTTGACAACTATGGTCTTCTCAAATCCCGTGGAACAAGCATTCCACATGAAGATGATATTCCACGATTCGATCAAGGAACAAGAAATCATGCTTCACTTCCTCCACCTCCTCCAATTTTTCTCCCCAACCTACAAGTTCGAAGAATTGAAAGGTTCAATATCACTAAGGCTCTATTGGAAATGAAACATGAAGATGGTAAACCCGTGTGTGCCCACGTTCTAGGAATGAAATCACACATTGATAGGTTGATAATGTTGGGTGTGTCATTCCTAGATGAGTTGGCTATAAATTGGGTTTTGCAGTCACTTCCTAAATCATATAATGAGTTCAAAAGAAAGTATTATATGATGGATCATGACGACAACCTCATTGACCTAAGTTACATGCTCATTGCTGCTGAATCAAAAATGATTTGGCGAAGCAATGGAGCGTATTTGTTGGAAAAGTCAACCGACCATGCTTCCGAGGACGTTCTAGGAGAACCGACTTGCGTTTACTGCCAAAAGAAAGGGCGTTGGATACAAGTCTGCCCAAAGAGCCTGAAGAGTCCAGAAGAGAGGAGAGTCAAAGAGTATGGCTGCGCTTCAGGTAAAATCCACTATCTAACTCCATTAAGTTCCTATTCATTAATTCTTAATACATAATGTAATAAGATTGCATTTGAATGTTTTACAGGATTGGTGAAAAGAAAGGAAGCTTGGTGAAAAAGCAAGATGAATCTAATCACAAGGAATGGATCTTGATCGCATGGACTAGAAGATTAGATTTTGAGCTTAGATAGTTATGATAGAGTTGTTAGAAAATTTTCTTTTGAAATACATAGTTTTCAATGGATTTTGCATTGTAAGGACAAATGTTTTCCGCTGCTTTTATAAATAAAATAAATTTTCGTTTGACTTATTTATTTATTTGTTTATTTCCTTGCAATGAAATCGTTATGAAAATTGGTGTTTGCATATTTCTACAACAAATGGATATGATTCTTATTTATGGTGTTTATGGAAAAGTCGAGAACTTACCAAATAGGGAGAGTTTCTCATCGCCTAAGTTTCAATGGACAGAAATTTGGAATCATGCAACTTGGTTGCTCGATGAATGAGAAATTTCATATTTGGAAATTAGACTAATTCATTGACAAAGTGTCAAGTGAAGGACTTGGAGATCGAATACACAAAGTTGCGTGTTGATCAAGTCCACCATAAGAGTAACAAAGATATTCGTCACGATTTACTAAAGGTTTAGTAAATATGATTATACTTACAAGATTAACTGTAATTCTGAATTGATTAAAGGGTTTAGATCAATAGCAGAACGAATAAAGAGAATCAAGTAGGCAGAAAGATAAAAGTTTCTCCATTCTAAGAAGATGGGAGAGCACCTTTTATGCTTTATGATAGGGCTTAATGATTAAGAACCATATCTCAATTGATCCTCTAAATGAGTGTTAGTACAATTGTATGTCTAAGAAGAGGAATCAAGAATTGAAGAAATGGTTAAATCAATAAGTCAATCATACTTCGTTCCAATAACAAGTCTTAAAGTTAAGATTGTGACATCGAGTGAAAAAGTAAGGTTTATAACATTCATCAAATGTGGAAAGTTGTGATGTCTTGGATAAGACAAAGACCAACTAAGACCAATTTATGAAGTGTTTTGATAAAAACTACACTAACTCTTGAATATTTGTTTGTCAAGAAATGTTTTGACAAGAGAATCTTATATGTCAAGGAGTAAGTGGGAGTCTTAATGGTCTTGAAAGGTTTCAAGAACAAATCAAATAAACCTTATCGATCGTCACTAGCACACGAGTTGAGGTTTACAACCTATCGTGTTGACATTATTTTGTTTCTGTGCCAATCCAATCGAGTTAATTATGCATGTGAGTTCTATGAGTTCTTATTTTGAACGCATAAAAGGCAAAGCACCTTAATCAATGAAAGGTACATTGATAGGAAAGGGTGAGATGCTTAACTACTTGGAAGACATGGTGGGCAGCTGTGCTACCATAAGGCAAGAAATCAAGATTAAGAAAGTTCGGTCCATATGAGTTTGAATTTGTCTTAAACTTTAGTTTTAACAAATTCACATGGATAGGAACACATACACCGTTTAAATCTAAGTGTCATAAGATTTCCTCCTTCATGAAAATGATTGTGAGGAAATGCTTTCACTAAGAGAGATTTTAAGAAGATAGTGATTGAATTCTCGAATTCGATTATGGTTACGGTATCCCTTTCCATAATTTGAATTGTGAGGTTTGGAAATTAGTCTTAATTGTTTAGACACACATAAACTATCTAAGGCAAAGGTGTATAAGTTCAAGAACCCTTGATAAAAGATTATCAAAGCACTAAGTATTAGAAACATGAACTTAGGAAATTCAATAGGTATTGTTTTTCTTAAAGTTAAGATGTTTATGAATACATGTCAAAGCTAGTGGGAGCATAAGTGTAATGATAGTAGGAGCATAAATGTTATGATTGCATGATTATTAAGGAAAGTATTGCAAGGTTAGCAATATTAATTATAGAAAACAAGAGTCATACTTTGAAAAGTTTTAAGAGTTGAAAGGTTGTTTTGCTATAATTAAGGGATATAATATTATGCTTCATTTCAAATCTAAAGGCTTAGGTTGTGGAATGTTAATAAATTTAGTCAAAGGTACATAGTGTGTTCTTAAAATTTCGATTATGATTACGGCATTCCTCTTCTCAATTCGAATTTTGAGAACATAGCAAATAAAACATTATGCATCGTGTCCCATATGCTTCGGGTATAGGATCGATTGCAAATGCTTGACCATTCTAAAATTTTCCAAATGTCTAGCGCATTTAGAGGGAAAAAGGACAAGAATTGGTTTTGACTAAAATAATTAAACAACTATCAAAGGACAATCCAAAGTTCGACGAGTATTGGTTGCTTGTTCGTAGTTGGAAGCATGGTATTGAATGGACCATATCGACATTATTATGAATAGAAAAGATTCTATTAAGAATGAGTTGTCATATGAAAATTATGGAAATGCTTCCATATTGGATGGACCATATCGACATCATTACGAATAGATAAGATTCTATTAAGAAATAGTTGTCATATGGAAAATATGGAAGCGTGTCCATATTGGGAATTGAATATTGAAAAATCTATGACTAGATTAGAAACTTTTATGCAAAAGGATGTTCAAAGGAATGTACTTTGAGTTAGAGACATCATATCTATGGAATTGTCTTGTAACAATCTCCGATAGAGGACTTTGTAATATCATTGGCAATAGTCTTTGTGACTTTGGTGCAGTGATATTACGAAAGAATCGTTGCATAAAGTGTTAGAATCTAGCATATTCTATAAGTAGCAAGAATTTAATATTCTTTAACTTATGAAAAATGAATTTGGAAGTTGTGAAATGAGAATGATTGGAAATGTGTTCAATTTGATCTATTTCACAAAGTAAGAACCATAGGTAAACATTGTGTGCATGATATGAGCATGGGACAAGTGTAATAATTCAAGTAAGAAGTTGATTACCCGAAATGACAAATAATGAGTAATCGGTATGGTGATAAATAAAAGGAGTTTTATTTATACTCAAAGGTTTGACGCCATATGGGATTAGTATTATTCTTGTGTTTCACTTTGCATGTTTTGACTTCCAGAATAATTGAGTTTATTAAGAATAATCGAATTATTCGAACGGGCCACAGTTGTTCATATGTTGGAAGTAAGTATGAATGAAGACTGTCATGAATTGGTGTGTGGAATGTCTTAAAGAGTATTAGACATAAGCAAATGTTTGATGCAACGTTCATGAGTGCTTATGAATATGATTTGAGCATTGGATTAAACCCACGCTCACTTGGATCACTCAATGAATTGTATCACGAGTGATTGGTGAGACGATAACATCTTATATTCTTGAAACCGAGATGTGTGAGTTGTATCTTGCAAATCGGTTGCACGTTGATAATATTTAAACGCACTAGTAACTTGGTGTTATAAAACATATTGTTGTGTGTGATTCGGTGAGTGAGTGCAAGCAAGCATTGTATCAAAGTTTATCCGTTCCTTTTATCCAAAGTAGGATAAAAGCGATATCTTTAAGCCCCTCGATGATTTAGTGATGACAAACGTAAATGCTCGGCCGGGCTAGGGCTAATTTGATTTGTTCAATTAGTCAGTCGTCATAAATCGGGAATCGAGATATAGTACAAAGAGAATGATTTGAAATCATATCTCATATGATATCTAGAATGGAGGAATATATGATCCCTTATCTAAGGACACGCATATCTGATAGGATCAGAGATGAAAACGGCTTTGGAAAGCTACGATTGCAGATCAGGATCTGAAGTCATATGCAGAATAGTTATTAGACTTATCCAAGTGGGAGACTGTTGGATTAGTGTCTAAGTCCATAACTATTTTGGTATGTACTTGTCCCGATGGTGCATGGTCCTTCTGGGTTGCCTTCACTAAAGCAATTTGATAGGATGAATTATGGAGAGAAAGGATTAAATATGATTTATTAATATATTATGAGAATAATATATTAAAGGAGCAATCATATTGTTTAATTAATATTAGTCAATAATTAATTGGTAATTAGTTTTGTGACTAAAAGAGATTAATTAAACTTAAGGGACTGGAATTGTAATTATAAGATAATTGCAATTTGGGCCATGGATTGTCTTGAATCAAGGGGTGGACAAATTCTAATGGGAAACCCATAAGGAAATCGTCCAAGGGCTTGGTTAAAGGAGTATATGGGTTGCTTAGGGCTTAAGCAACCAAATTAGGGTTTCTTTGTTAGATAACCCTAATAGCCTCACTATATATAGAACCCTTATGGCTCAAAAACGTGGGGGAACTTCTCTTCTAGGGTTAGAACACGTTTTGGGCAGCTTTTATCCTCTCTCCTCTTCATCCTCTTGCTTATGGTGTTTGTGAACCATTAGAGGAGTGACACTTGTGACTCTAAGCCTTCCAAAGTAAATTCAAGGAGGAATTGCGATTGTCATTGCTACATAACAATCAAGGTAACATTATAAACCTATTCTCATGTTAATATGATTATTTGAATACTAGAATTAGGGTTTATAGTCTTGGATAACTTGCATGTACAATAGAGAAACCTAGATCCAAGCATTAGGGTTTGTATGAGCACATAGGATGTTCTTAGGACCAAAACCCATCATTTATATGTATGGAATCCTTGTAACATATACTACAACTTACTTAAGATTAATCCTTGTAAATAATCTTCCATCAAAAAGTCATTTTTGATGCTTATCGTCTCTAAATTGACTAGGCCTGATCTACGGGCATTACAGAAATGTAGTCATCTACCAGAGTATAGATGGCGACCACGGTCTGTTCTAAACAACCCGTGGAAACACCGGCAGGCTTATAACATGTAGGTGATGAATTATTAGTTCAGGTGATGTCGTGACTGCATATTCATGTGATGATACTCTTACCATTAATTACGAGTTCAGGCGATGTTGTAACTATGTATTCATGCCTTAGGAACGAACGTATAAGGGAATGTGATGTAAAGAGATGAGAGTTAAATACGATATAGGGGATGACCCTTATGATAATTCTTTAGGGTAGAAGAAAAAAGAAAATGGGGAAGGGTAATTGGGTTGATTGTTTAATTGTTTAAACATAATAATTATATTATTGTGGGTTGAAAACCCTATGTACTCACCAGGTTTCCCAACCTTGCCCACTCCAGCTTACTTGTATCACTGGTGACCATACGAAGCAACTTACACTGAGAGATTTAAAAGAAATATAGATCACTAGTGTAACTAAATGTAAGTTCTGTTTATGCTTATGTTTCTTTATTGACGATGACATCCCAAATGTTTTAAAAGAAATAAAAATTCATTTCTTCGGAAATGCTTTGTTAACGCAATTAACATGTTCTTCTAGGAACAAATTCCGCAACATTTTTTATTAAAAGAAGTACTCTGATTTTTATACAGCATAAACAAAATCGGTCTTTTCTGGCCGTGAAAATGGGGATGTCACAGTTGGTATCAGAGCATTAGTTTAAGCGAACTAAGAATATGGATTCATTTCTAGATTTAAACTTAGAATGCTAAGCAATGATTGTGAGGAGTATGTCTAATAAAATTTAGGTAATACACCTGAATAGACACAAGCACTAGCTTATTTATGGAAAATTCCTAACATGCTTTTTATGTGGTAAATGATAAATGATGCTAAATGTCTGAACGTATCGATGGTCTGTTGCCGACCGGATTTGGGAAATTTTATGTGTTCAGATTTCTAAACGTTTCATTACGGTATTAGAACTGGCATATAATTTTTCGGAGTAATAGGGAGATTTAGACGTCGATCATAAATAAAATCCTTCCTATCTTAATTCTCGTCGTTTCGCACCGAACATATGAATTAGTGTATAAATTGAAATGGCAAGAACCCGAAGTGGAGTCGGGAATGCAAATGGAAATGGGAACCAATAGCCCCCAGTGATTGAGCAAATACCTGTGGTAGTAGAAGTTGCACCTGAGCCGATCACCATGGCTGGAGTACAAGCCATGATTCAGGCTATGTTAGCTGAACAAAGGGAGGAAATGAGGCAGATGTTGCATGAAAATAGGGACGAACCTACCATGCCCATCGAGCAAACCGAGCCGTTCCCGAGCAGTCGGAGGAAGGGAACTACAGCCGCCAAGTGAGTCAAGTGGGGACTCAAGGTAAACGAATGAATGGCCCGGAGAGGGGAAACGACAAGGATGGGCGAAGGTACAAGAACTTCTTAAGTGCAAGACCACCAAGTCTCTCAGGAAGCCCGAAGCCTGTGGAAATTATGGACTAGATCTCCGAGATGGAGATGGTGTTTGAGAGTTGCGACTGTAGCAACAAGCAGAAAACCGTCTTTGCGGTCAGACAACTAAAGACTAGAGTCTTGAGCTGGTGGAAGCTATTGGCAGATATGATGCCCAAGGGAGAAGCAAGCAAGATGTCTTGGGAAGATTTCCTGGAGGAACTGAAAATGCAGTATTGCTCTGAGCAGGATCTACTAGAGATCAACAACGAGTTTCAGAAGCTAAAGAAAGAAAAAATGAGCGTCATAGAGTATGCTTTAAGTTTTACAATGAAGATGAAGCTTGTTCCTTACCTAGTTCCAACAGAACTTTCCAAGGTCAACAGGTTTGCCAATGGATTACCAGTGGACTTTGGTCCAATGGTCAAACCAGCAACCACTTTGAAAGCAGCCATCTGGGCAGCCAAGAATGTTGAGACCCAAATAAGGGAAAAGGGTCTGGAGAAAGTTGAAGTTGGTGAAAAGAGGAAGTTTTGAAGGATCCTCAAGACCCGATAATAAGGGAAAGTTCTCAATGTCTAACCTGGAGGACCAAAGGAATGGAGCCAGGTGGTGTAAGAAGTGCAAGAAGAAGCACTTCGGAAGATGCGATGGAGAAGTGACGTGCTATAAGTGTGGTAGGACCGGTCACTATTCCAGAGATTGTGCATTCGACAGCAACAAGTGCTACGAATGTGGAAGTGATGGGCATATTTCAAAGAACTGTCCAAAGAAAAACGAAAAAGAAAGACCGAATGCACCGCCGAAACCAAGGGCATTCCACAGGATCCTCGATGAAGCAAACAACAACGCGAGGAATCAAGGATGAGGACTGCTTACCCGAAGATTAAGTTATGTAGTAGCCATAGTTTCATACGATGTAGCCTAGTAGAGGCATAGTCTAGGGTGAACTTGAACACTGGTGTAATTGTTTCAAGAAATAATATAAGACCTTAGTTTTGCTATCTGATGTGTTAATTTTTTATGTGATTTTCTTGTGTGGTGACTTGGAAAACTGCGAGACAATACTTGGGACGAGTATGAGTAGGTGTAAATGGTAGTAGAGGCTTATACTACCGGAAGCACAGGACTCACACTTGGATCAGGAAAGTCACAAGGTTACGAAGAAGCTAGTAACTAATTTCGTTTTATTCAGGTATGTCGTTACCATTGTTTCGGTAATGACTAAGAAGATTGTTGTTATTCCGACCCTAGTGGTCATATCACATTGAGTCCAACTACGATGAGTATGTCACATGGTTCAGAGCACCAAGTCCGATGTAGCATCTAATGTAAGCTAAAAGATTAAAATCAAAGCGATCAATAGAAGTATCACGATTGTTGCTAAAGAGGCTTGTAGCTAGAGATGATAAGTTTTAAGATGTGATTATGTCACATTAGAACATGAAGGATGGTATAATCTGTTATGGAATTTAACTCTAAGAGATTTGAGTTTAAGCACACGATGAGAGGTCATTAGAATATGACACATCGGTACGTTGTAGTAATAGAGGAGCATATCTTAAGTTTGCGAAGAAAAAGAAGGAGTCGCCATCAAGGATCGAGATTGTGACTCGAATGTCATAGTTTAGAGTCTAACGAGCAGGTGCAAGTTCGAGCACCGCTTGCAGTCAAGGAATCCGAGAGTTAGATACTCGTTTGAAGCAACGTAGAAGATACAATTATTACCTAGGATGAAGATATAACGTATGGAATCATTGTACAACCCTGTTTCGTTGATGATTTCAGGACGTAATCATCCTAAGGGAAGATAATTGTAACGCCCGTAGATCTGGCCAAGTCAATTTAGAGGCAATAACTGTCGAAAACTACTTTTTGAAAAAGATTATATAGAATAAATAGTCTTAACAAAGTTGTAGAATAAGTCTCAAGGTTTCCGCACATATAAAGAACGCCGAAATCCGAATTATAACAAAGAAGTTATGGCCCGTCGAAGTTTTACGGCAAAACCGTCACGACACCGGGAAGCGTAAATAGTGAATTTACGATAGAGAAATTTTTAGCCTTAGTAATCTAAACGAAAGTCATAGTATATGTTAAACCGAGAGCATCATAAAAAGAATGCCCAAATCTGACTTCCTATGAGAAAGTAATGAATTTTCTAAGATTGTGCTTAGTAGTGCACGGCCCGAAACTCGAATTTTAGTTCGAGCGGTTTTTGGTTTACATGAACTAAATCAGAGTTGAAGATCTCCTTAATAGGAACTCAAGGTTAAAAAGACAGATGAAAATGGAGTCTGTATGAAGGAGTTACGAATTCTCCGCGGTCATTTAACATTTTAATCTCCTCCTACTGTTAAATTTAAGATCGGTCGAGAACTAGCCGACGGAGTCTAAATGAAAGTTGTGGATCTTGTTTTTACCTATGCGTGGAAGATAAGAACCTCAAAAACAGAGTTCGTATGCAAAAGTTATGAATTTTTGAAAATCGGCTTATTTCCACCCTGTGTGCATCGCCACGTGTCAACACCAGGCGAAGCCTTGGAATAAATGCAACACCACGATGTGATGACGCTCTAGGAGCACTATAAATAGAGATGTCGAGCCAACCCTCAACCTCACACCTTCACCCCTTCTTTCTCTATCTAGAAACTCTCTCTAAACCTCCCAAAACCTCCCAAAAAGCCTAGGGAACCCCCTAGCACGAGGCGGAAGCCCTGGAGCGCCTGACGGCTCCGAAAAGAAGAGCCTTCGGCTCAGAAATTCTGCTCCGGCGGAACCCCATTTCCATGGAACCCGCTGTAAGTGAGCTATACCTACCCTACCTCTAGTATAGCTTATGTTTTAATATAGTACTGTTATTAGGAACTTATAATAATTATTTAGGCTATTATTATGGGTTATTTAAGCGTCGTTATAATATCTTTTTAACCACTCGCGGTACGGGGGTTCCAGTTTGGAGAGTCGCTTGGGTTGCTGGATTCAGAAGCGTTTTATGCCGAAATGATCCTGCCCTCCGGTGTTCCATGTCTGGCCTCGTCTGTATATAGTGGGTGAAAAGTATTGTGTCGCGCTTATATAATAATAATAATAGTTAGACTATTAATTAGTCGTGGTTAACGTCAGACTAAACCCTAGTGGTTTTTATACTAGGTTTCGTCGAGGGAAAATTGTTTTAAGAGTAACAAAGCTCCGTCCGAGTGCCGAGTCACCACCTAATCAGTTGAGTGCATAGTTACTTTCATCTTACACATAGATATGTAGTATTTTATATAAACTACGTGCTATGTGTTCATACTATCTGAATACTTGTCTATGCTGGGTGAAAGATTTTTATACACGCTTTAAATGATTTAAACTGTATATGTATTTTATATCTACAAATATGTTGGGATAAAACATGGGTAGATAAAATAGTTGGTGTGTGATGAAATAAAATGATGAGAGATAGGTGATGATAGGAAGGTGATGACAGTTAGGTGAGGATAGATAGGTGATAATGAATCGGTGATGTAGGATACCAAAACCTTGTCCTATAATATGGAGATGTAGTCATCTACTAGAGTATAGATGGCGACCACGGACTATTCTAGACAACAAGTGGAAACACCAACAGACTTATAACCTGTAGGTGATGAATTATGAGTCCAGGTGATGTTGTGACTGCATATTTATGTGATGATACTCTTACCATGAGTTACGAGTTCAAGAGATGTTGTAACTATGTATTCATGCCTTAGGAACGAACATATAAGGGAATGTGATGTAAAGAGATGAGAAGTAAATACGATATAGGGGATGACCCTTATGATAATTCTTTAGGGTAGAATAAAGAAGAAAATGGGGAAGGGTAATTGGGTTGATTGTTTAATTGTTTAAACATAATAATTATATTATTGTGGGTTGAAATCCCTATGTAGTCACCAGGTTTCCCAACCTGACCCACTCCAGCTTATTTGTATCACAGGTGACGATACGAAGCTACTTACATTGAGAGATATAAATGAAATGTAGATCACTAGTGTAACTAAATGTAGGTTCTGTTTATGCTTATGTTTCTGTATTGACGATGACATCCCAAATGTTTTAAAAGGAATAAAAATTCATTTCTTCAGAAAATGCTTTGTTAACGCAATTAAAATGTTCTTCTGGGAACAAATTCTGCAACATTTTTTATTAAAAGAAGTACTCTGATTTTTATAAAGCATAAACAAAATCGGTCTTTTCTGGCCGTAAAAATGGGGATGTCACAAACTTCAAAGGAACTAAACATTGCAGTCGATAAAACTGAATGTTTCAAAGCGACAATCAACATCTTGAGTTCTTCGGGGTACATAGTAACATCACCATCAAATTGATAGTTTGTACTCTGAATCTTCATGATGGGTTGAGTAGAAACGTCTTCAGCAGTGTTGGATTAAGGAGCAGCCATGACTAAGGTTTTTCTTAAAATCGTGAAGAACAGAGAGAAAAGATAGCACAGATTGTCTTGAGAATATTTAGTACGCGTAAAATTGGAATGAAGACCCAAGTGCCCCTTTTATATGTATCCCAAACTTGAATCTCAAACAGTTACGATAAATGTATTGGACACGTGGCCCTTGAAAGTTGCACCACTAGCCGTTAAAGATGCCATGTCAGATAAAGTGTGTGACACGATATCCGATAAATGCGCACCATTACCAAACAGTCACATCAAAGGTCTCTTCGTGAGTACTTGTGAATAAGAACCAAAACCTTCAGAATGGAGGTTGGGCCCTTTCGCTTTTCGGTTTTGAAAATGAAGTCATATGCCAGACTTTTGAAATCATCAGTCTGAGTTCGTAATGCTCAGAACCTCAAGGATTTCTTGAGTGTTGTGTGCCAATGAAAAAGATAAGAAGCTAAATAAAAAATATATGGATCTATGATGTCGAAAAGATAATTTTGACATGAAAACAAATAAATCCTGGGCAAAGATTACTTCGTTAAGCATCAAGAGAGATGATCAACTACTTGTATGGTTTCTCGTGAATTACAATCAAATACATGATGAGAAGTATCGAAGGGATTCTTTTAGTGTGGCTTCGAAGGTGGCTCAAAATTTCGATACAATGCATACTCAACATAAGTATGACAAGCTGTAAACGAAATTACCCATTTGACCAGTGAAGTCAGCGAGAAGTAATCTTTGAAAAAATTATTAAGTAACAAAGTTGAGAATGATACTCAGACAGAAATCATATGCTTGAACCAAAAGTTGTTTTCAATCTTGTTGGGTAACAAATGTTATTTGTTTTGAACATTTGATCAAGATTAGAACAAAGAACGAATATGATTTTGAGTATCGAAATCAGGTACTGAAAAAAAATGTTTCATGAATTCTGGAACAAAGTTCCCCCGTTAATTCCATTAGTTGGTTGGCATTTTGGATTTCACTTTCATCATGGTCTCATGATGTTAGATCATTAACACAGAATTTTGATATGTCTAGATCCTGATTGGTTTTTATCACATAATATTTGTGTGTGAGTGTGTAAGAATATTGAGATGAAAAATATTGGGTAAAAGAAATGAATGTACCTCTGCTTTGATTTGACCATGCAGTAAACTCTTAACTCATATGAGATGAGTAAGGTAGCTCATGAATGAATGAGAATACAGCCTAATTGGGTAGGAATTCTAAAAATGAGAAAACCATTAATGTGACAACCCGATATTTCAACTCCTTGTAATGACCAAAAAGGTCAAGTACTGTAATCACTTTTGAGTTAATAAAATTTACTTTAATAAATAAATGTACAAATAGTTCTATTTAATTTCCTTCTATGTTTAAATGTCTTTGAACCATGATCGTACGTGAAAAGAACGCCCAAATCCGACTTCATATAGCGAAGTTATGATTTTTCCAAGTTCGGCTTAGCAACAGACAGCTAAAAACTCGAATCGGAGATCGAGCGACTTTTGGCCAGAATGACCTAAACGAGAATCGAAGGTCTCGACAATGGTATTCCAGCGGTAAAAAGTCTGGCAAAAACCGACATCAGATAATGAAGTTATGAATTTTCAAAGAAATTCCTTAAACACGATGGGTTTATAATAAATAATAAAAAAATAATTTCGGAATTTTCCGACAGAGTCTAAACGAAAGTTGTAGAGCGTAGTCTCACCTACGCGTGGATATAAAGACCATCAAAAACGGATTTCGTATGAAGAAGATATGAATTTTTGAAGTTTATTAAATAAATTATATATTTATTTAATTCAAAAATCGGACATTATCCGAAGGGGAGTCAGCGTCCTCATCCGAGGTACGCGCTGCGTACCCCTGTACGCCCAGCGTACCTGAGGGACTTGGCCTCTGATCGTCCACGTCGCCCTATCCGAGGAATCCGACCCGTCCGAAGCGCCGACCCGTCTGACCCGCTGTCCCGTCCGACCCACTGTCCCGTCCGACCCGCCTCCCCAGCGACCCGTCCCATCCGAAGCCGAGGCAGACGAGGCTTCGGTCATGCATGACGTACGCGTACGTGCTGCGTACGAGCGTACGCCCCGCGTACCGAGGAGGTTCAGCCTTCCTATAAATAGGATGCGAGGGCTTCCGAGAAAAGGGCTCAATTCTCTCCTCTCTCTCACAATCTTGCCTTGTTTTCCGTGTCCGTTCAAACCCGAAGCTCTGGTCTTTTTGGCTCAAGTCCCGAGGGTCGATTTTACTCCCGAGATTCCCGAGAATCCCGAGGAAAATCTGTTTCCCGAGACGAAACTCTGCCCGGTTTTCCACCTCGCTATCTCCAAAACTTTCAAGTGAGTTTCATACCCCTTAATCAACCTTTTTAAATATTCTAAATGCTTTTATATGCTTTCAAGGGGGGGATTACAAGTAAAACACACGAGTATTATCGTGTGTTACATAAAGAAACTCTTTTATATGCTGTTATATATCCAAATCACATGCGATTTATAAACCTTTAAGGAACTTATATATATATATATATATATATATATATATATATATATATATATATATATATATATATATGTTAAAATAGCATTCTATCTTTTGAAATATAAATTTGTTGTAATGCATGTATAAACTAAACTTTTCTTAGATTATTCTTGTCTATATTAGACTCTACACCAAAAATCTATGCTTTCATAAACAAGTGATTCCTTTTCTAGGTATTTCTAAACAAACAAGACACACTTTTAGAAAACTATAATAGGTATAGTTTTACGAACAAATTTCTAACTCTTATGTACTAGAAACATGAATTTCAAGAAGTTTACTTTCGTATATAAGAACAAACGTAACATTTTAACAAGTAGATCTGTTTTTATACCACGGTTTTGTGAGACACTAACTTCATGTACGTTCGAGTACACATTTCAAGTCCTGTATTATATACCAGAATCCCTTGGAGGGGGAGCATGGTGTTTGTGTATAGATCTATACGGGCTTGACAACCCGCGCCCTGACTGTTAGCTGCAGTCCACCGTTTGGGGTGACAAACGTCATAACATTCCAACGCCTGAAGAACGTTGTGTATAGGCATTCCGAGTCAATAGTATGGTTATAAAACTCACAAGGGGTATTAAAAATGCATTGATTTACAAGGTTTTCAAACTCATTGGTTATTTTACACTTACATACATTTTGGAAACAAACATTGGTCTTGAGTGAAGGCTACTTTTATACTAGTAGAAAATATAGGATTTTCTAAACACAAACAAACAAAGATAAAACATTTCATTTCATTCAAACATTGTCACTTAAATACTTATGAAATTCACCTGCTTAAATGCTGATCTACTATTTCAAAATTACTTGTATGTCCCAAGAAATCAGTAATTTCAGGTATTCATTACGCTTTTGATGAAGGGATGCTGTGGCGCCAGTTTAATCTCGTATTTTTGACATCATATTGTAATTGAGTTTTGAACATGTAACTTTTGACAAATGTAAACTTTCAATTATATATATGATGGTTGTATTGCTTTCTTTACTATGTATTCATTTGTTATGTTACCACATGAAGTCATCCGCCCCCGAACGTTTCCGCCGTTCAGGTTTGGGGGTATGACAATTAAGGCTTCGAAACTCATAGCATTATCGAGGCTTAGGGCAAGATGATGCAACATACTTCTAGGAACATCTTAGCTAGTACATAGTTCTCGAAAATATACCTTCCCTCAAAGCAGCAAGCATGCATCAAGAAAATCTTCATTTGTGATGACATTGAGAAAATTCACACAAATTTCAAAATTTCGGTACACCTCTTCTAACTTTCGAAACTTAGAGGGTTTCTACCCAAAATCCTTTGTTCTGGTTTCGTGAACATGACTTCCAACCTTTGCTAAAGAATTACACAAAATTGTCTTTGCAACTACACATCAAGTGTAAAAATATACAAAAAGAAAATATTTTTGGATTTTTTTTTCTAAAAAAAATAACAAAAATAATAAAATCTTTTTGATATTTTTGAATTTTTCAAAATGGAAAAATAAAATGAAAACATTTTTGGTATTTTAGATTTTTCAACATGAAAAAAATAAAACACAAATATTTTTGTTGTTTTTGATTTTTCCACAGAAAAGTAACAAAAACTTTTGTACTAAACTAACGAAAATTTATAATTAAGCGATTTGTACACAATGTCGAAATCGAAGCATGTCGAAGAGCTGAACGTGAATAGTAACCTTTGAATGACAAGTTGTCTCCTCTGAATGAACACTCAACACCTCTAAATCGACATTTTTGTAACTTTTCTCTTGTTATTCTTTCGAAATGAATCCTGGCACAGAATTAGCTTCGATCAATCCCAATGCATTTAGTATTCTAACAAAAGACTTTTCATCCAATGGCTTTGTAAAAATATCAGCAAGCTAATCAATTGTTTTTACAAAGTGAACTTCGATATTTCCATCTTCCACATGATTCTTGATAAAATGATAAAGATGTGCAATATGTTTTGTTTTCGAATGTTCTACAAGATTGTGAAAAATGCATATAGCACTTTGTGAATCACAATACAATGGAATCTTCTTCATGTTTATTGCATAATCTCGTAATTGGCTTTGAATCCAAATTACTTGTGAAGTGCAAGTTGTAGCAGCAACATATTCTGTTTCTACTATGGAAATCGAAACACATGTTTGTTTCTTCGACTGCTACCTTACAAGCTTCCCATCTAAGAGTTGACATCCACCACTTGTACTTATTCAATCAAGACTACAACCTCCCAGACCAGCATCAGAAAAAGCTTGTATGAAGAAGCCAGTTTTTGAAGTATACCATAATCCTAACGAAAATTTTCCTTTGAGATATCGAAAAATATTTTTCACTGCAGTTAAGTGTGGTTCTCTGGGATTCGATTGATACCTAGCACAATTATTATCACACCCCAAAACCACGAACGGCGGAAACGTTCTGGGGCGGAGGACGTCATGTATAATATCAACAACAATGTAAAGTAGTAAACAAGAAACAACATCATCCATTGCATTAATAAAATAATTATTATACAATTGTATTCTGTCAAATTTTGATAAACACTAATGCATAAATCAAAATGAAAGATAAGTCTTGAACAAGCTCCATCTTCCTTTCTCCTTGCATCGGTACCTGTTTAAGATGACCTGAGGATACAAGAAATTTTGAAAGCGAGTATCAGCTTTAAAGCTGGTGAGTTCATAAGTATATAAGTGTCATTGCCTCGTTTGTGAAAAGCTGTTATGAAAGCCATGTAAACCTTTAAATGAAAATGTTGTGTTAAGTATGAAATCCCTAGAAAAACCCTTATTTTCTATAAGTATGAAATGTAGTCTTCTACCAAGACCCGAATGTTCTGTACTTATGAAGTGTAGTCTTCTACCAAGACTCGAATGTTTTGTAAGTATGAAGTGTAGTCTTCTACCAAGACCCGAATGTTTTGTTATGACAATTTAAAATGATAGTTTTTCCTTTCTATTGACTAGTACCAAAGTACTTAGTCTAACTCATCGTTTATGTGAATGTATCACAAAATAAAGTAAACAGGAAAAATATAATCATGTAAGTGTTAGCCGGAGGTACTGGTGCTAACAAGACGAATGTAAATGTTGAGGTAAGTATGAAATCCCTAGAAAACCCTTATTTTCTATAAGTATGAAATGTAGTCTTCTACCAAGACCCGAATGTTATGTACGTATGAAGTGTAGTCTTCTACCAAGACTCGAATGTTCTGTTTGTAAAATGATAGTTTTTCCTTTGTATTGACTAGTACTAAAAGTGCTTAGTCTAACTCATCGTTTATGTGAATGTATCACAAAATAAAGTAAACAGGAAAAATATAATCATGTAAGTGTTAGCCGGAGGTACTGGTGCTAACAAGACGAATGTAAATGTTGACCCGAGGTACTAGGGCTAACATATTACATATAACCTAATGGACATCCGAAGATTGTCCAATTTTTCCTCTGTAGCAGCAGCAGGTGGAAGGAATGGTTAGTCCCTGTAAAGGTACTCCTAGTATAAGTAATAACCATAGGCATCCGTAGATGTTCATTACCCACTGTTGCTAACAGATGAGTTCCGGAATGGTTAGTCCCGTATGTATATCCCGAGGTACAGTGGGATAGAGGCCTATCTAGGTATCCCGAGGTACTATGGGATAGGGTCCTGTCTTAGATATTCCAAGGTACTGTGGAATAGGCAAGAAGATTTACACAGAAGGTACTAATAAATCATCCTCGCAATTCGAGATACAAGTATTCATGTTAATGTACACAGTTAAGTGTATCTACGTAAAGGTACTTCTGTAATGCGTTCATGTAAACGTGTTCATGTATCATGTAAGTATATGTAAACATATTCATGTATCAGGTAAACATCTGTAAGTACTCATGTATCAGGTAATGTACTAGTATAGACTCATGAATGTACTGACTCTTGTGTGACTCCTTGTAATAGAAGTAATGTTTGATATCTTCAAATTATCTCTATGATAATCTACTGTAATATAACTAGTTGACCATGTAAGTTCACCCACTCTTACTACTCAAGGGTATGGGAAACTAAAGGAAAGATGCAAACTATAACATCAATACATATATAAGAATATAAGTGTATATGCATAGTTTAGTTCAAGAATGAAAAATGGTTTTTGTAAGACATCTTATGGGTTTTGAACAATAATTAACAATGACTTGATGTCATTTTAATAAACATTTCAGAGGTAAAACATTTGGTAACAATGTGCTTTTAAGATGTAAAACCATTTCATGCATCACATTTTGTAGCATGTGAAATCTGTTAAATGACAAACACAGTAATAAAAGACATATCAATGATTTAATAACATGTTTGTTTCTACTTGTATTCCCCCCATTAAAGCATTTAAAACCATTTAAAACATTGATTAGGGGTATGAACTCACTTGATTGAAGTGGTTGATTTGAAATAGTCGAGAGAAGAATCGAGCAGAACTTCGACAGGAAGAGTCGAAAACGCGGGAAAATCTCGGGATTCTCGGGAATCTCGGGAATCTCGAGAACACAAAACCTTCCTTCGGGACTTGAAGGTGAAAACCGGGGCTTTGGGAGGGTCTCGGGGGCTTAAACGCAGAGTTTCGGAGCGAGAAAGAAAGGAACTGAGCAATGGAACTCGGAGCCCTTGAAATCTATTTATAGGGGCATTTCTGGGGTGTGCCACGTCATGGCAACCTTTTTCCACGTCGTGGGCTTGGTCGTCACTGCATGCGTCATCCCAAGTTGCATCTGGGGGCCTCCCGGAGGTGTTAGGAGATTTGCCACGTCGTGGCACTGCTTGCCACGTCGTGGTCTCTGACAGCCTCGAATATCAGGTCTCGAACTTGTAAAATCCGTAACTTTCGTATACGAGCTCCGTTTTCGACTTTCTTTATATGCACGCGTAGCTAAAAATATGATCTACAACTCTCGTTTAGACTTCATTGGCAAATTTTGACTTTATTTTTAATTATTTATTTTTAACGGGCCGGGACACGAAAAGTCCGTTAAAAATCCATAACTTCTTCATCCGGTGTCCGTTTTCGTCAGACTTTTCGCCGTTGCGCTACTAATGTTGAGACCTTAGATTCTCATTTAGGTTGTTTTGGTCAAAAGTATCTCGAGCTCTATTTCGAGTTTTTAACTGTCTACTGCTATACTCGAATCTTGGGAAAATCATAACTTTCTCATACGAAGTCAGATTTGGACGTTCTTTTTATGTACGCTCACGGTTTGAGGTTATCTATAACTTTCATTTAGATACTTAAGGCTAAAAACTATTGTATTGAAACTTCGCGTTTTTCGTTTAATCGGTATTGCCGGTTTTGCCGAGAATCTTCGGTTGGTCATAACTTCTTCGTTATAACTTGGATTTTAGGGTTCCATATATGTACGAAAAACTTGGTACGATTCCTACTACTTTATTTAACCCAAATAAGATTTTAGGAAAGTTATATTTTGACCTAAATTTGATTGGTTTTACATTACATTGTCTCGAAATATCGGGTTGTCACATCATCCCCTTGTTAGAGGGAATTTCGTCCCGAAATTAGAATTTAAGCAAGGAAGTATGCACGAATGATCGAGTCGTGAGGAGGAAACTTCCTAATCGATTGGTTCTAGCGCACCTAAGTGATAACGGGTTCTCGGTTGGCATTCCAACGAACCTTCACTAACTGGCGATGGCGTTTCTTCGTCCGCTTGACCTCTCGGTCGAGGGTCACTACGGTTCTAATACGAAGGCGAGGATCTTGACGAGTGGACTTGCAAGAGTCCTAACGGAAAGGTATGGTTTCACGATCGAGATGCGAAGAGTAGAAAGTACGTTACTGAGTTCGCGGAGTAGGTCTAGTTTGTGTGAGGCACAAGACCGATTCTGATAAGAATCTCGGAGGTCCTGTCTAACTTGGATTTAGCTTTCCACGCTTTACGAAGCGTATTAAGCCATTCCCAGAGTGAGTTATCCTAAAGAAATTGGTCATTCACTTGGAATCTCAAAGTTTCCTTTTCTTGCGTAACTTCCCAGTCAAAGGCCACCCCTTGCTGGGTCAAAGTCGTACGAGTTTCTGTAGCTTGCGAGGAGTTCTGAATGAACTAAGGCGGTAGGTCGGTAAGACCTAGAATCTGGCAAAAAACTGTCGGCGTGTCTGGTGTCGATAAGTGCTCAACGGTTTTGACAAATTGAAAGAGTACTCAAAATTTCCCACATTACTAACAGTGTGTCCTAGAAATTTGACTCTTCAATTTCAAAACTCGTGCCTAGAGAACTTTGCTAAAAGTTCCTCTGTAGGAATGTTACCATGGGCTTTCTTCTTACTACGAGGGTAGATAAGTAAGTCATTACATGGGGAAATGACGAACTGATCCCAGTAAGAAAGACGTAACTCTATTTATTTAGCTCATGAAAACTATGGGCGTATTGGTCCTATCCGAAAGGAATCACTACGAACTCGAAGTGTCCGCATCGAGTTCAGGAGATAGTCTTCCGGACATCCTCCCCTAACACTCGAACTGGTGATATTCGGATTCCAGATCCATTCCTGGAAGTAGTTTCTTTCCTTGCGTTTCCTCAACCATTTTGTCTATGCGAGGCAGAGATAACGATTTCTATGAAAATCTTGATGGAGTCCTCGATATCCGAGGCACATATGTTGCAATCCGTCGATCTCCGCGAGAATATGACCGGGGTTCTCTAGGGTGAGAAGCCTAGTCTTCTAATTCTCTTTCTGTGTAGTTCGTCAAGTGGTTTGTACTGTTCTGGTATCTCTGAGGGTGTTTAAACTATAGGGCGATCTGTTTTCGGGAGTCGTACTGGGTTCTAAGTTTGTTCACATGACGATGTGATTACTCGTAGGCTCAAGCAGTTCTCCGTCCTGAAGTTCATATTAGAATTCATACCTGGTTTCACAATCACAACTTCGGGTATACGAGTCGTATATAATTAAGATTGAAAAGGTAGTCGAATAACTGATTCTTCCTTACCCTCACATCCCAATGAGGCAAAGAATTAAGGTGAAACCATTAATTCTAAACCTGTAGAACCTTGATTATATATAATACTCTTATGTATACCTTCCTCAGTGAGAGATCATCCGCATGAATTCCTGGATTGAACTTGACGTACTGCACGAGTGGTACTTTGGGGATTTCTTCGGAATGAAAAATAACTAAGAAGTACTCCTGGAATGAGTACTTCGGTGTTTTGATATGACGGCTTCGCTGGAAAAGTGATCTAGAAGAAAGAGATGTACGTATGCAGCTGTTTTGGCGTCGATCAAATTGAATCTGATTGTATGATAATGTCGGAATCATACAGAAACTTTAAAGACATTAGAATTAAACATAGACGATTACAGACAAAACACAACTGTGCAACCATGAACAGAGTTACAGTACTTTAGATTTACCACAAGACTATTGCTGCGAATAAGATATACTACAAAAGACAAGTATACGCAGCACGAGAATTCCTATACAAACAGGATCTCGCAAAAGGTAAGACTCTAGTTGCACTAGTCCTAGATAGTTTATAAGTCTGTTACAACGAAACGCCCAAATTATATTTAACGTGGTTCCGGAATAGGCTCTCCTGCAGCTGTAATCCTGAGAATTTAGATTGTTCATGTAAAGAGTACGACGATGTTCTCGAAAGTCTGACCTACATCCCTATGATGCAGTCCTAGTATAGAATGAAAGTATGTTCGCGAAGGTTTGACCTACATCCCTATGATGCAGTCCTAGTAATGAGTAGAGGTAAGTTCGTAGAATGGTCTCAAGACGTTTGTTGTACAAGTTGAGGTATCGTGGGTTGGTGAATAACAAAATCCAACCACTGAAAGAGACTTGGAAATGTCTCCGTATCTAACTTGCTATGGTCCAATGACTTAACTAAAGCAGGTTTCAGATAGACTCCTATGAGAGTATGATAAGAGTACATGAATGAAGGAAATGACACAAAAGTTAGCCGGCTGTCAATATCTTGGATATTTACGATGTAAAGGTTCAGGAAAATGACCTTGTAAAGGTCTTACATCATATCCACAGGAGATAGCTCCTGACAGCATAAAGACCTAACTAAAGTACTTACGGTACAAGATAATTTCATAGAAAATGCCACATCAGGCATAGACAGAAAAATACGATTCCTCTTTATAAGGAAATAAAGTAAAGCGTCTACTACTGGCGACGGTCATCCCTCTGGTGAACGCTTAGTTCAGCCAATTGACGTTCCATGTCACATAGGTGTCTTTCGCACCCCATCTGGCGTACTTGGAGCCCTATGACTTCGGCTCGTGATTCAGTCAGTGCTTGCAGTAGGGTTTCATGGTTTCTCTCTGATCTCTCGTGAGCATCTTCTAGATGAATGGTGTGGAGGGTATGGATTCTAGCATAGGCGTCTACTTCTGCAATCTGATGTAGGGTTGTCCTGCCTTGAATCTCATTTCGGGCCTCTCTGCGGACCAAGATTGGCAAGACTCTATCTTCTGAGTCCCCATTGATCAAGTCGTAAAAGCTTCGTTCGCCATCAAATAGCATAAACTGATCTTGTCCTTGGCTCCCTGTTTCCAAGCATTCCACTCACTCAGGGTCTGGCCATGAAAATCCGGAAGAGGGTTAGGAATTGGAAAGGAGCTGCTTGGGGTAGGTTCTCAACCTCTGGTTCGGAGTTAGCATCATACGAAAAGTCTTCATCACGGTGATCATCCAAGGGGATAGGATGATCATTCTCTGGTTCTTCTCCAAACCAACTAGCTATAACTTCATTCGGAAGATACTGGTTGTCAAGGGGATGGAGTCCAGCTATGATTTCTATGCGAGAATTTAGGGTAAGTGGATAATTATTAGACGAACTATCTAGATAATTATTTAGAAAACCTTCATTAGTTACATCGCTATTTGTGAAGTGCATACCAGCTATGTGTAATCTAAACAGGATAGACCTTCGAATAAGTGACCTTATTTCCAAATTCACACAGAATAGGGGTAAGGCAAAATTATCACTGATTCTAAGTCTATAACATCCTAATTACATGTAGCCTTAGTGTATCCACTTAGCAACTATCAACTTAGTAATGAGGATCCCGTTTTAATTCTCAAGTATAAAGTACTTATAGTAACACCAAAATACACCTATACTATTTTAAATTGATTGTTATGTTCTATTTTTCTCATTGTGG
This sequence comes from Lactuca serriola, assembly GCF_051521515.1. Classification (NCBI taxonomy): domain Eukaryota; kingdom Viridiplantae; phylum Streptophyta; class Magnoliopsida; order Asterales; family Asteraceae; genus Lactuca; species Lactuca serriola. The sequence goes on along the minus strand of NC_136413.1, from coordinate 81,401,990 downwards.
TAGGGTTGGTAAGATTTTAGCATTGTTGCAACCACACACTTAAACTTAGGCACATGCTAGTCAACCCTCGGATAATATAGGTGATCAGGCTATATCTTCCCAGTTTTGACCATATGTCTCTAAGCCCACTTGTGTTACCCAACAATCGTAATTCTTTTGTACTGTCCTAATGACACTGATTTTAGTATGAATGCAGCACGTATACTTACTTAAATATTTTATTATTTAAAGTATAAACTCTTGGTCAGAGTATTTTTAATCCCTTATGTATTTATAGTTAGTATATCTTTTATGGGTTGATATACTTAATTCACTATAAACAATGCTCTGATACCAATCTGTCACACCCCAAAACCACGAACGGCAGAAACGTTCTGGGGTGGAGGACGTCATGTATAATATCAACAACAATGTAAAGTAGTAAACAAGCAACAACATCATCCATTGCATTAATAAAATAATTATTATACAATTGTATTCTGTCAAATTTTGATAAACACTAAAGCATAAATCAAAATGAAAGATAAGTCTTGAACAAGCTCCATCTTCCTTTCTCCTTGCATCGGTACCTGTCTAAGATGACCTGAGGATACAAGAAATTTTGAAAGCGAGTATCAGCTTTAAAGCTGGTGAGTTCATAAGTATATAAGTGTCATTGCCTTGTTTGTGAAAAGCTGTTATGAAAGCCATGTAAACCTTTAAATGAAAATGTTGTGTTAAGTATGAAATCCCTAGAAAAACCCTTATTTTCTATAAGTATGAAATGTAGTCTTCTACCAAGACCCGAATGTTCTGTATGTATGAAGTGTAGTCTTCTACCAAGAATCGAATGTTTTGTAAGTATGAAGTGTAGTCTTCTACCAAGACCCGAATGTTTTGTTATGACTATGTAAAATGATAGTTTTTCCTTTCTATTGACTAGTACCAAAGTACTTAGTCTAACTCATCGTTTATGTGAATGTATCACAAAATAAAGTAAACAGGAAAAATATAATCATGTAAGTGTTAGCCGGAGGTACTGGTGCTAACAAGACGAATGTAAATGTTGAGGTAAGTATGAAATCCCTAGAAAACCCTTATTTTCTATAAGTATGAAATGTAGTCTTCTACCAAGACCCGAATGTTATGTACGTATGAAGTGTAGTCTTCTGCCAAGACTCGAATGTTCTGTTTGTAAAATGATAGTTTTTCCTTTGTATTGACTAGTACTAAAAGTGCTTAGTCTAACTCATCGTTTATGTGAATGTATCACAAAATAAAGTAAACAGGAAAAATATAATCATGTAAGTGTTAGCCGGAGGTACTGGTGCTAACAAGACGAATGTAAATGTTGACCCGAGGTACTAGGGCTAACATATTACATATAACCTAATGGACATCCGAAGATTGTCCAATTTTTCCACTGTAGCAGCAGCAGGTGGAAGGAATGGTTAGTCCCTGGTAAAGGTACTCCTAGTATAAGTAATAACCGCAGGCATCCGTAGATGTTCATTACCCACTGTTGCTAACAGATGAGTTCCGGAATGATTAGTCCCGTACGTATATCCCGAGGTACTGTGGGATAGAGGGCCATCTAGGTATCCCGATGTACTATGGGATAGGGTCCTGTCTTAGATATTCCGAGGTACTGTGGAATAGGCAAGAAGATTTACACAGAAGGTACTAATAAATCATCCTCGCAATTCGAGATACAAGTATTCATGTTAATGTACATAGTTAAGTGTATCTACGTAAAGGTACTTATGTAATGCGTTCATGTAAACGTGTTCATGTATCATGTAAGTATATGTAAACATATTCATGTATCAGGTAAACATCTGTAAGTACTCATGTATCAGGTAATGTACTAGTATAGACTCATGAATGAACTGACTCTTGTGTGACTCCTTGTAATAGAAGTAATGTTTGATATCTTCAAATTATCCCTATGATAATCTACTGTAATATAACTAGTTGACCATGTAAGTTCACCCACTCTTACTACTCAAGGGTATGGGAAACTAAAGGAAAGATGCAAACTATAACATCAATACATATATAAGAATATAAGTGTATATGCATAGTTTAGTTCAAGAATGAAAAATGGTTTTTGTAAGACATCTTATGGGTTTTGAACAATAATTAACAATGACTTGATGTCATTTTAATAAACATTTCAGAGGTAAAACATTTGGTAACAATGTGCTTTTAAGATGTAAAACCATTTCATGCATCACATTTTGTAGCATGTGAAATCTGTTAAATGACAAACACAGTTATAAAAGACATATCAATGATTTAATAACATGTTTGTTTCTACTTGTATTCCCCCCATTAAAGCATTTAAAATCATTTAAAACATTGATTAGGGGTATGAACTCACTTGATTGAAGTGGTTGATTTGAAATAGTCGAGAGAAGAATCGAGCAGAACTTCGACAGGAAGAGTCGAAAATGCGGGAAAATCTCGGGATTCTCGGGAATCTCGGGAATCTCGAGAACACAAAACCTTCCTTCGGGACTTGAAGGTGAAAACCGGGGCTTTGGGAGGGTCTCGGGGGCTTAAACGCAGAGTTTCGGCGCGAGAAAGAAAGGAACTGAGCAATGGAACTCGGAGCCCTTGAAATCTATTTATAGGGGCATTTCTGGGGTGTGCCACGTCATGGCAACCTTTTTCCACGTCGTGGGCTTGGTCGTCACTGCATGCGTCATCCCAAGTTGCATCTGGGGGCCTCCCGGAGGTGTCAGGAGATTTGCCACGTCGTGGCACTGCTTGCCACGTCGTGGTCTCTGACAGCCTCGAATATCAGGTCTCGAACTTGTAAAATCCGTAACTTTCGTATACGAGCTCCGTTTTCGACTTTCTTTATATGCACGCGTAGCTAAAAATATGATCTACAACTCTCGTTTAGACTTCATTGGCAAATTTTGAATTTATTTTTAATTATTTATTTTTAACGGGCCGGGACACGAAAAGTCCGTTAAAAATCCATAACTTCTTCATCCGGTGTCCGTTTTCGTCAGACTTTTCGCCGTTGCGCTACTAATGTTGAGACCTTAGATTCTCATTTAGGTTGTTTTGGTCAAAAGTATCTCGAGCTCTATTTCGAGTTTTTAACTGTCTACTGCTATACTCGAATCTTGGAAAAATCATAACTTTCTCATACGAAGTCAGATTTGGACGTTCTTTTTATGTACGCTCATGGTTTGAGGTTATCTATAACTTTCATTTAGATACTTAAGGCTAAAAACTATTGTATTGAAACTTCGCGTTTTTCGTTTAATCGGTGTTGCCGGTTTTGCCGAGAATCTTCGGTTGGTCATAACTTCTTCGTTATAACTTGGATTTTAGGGTTCCATATATGTACGAAAAACTTGGTACGATTCCTACTACTTTATTTAACCCAAATAAGATTTTAGGAAAGTTATATTTTGACCTAAATTTGATTGGTTTTACATTACATTGTCTCGAAATATCGGGTTGTCACAATTACAAACTGGAAAACATAATATCAGGTCGACTTGTCGTAAGGTAAAGTGACGAACCTATCATGCTTCTATATAAAGTAATATAGACAGCAAGTTTATCTAACGAAGGATTGAGCCTTGTTCCAACGGTCATTGGTACTCGTAACTTTGTGTTATTCGTCATTCCAAATTTTTCAAGCAGATTCTTCGTGTATTTTTCTTGATTTATAAAAATTCCTTCTCTGCTTTGACGAATATTCAATCCCAAAAAGTTGTTTATTTTTCCCATCATGCTCATCTCAAATTGACTTTTCATCAAACTTTAGATTCACTAGACAAAGCAGGGTCAGTAGAGCCAAAAATAATATCATCGACATAAATTTGAAGAAGCATAAGATGATTCCCAACTTTCTTTCAAAATAAAGTGAGATCAACTGACCCTTGTTTAAATTTCGATTATTTTAAGAAATTTGTAAGTGTTGCGTACCAGGCTCTTGGTGCTTGTTTTAACCCATATACAAATTTATCTAACACGTAACAATGATCAGGAAATTGAGAAATGACAAAACCTGGTGGTTGTTCAACATAAACTGTTTCTTCGAGAACTCCATTAATAAATGCACACTTCACGTCCATTTGATAGACATCAAAATCCTTGTGTCCTGCATAGGTTAAAAAGATTCGAACAGCCTCGAGTCTTGCGACAGGGGAAAAGGTTTCTTCATAGTAGATACCTTCTTGTTGTGAATAACCTTTAACTACAGGCAACCTTATTTCGAATTATATTGCCTTCTTTATCAGTTTTATTTTTGAAAATCCATTTTAATCCTATCAAAGATACATCATCTGGTTTCAGAACTAATCTCCAAACTTTATTTCATTCAAATTCAACCAACTCAGATTGCATGGAAACAATCCAATCTGGATCTTCCATAGCAATCTTCACTATTTTTTGGTTTAATTTTCGAAATAAAGACATTAAACATACAAAATTCTTGACGAATGTTGAGTACCTCCTTTTTAGCACGAATTTGAGCTCTTGTAAGAACTCCATCTTGAGGATCACCAAGAACTTGTTCCTTCATCCATTTTTCCAATGGTGGATATGCTGGATCAAAATCCAATGGAGCATCTTCGAACATTTCATCATTCTCCAAACCTGCAACAGAAAAATTATCATTAACATCATGAAAAGTTTCATTTGGATTATTATTATTCAACATATTAAGCTCCCCCTCGACAATTTCATTTTCAGGTTGCTATCCCTCGACATTATCATTCATTCTCCTATTCTCCCCCTCGAAAGAATGCTCCCCTTCAACACGAGAATTCGAATACAAGTGCTCCCCCTCCACTTGATCAATTGGCATACTTTCGCGACTTTCATGAGAATGAGATGTTGAATTCACATCAACAGCTTCCTGGGTAAGTGTCTATAAGTCAGAATGCTTTGATGATTCAGCAAGTTGATTATCCTCAACATTGATTTCAACGTTTGGAGCCCTATCTGGAACACCAAAAATTAAATCAAAATCAAAGTCAGATGAATTAATACTCTCAGATTCATCGTTTCATTCATTGCGAATAGGTTTATGTTCGAAACTCTTTTCAACTTGTTTGATATAACAATCATCAAAAGTTAGATTGAATGTTTCTTCAATTTTCCGAGTTCGCTTGTTTAATACTCGATAGGCAAACGAATTATGAGAATAACCCAAGAAAATTCCTTTTTCAGCTTTGGACTGAAATTTCGAAAGATTATCCTTGAGATTCATTATAAAACACCTGCAACCAAAAATAGAAAGAATTTCACATTAAGTTTTCGGTTATTGATAATTTCATATGGAGTAATATTGAATCTTCAATGACTAAATGATCTATTCTGTGTAAAACATGCAGTAGATACTGCTTCAGCCTAAAGATATTGAGGAAGATTCGCATATGTGAGCATTATTCTTGCTGCTTCACAAAGAGAACGATTTCGCCTTTCTACCACACCATTTTATTGACATGTGTATGGTGAAAAAAAATTATGAGATATTTCTTTATTAGTTAAAAATGAATCAAGAACACTGTTCTTAAATTCTGAACCATTATCACTCTTGATTTTTTGAACTTTCTTATTCAAAGTCATTTTGATTTTCTTGATAAAATCAATCATGACTTGAGCAACTTCTGATTACAACCTGAGAAAATATAACCAAGTAAATCAAGAAAAACCATCAACAATAACCAAAATGTATCGTTTCTTGTTGAGAGTTTCAACAGTCGATGGTCCACAAAGATCAATGTGAAGAAGTTCCAATGGTTCAACAATTCTCGAATCAATTCCAATTGGATGTCCTTGTCTATGTTGTTTCCCTTGTTCGCAAGCTGCACATAAAGTATCATTGTCAAATTTTAAAATAGGTAAACCTCGGACCAGATCATTTACCACCAGTTTATTAAGATTTTGAAAGTTCAAGTGTGAAAGACATCGATGGCAAAGCCAGCTAACATCTGTTGAAGCTTTTGAAAGTAAGCACACCGAGGGAATTCCAACTATTGGTTTGATGTCGAGAGTGAGCATATCTCTGTTTCGTTTGGAATTAAGTAAAACTTCGTTTGTATTAACATTCGAAATTATACTTCCTTCTTCATTGAACACCACTTGATTTCCAGTGCCCACAACAAGTTGCGAAGCACTTATCAAGTTATGTTGAAGACCTTCTACATAACCGACATGATTGACAGTGAATTTCCCGTTTGTTACTCTACCATATCCTTTAACTTGACACTTTTGATTATTGCCAAACTTTACAACTCCTGCATTTTCCAATTTTTGAAAATCACACAAATTTTCTTTCCTTCAACTCAAGTGACGAGAGTAACCACTATTGTGACATCCCCAAATTTCTCGGCTAGAAAAGACCGATTTAATTTATGTTTTTAAAATAAAATCAGAGTAATCTCTTAAAAGATGTTGTGGAATTTTTCCTCAAAACAAAACATGATAAAAATTTATCAAAACATTTCTTAAAGAAATATGTATTTTCATTATATGTCAAAACCTCGGGATGTCATGTTCCGATACAAACCAAAATCATAAACAGTACATCATAAGCCTTACAACAGTTATTTACAACTACTGGCCTATAATCCAAAAATCTCTCTTCATCATCCAAACTAGGCCTGTCGAAAAAACCCGAAACCCGTTCTACCCACCCGACCCATTCCGAATTCGGGTAGAATGGGTCGGGTAGAACGGGTAACAGGTATGAACATTCGGGTAATAGGTTAACCCGATAATAATATAGGTCGGGTTTTAGGTATGAATATTTATTTTCGGGTATACCCGAATACCCGAATTCGTTTTTTAAATAATACCAAATATACAATACAATCACGTACGCACACTTCAAATAAAACAAAACCCTTCGTTTCCTTCTTATGAACAACAACCCGACAGTCGGCGCAAACTTTCAAAGGGAATACGAAGCTGAAGCTGAAGTCCTGAACCGTCATCACAACTCTCAGTTTCTCACTATCGAACGGAATGAAATTAAAAAAGTACATAACATATTATAATTATTTGTATTGTTATTATATATATACTTTTTAATTGTATGGAGTATTTTCCTACCCGCTTCTTTATTAAACCAACCAACATGTAAAATAAAAAAATAAAGAAAAAAAATTATCAATAAGTGTCATTTAAGAAATTTTCGGGTATACCCGATAATTACCCGACCCGACCTCAAAACCGAATACCCGAAACCCGAAAACCCGAATTACAATATAGGTCGGGTATCGGGTATTATTTTCTTAAGGAAATACCCATTCTACCTGACCCGTTCTACCCAAAACCCAAAAATTTTACCAGTTCGACACCCCTAATCCAAACTATGCTCTAAGTCCACTACCTGTAATATAAAAAGTGGAGTAGGTCAGGCTTGGGAGCCTAGTAAGCATATAGGGTTTCCAACTCACAAATAATAAATTTATTAATTTCATTAACCAACAATAAATTTTTTAAATTCATCAACCAACAATAACCCTGATTACCCGTTCCCGTTATCCCCCACTTTACGTCCCTAAACACCCATCACAAGGGACCTAGCCTAAGGATCATCATTAGAATGGACACTACTGCTAAGGGGATTCCTCAGCCATACATGTCCTTAAGTCTACCTAGAGGGGGACGTAGTACACCAATGAACATATAGTTAACCAACACCTACAAGTTGTGAACCTGCTAGTGTTCCACGGGACTGTCTAGAAAGGTCCGTGGTCGTCATCTATACTCCGCTAGATGACTACAACAACAACAACAACAAAAACAACATCAAGGCCACTCATCATTTTAACACACATCAACTATTTCATCTACCCATGTTTTACCCAACATATTTGTAGATAAAAATACATATACAGTTTAAAACTTGTATAGAACATTTATTCAGCACCCATCTCAAATAAACAAACAATATAATTACACATAGCACGTATTTTATAGAAAATACTTCATATCTATGTGTAAGATGAAAATGACTACACACCCACTTCATATAACAATAATCGAGAAGCACTTCGTACTTTTTTTTCTTAAAATGATCGTTTCCGATGAACCGAGGGCTCTAAGGAAAAAACCGGGCCTTGCGAAGGTTGAGCTTTAAACCGAAAAGATAAATTTTTCGGGGTCTTCGGACACTTCGGGATGTTCTTCGGGTGTTGGATATGATATCGGGGATTTGGGTGGTTGTAAGGAAGTTTAGGGAGGTGAAAGAAGTGAAAAAGGATGAAAAATGGCGTAAAAGTGGTGTAGGAACCAGGAGGGCTCGCACCTCCCTTATATAGGGTGAAGCCTCGGACCGAAGGGGGAAGGGAGAAGGCACGTGTCGGACAGCGAGGCGAGGTAGGTGGCGAGGCTGAGACACACGGAAACTTTGGACTAGACCTCGCTTTGGTCAAATCAGCAGGCGGATACGGGGCAGGCTTGCACGCGAGACGACGTGGCCGAACCTTGGCTTAGTCCTTGCGAAAATTCTCGGATTTTGTTCCACAAAATTCAAAAATTCATAACTTTCGCATACGAGCTCCGTTTTCAACGTTCTTTATATGCACGCGTAGGCAAGATCATACTCTACAACTTTCTTTTAGACACCAGCGGCTCATTTTGAATTTATTTTTAATATTATTATTTTTAACAGACCGGGACAGGAAAATCCTTTAAAAATCATAACTTCTTCATCCGACGTCCGTTTTCGTCTGTCTTTTTACCGTTGTACTAATATTGATGAGACCTTTGATTTTCGTTAGGTTGTTTCGGCTAAAAATCACTCAATCTAAAATTCGAGTTTTTAGTTGTCTACTACTAAGCTGAAACTTAGAAAAATGATAATTTACTCATACGAAATCAGATTTGGGTATTCTTTTTATGCACGCTCTCGGTTTAACGAACACTACGAATTTCGTTTAGATCTCTAAGGCTAAAAAGCACTTTATCATAATTTCACTTTTTACGTCACAAAGCGTCATGTCGGTTTTGTCGCGAGACTTCAACAGGTCATAACTTTGTTATAACTCGGATTTCAATATTCTTTATATCTCTGGAATCCTTATTTCAACCACTACAAATTTCTTCATAGATATCAGGTTTATCTAGAATTTATTTTCGACGCTTATTTTTACCCTTAATTCATTAAATTATAATAATTAAGCATAAAACACATAATAATCAAATAATACATCTTATTGTTTCAAAACAAGTTACAAAGGTTGGCCTAGACTATTATATCATCATTAGTGCCTAGCCTAGAAACACGAGCGTTACAACTATCGATATACCATTTTTCATCATATTGCTCGTCACATAAAACCTGCAATCATTGAAAAAATTTAGGTATCCAAGGCTGTTTGGGTCCTTTATGATTAGTTTGAAACACATTATGAAATAACGAACCTAAGATCCAATTACGCACTTTAGATTTGACACTATCAATTAAGTCCACTTCACTTGGTAAAGGCTCAGAAATATAACATTTTGAAAGCTTAGGACTTTCACTGACTTTCACCTTTTTCTTCTCAGTCTTTGGTCTTGCTGTCTTATCTTTTGAAACACGACGCCACGCCTTGACTAAAGTTTTCAAATCTTTTAACAATGAACTAACATTCGACACTTCGTTCAAATACTTCTCATAGGCATTTTTGATTTGTTGTTGAGAGAATTGTCCTATCTGATAAGATTTCCCTTTCCCTTCAAGCCAATGATCTATGTTTTTCACATTTGATCGACCCTTGGTATATGAAACTTTGAAAGCTTGTTTGGAAGGAGGATTAGGAAAATTCAGTTATTGGGGTATGTAATTAATATTCCATTTTGATTGAAATTGTTTAACCCATTTATTTTCAACTTTTGACTCAAAATGTTGTTGTGTATTATTTCGATGTTGAAAAAATGGTGAGTTGTTTTGGGATTGAAACGACTTTGAAACAACACCATTGAAAACTCTTTGATTTCTTGTTTGATTATGATTTTGTGGCAAAAACTTTGTTTCGTGATTTTTGGTATTCGAAAAATCAGTTTGTGATGTTCATTGAGACACATTCTTTTTAGACAGAGCGGGATTTTTCTTGTTAACTGAATTTGATGAATATTTTGTCTTAACCTTTCAGGCATTTTCTTTTCAGTTGTTTTCCTTGTCAAGTCGTTTTGTTTCTTTCGAGACTCAACAAATTGTCAAAAAACTTTTTTCATGCTTGTCTCTTTGAAATATCATTTTCTTTTGAAAACATGTCAATTTTCTCTTTAATCGCTTGTGAATTTATTTTATCATTTAAAATCTCAATTTCAACATCAATTGGTTCCTTTAAAATTTCTGATTTTGCAACCCATTTTCTTTGTGGTTTTTGTCTTTGAAATGTGTATGAATTCTTAGTAAGATTGTTTTCGACAGTGCTTTGATTAGAAAAGAAACCTTCATTCGATGTTTTTTTATTATCTTCTTCTACCATTTTGTTAAACTCTGTTTTGATCTTATCAATATTCCCAGTTTTGAATAACACTTGATTTGGAAAGCTAACATCATTTGAACACTTGAAATTTGGATACACAACTGAATGTGTTTCTAAGTAATGGGCACCTTTCTCTTTCATCACTTTGTCGAAATTTTTTGTTTGGCCATACACCTGATCAACAACAACTCGTTGTATTTCCTTTTCTTTCGAAACATCTTTTGTTGTGGTTGATTATTTTGAAATTTCATCATTATCCTTCTCATCATCACTACTGTCAGTTTGACTATCTCTAACACTTACATGTTAGTCATCACAAACTTTTGAAGTTGAGAGTTGGTCACTTACATGTTCATCATCACAAACTTTCGAATCATAACTGAAGATTAACGATGATTATCAGTATCAAAAGTGCGGAAACATTTGAATCCAATACGAGACTCAAAATATGATTGACACAAGATGAAAATCAGATCATTGCAGTACGATTCCTGCTCCGATACCAAATGTAGTTGTAACATCCCAAATTTCGAGACCAAAAATTTTATTTTTGAATTATTATTTTATAAAACATTTTACCCAAACATTGTCAATAAAACAACACATTACAAAATCATAATGTTGTGTCCCAACCCATGACATCAAAAGTAATGAAAATCAAAGTACAATCCCAGAAACTCAATGCGGAAACCACGTGTGTGTGATGCACTGCTACACCGTCAACTCCTTCCCCTTAGACGAAGAGGTACCTGAAACCAAAACTAAAACTGTAAGAATGAAGCTTAGTGAGTTCCGCCATCATACCACATACAATATCATATCATCGGCATCTTTCAACCGGTAACTACCATCAGTATCTTTCAACCGGTATCTACCATCGGTATCTTTCAACCAGTAATCGGCATCGGTGTCTTTCAACCGGTACCTGTCATCAGTATCTTTCAACCGATAACATGGGACTATTTCACCCCTACTACTATCATACAATATCAAGATATAAACATAAATTTAGGCATATCTGGGTACCGACCTACCCTTCGATCCTAACGACCGATGTCAGGGAAAAACTATTCCCTACTACTACCCCTAACATATACATTGCATATCATACAAGCATATCTCATGACCATATCACATAAACACACCAAGATAATTATCATATAGACAATTATCCACCATATACCCCTGATGGTGGGCTGGCATTGTGGCCTTAGACCCACCCCTACTGGAAGGTAACTCACCTCGATGTCGTGCAGTGTCTGAACTATGTTCGGCTTACAAGACGACTACCCTCGATCCCTCGATCCCTACACGACTATGCTTCAAAGTTATTCATTTGAGTATGAAACCCTAACCAGGATCATACCAAACTAGACAAAGCCAATACTGGTCAAAGTCAACACCTAGTTGACCTGACTTGCCGAGTTGTTCTACCAACTCGTCAAGTTTATACTCCATTAACCCGATCCAACCCCGACTTCACTCGTCGAGTCTAGCAAGAACTCGACAGGTTCTCCTTCATTCAAACCATCGGGACCATCTTCATCCGACTCGCCGAGTTCTTCCTTGAACTCGGCGAGTTCATCTCCTTCATAAGATTATGTCCGGTCTACGACTCCCTGAGTTGTATGAACAACCCGTCGAGTCCATCTTCAAAGATTGGGAGAGTGCCTTGGACTCGCCGAGCCTGCTCATACACTTGTTGAGTCCCATGATTCGCAGGTCCCTTTCCGTGTCTAAACATCCACGGGACTTCCTCCCTAACAACTGGTCCATCCACATAAAGGATTTGGTGGTCAATACACCGTGACTCGCCGAGTCCCAAGAACAACTCGTCGACTCCATCCTTGACCAGCACTATACAGTTGACTTAAATGGGTCTTAACACACCAAAACCATAGATTTGGCCTCCTAATGTCCGTTTTACATGTAAAGTTTCAAAATTGGTACACATGCAAGGGGTCTTTGGCCCAAAAAGCCATAAAAGAAGGCCTCCAAGGTGCATGGGGTGTTCATGGCAACAAACTGGGCACCTTTGTGCCATAAACCCCCTCCCCCCCCCCCCCAATAGACCTGGATCTAAAGCATACACTGACTTCCAACACTAAATCCCGAATACAACCTCTCTAGAGCTTAGAAAGATGAAGGAAAAGGCCCAAAAATCAAGATCTATAGACAAAGGTTCAACTTCATACCTCCAATAAGCTGAAAATGAGCTCCAGACTCTGGATCTTCTTATTTCCCTTTGGTTTCACAAGCTCCTTTCGTCTTCTCAAGCAGGAATCAGGTGTTATAGTAGTTGTGATTTAATCATGTTAAGAAACGAGATCTGAAAGACAAACAAAATTAAGAACACTCAGAGTAAATAAAATCTTGTTTCAGCTCGTATTATGCTTCCTTGATACAATCAGATTTAGACATAAATGATGAAAAAGTTCTTATCTATCTATTATACCTTCCACTATTTATAGGAGAAAAGAAAGCAAACAAAAAATACAAAGGACTAGACAATATAGTTTCGAAACAAAAATGCCGTTATAGATAACATTACAACATATAACGAACATTACTACAATTTCGATAGCTTATAACTAACTTCGACTCTTACACAGAAACGGCCACAAACGGGCTGATTGTCTGAGGTTGTAGGGAGGGGGAGGAGCAGTGGCGGCGCCTGTGCTCGTCACGATAAGGATTACCAACGGCCGCCCTGCTAAGGCGGATGCTCCAACGGTGAAGAGGCGCACGTTTCATTTGATTACTGAGGAGGCTCGGGCAGCGCTAGATGTTGTGGCTGGTATGTGTTTTATCTTTCCTGCTTGATATTGATTTGTATTGCTTATATGTATATATGTGGTCATGTATAGGGACCTTTTTGGTCAATGGTAAGTGTGCCCACGTTTTGTTCGATTCGGGAGCTACCCGATTGTTTGTATCTCTTGCACTTAGCAAGAAGTTTCAGGATGCATCGGGGACTTTGGGTTCCCAGATTAAGGTCGAGATTGTAGATGAGCACGTTGTGAGTGTTGAGAGGGTGTATTGGGATAGTGTCTTGAATGTGCTTGGGGAGAGGTTTCGTGTTGATCTAGTCTCGATACCATTACGAGAGTTGAAGGTGATTGTCGGGATGGACTAGTTGGGAGCCAATAGGGCCACGATTGACTACGAGCGTCAGCTGGTGAGGGTTCAAACCCCAAGTGGTTCATGGAGAGAGGGCCTCGCATGGGCCAACCCTCTGTTCAGCTACGAAGGCCAGAATATTTCTGCAGCAGGTTTGTACGGGATTTTTGGCATATATCACAGATATGAGGGTTGAGACCCCGGAGGGATTTGGACAGTGTACCGGTTGTACAGGAGTTTCGGGATGTCTTTCCCAAGTAGTTACCTGGAGTGCCTCCATAGAGGCAAGTGGAGTTTCGCATTGATTTGGTATCGGGTGCCACTACGATAACCAAGGCATCGTACCAGCTAGCTCCGCTCGAGATGCAGGAGCTATCTACGCAGCTTCAGGAGCTGCTAGACCGAGGGTTTTTCTGTCCGAGTAGTTCCCCGTGGGGAGCTCCAATCCTGTTCGTGAAAAAGAAGGACAAGACACACAGGATGTGCGTTGATTATCGAGAGCTGAACAAACTAACGGTGAAAAACCGTTATCCATTACCGAGGATTGGCGATTTGTTCAATCAGCTGTAGGGTGCGTCTTGGTTTTCCAAGATTCATCTTCAGACAGGATACCATCAGATGAGGATATACCGAAGACAACTTTCGGGACCCAGTTCGGGCACTATGAGTTTGTGGTGATGCCATTTGGGCTCACCAATGCCCCAGCAGCATTCATGGATCTCATGAACACAGTGTGTTTGATTCGGTCGGTGATCCTTTTCACTGATGATATCTTGGTCTATTCTAAGACCAAGGAGCAACATGAGCAGCATCTGAGGGAGGTATGGGAGACACTGCGAACGGAAAGGCTTTATGCCAAGTTCTCAAAGTGTGATTTTTGGCTGCGGGAGGTGCAGTTTTTGGGGCACATCATCAACCACGAGGGAATTTCGGTTGATCTGGCTAAGGTTCAGGTTGTGATGCGATGGTAAATACCAAAGAATGCATCTGAGATTCGTAGTTTCTTGGGTTTAGCAGGGTACTATCAGAGATTCATCCAGGATTTCTCCATGATCGTCGTGCCTTTGACCCGCTTGACCAAGAAGTGTTGGGTCTAAGTTTTCTCTAGTGATACATGAAATAAAATATCCAAAGCATGAAGCCTACAACTAGCATACAATTTGATACTTGAATCATAAAATAGATTAGACGATTACCTCATTGTTGTAGCTTGATGTATTTGGACTTTAAGAACCTAACACCCCAAGTGTGATGCCTCAAACAAGTCACAAACACCATGAATAAAGGAGGACATTGAGAGAGAATTTCAAGGATCCAAAATTCGACTATACAATCTCCAAGATTGCTAGTGTGTCAATTTTGTGCATAAAGGGGTTACATATTTAGTGTAGAATCCAAGAGTCACATGTAACCCTAATTCTTACACTTAGGCTTATGATCCATAACTCATGTGGACTAACTCTTTATGGATTCTTACATAAACTTTGCCCATCATGGATTAATATCCCAAACCATATGTATCACTAATTTACATAATTAGTCCCCGTTAATTTAATTAGTCTCTTTTGATCAATAAATTAATTCCAAATTAATAATTGATCAATACTAATTAAATAATATGATTTCTCAATTAATATATTATACTTATAATATGTTAGTAAATCATAAAGAACCTTTTTCTCAAATATCCATCCTATCAAATTGTCCTAGTGAAGGAAACCCGAAATGGACCATGCTACTCGCACGTCAAGTACATACCAATTATTGTGATGCACTTAGAAACCAAATCCACAAGATGAATGTGACATTTTGATGGGGCACGAATCTGTAGTTGGCTTTTGAGACCCTGAGACAGAGGTTATACGAGGCTCCTATTCTAGTACTACCTGAGGGGCTGGATTATTTGGTAGTGTATTGTGATGCATCGATCTCAGGGTTAGGCACGATACTGATGCTGAGAGGGCATGTGATCACGTATGCTTCGAAGCAGTTGAAGCCTCAAGAGGCGAACTACCCCACTCACGACCTGGAATTGGGGGCAGTGGTGTTTTCCCTCAAGATTTGGAGGCACTACTTGTATGGAGTATGGTGCACTATTTATACTGATCATAAGAGTTTGTAGTATTTGATGGATCAGCAGAACCGCAACATGCGATAGAGGAGGTGGTTGGATGTGTTGAAAGAATATGACTGCGAGATCTTATACCATCTGGGGATGGCCAATGTGGTGGCCGATGCTTTGAGCCGCAAGATTGCGGGTTCTCTAATTGGGAACGTTTTCTGAGGATGACTGTGCTCTCTCCACTGCTAGACAGATCAAGAAGGCTCA
Source organism: Lactuca serriola (assembly GCF_051521515.1). NCBI lineage: Eukaryota > Viridiplantae > Streptophyta > Magnoliopsida > Asterales > Asteraceae > Lactuca > Lactuca serriola. The sequence goes on along the minus strand of NC_136413.1, from coordinate 81,386,102 downwards.
AGTGGAGGGTTTGAAGAAAGAAAATGGAAGATAGAGCGCATTCGGGGGCAATTTCCCTTCTTTTTCGGGGAGGGTCGGGAGCTCTTGACACAGTGTGGTTGGGTCTAGGTACCGGTCACCGGGGGAGTGAGACAGAAGATATTGGAGGAGGTGTACAAGTCCAAATTATTTATACGTCCGGGGGCTACAAAAATGTATAAGGACTTGAGACTGAGTTACTAGTGGCCCTGCATGAAGCGGGAGATTGCCTGGTTTGTGGAGTGGTGCTTGACCTGCCGGAAGGTCAAGGCCGAGCACCAGTGGCAGTATGTTAAGGTTAATCCGTTACCCATTCCTCTGTGGAAGTAGGAGGAGATCACCATGGACTTCAACACGAAGTTATCGAGGACAACGAGGGGTGTTGATGCCATATGGGTTATTGTGGACCGATTGACGAAGCATGCCCACTTTATTCTAATCTCCGACAACATATCCACTGAGAAATTGGTGGATATTTATGTACAAGAGGTGGTGACTAGACACAGGGTGCCAGTGTTAGCAGTCTCTGACAGAGATGTTCGATTTACATCTAGATTCTGGAAGAAGTTCCATGAGGAACTGGGTACTCAGTTACATTTCAGCACGGCATACCACCCCCAGACAGATGGCCAAAGTGAGAGGACAATCCAGACACTTGAGGATATGCTTTGGGCATGTGTGTTGGATTTTGGAGGTAGTTGGGATACATACCTCCCATTGACGGAGTTTTCATACGACAACAGTTACCATACCAGTATCGATGACCTCTGTCCGAGATGGTGTATGGAAGAAGGTGTAGGACCCATGTTTGTGGGGGTGAGGTAGGGCACTAGGTCATGGGGAGCATCGAAGTGGTGCTCAAGACTACTGAGTTGACTCAACAGGTGCGTGACAGGCTATGAGTCGCACAGAACCGTCAGAAAAGCTATGCTGACCGACATCGATCGAATCTTGAGTTCCAGGTGGGGGACTTTGTGTTACTAAAGGTGTCGCCATGGAAGGGAGTCATAAGGTTTCTTCAGGGATGCAAGTTGGGGTCGCGATATATTGACCCATTTAAGATTTTGGCCCGGGTGGGCAAGGTGGCTTACCGCATGGATCTGTCGGACAAGCTTAGCTAGATACACAACATCTTCCATGTGTGACAGCTTCGAAAGTGTGTCAGCGGCGAGGCCGCGTTCGTTTCACTAGGCGACATTCAGGATGATGAGAGCCTGAACTACATTGAGAGGCCTGTTGTAATTTTGGATACGAAGACCAAGGTTCTTCGGAACAAGGAAGTGAAGCTAGTAAAGGTGCAATGGCAGCATAGAACGGGCTTCGAATGGAGATGGGATCCGGAGGATGAGATGCGAGATCACTACCTAGACTTGTTCATGTCAGACGTCTTTGAGGATGAAGTCAAGTTCTAGTGGGGGATATTTGTAACACCTATTTCGGGTATCATTTAATTTATCTAAGTTTTAGTGTTTTGTGCTTGGTCTCGGCGAGTTGGGGAGCTCCAACTCGTTGAGTAGAGATCATTTATGAAGACGCGGGATTTAGTTCCTACTCGACGACTCGGAAGGCCACGACTCGACGAGTAGGTGCTGTAAAGGCAAACCCTAATTTTTAGGGTTAGCATCCTATATAATGGACTTAATCTGCCTCTTCTGGCATCCCTTACCACTTGATTACCCAGAGAAGAAACCCTAAGTTGTTCTTTGTTGTTTCCTTGTGATTAAGAGGCTAAGAGAGAGTTTTTTGTTCATTTAGTTGAAGGAGTTTGATGATTGAGAAGCTTGGAGTGGGAAGGAGGCTGTAGTTCTAGCATCTACAACGTTTGGGAACCCATTTCAAGGTAACAAGCTATTACCTTGATCATTCTAGCATTATATCCCTTTTTCCTGGGTTTTAGTCCATGTCAAGCATATTTGTGAAGCATTTCAGGTGTTGGATAAAATTTGGAGTTGCAACTTCAAATCAGGACTCCTCTAAGTCCTTAGAGTCATAAAATTGCTTAATTTATCAAGCTTGGTCCTCCTCTTTGGCTGAAACCCCTCCCTTAGCTCTGTTTTAGCAATAAAGAGCTTGCATGCAGGTAAAGTTTGCAACTTTACATGGAAACCATGCCTTAGGAGGCTAGATGCGCAATTTGGAGCTTTGGGGTAGCTTAAAAACATCCGAACAAGAAAAGGACTGAAAGAACTCGTCGAGTCCCTTAGCCAACTCGACGAGTCGAGTTGGGTTTGCTCGTTTTCAAGATTCTGAGTGATTTTTCTGAAGGATTGGAGTTTTCAGTCTACATAGGTTTTCGGTTTTCTGGACATGGAGGAACTCAATGAGTTACACAAGTAACTCATCGAGTTGACGACTTACCGAAGTAACTGGACGAGTTGTTGGATGCATTAGACGAATTGAGGTCAACATGGACTGTTGACCTTGACTTTGATCAGGGTTGACTTTGAGGATAATTATGTTATTTTGGGATTGTGACAAGTAATCACATGATGATTATATGCAATTGAGTTGGAGCAGTGTGCGGGATTTATTTGATCTTAGCTTGTCAGTTCAGCATTCACAAGAGGTGAGTCTCCTCACCATACCAATGGGTTGAAGGCACCAAGGCCGGCCTATTTTGTGATACGTGGTATACTTGTTGTTGTAGAGATATGTGGTATGATAGTTAGTTATGCTAGCTATATATGTTATACTCACAGGGAAGACCATGGGGGGAGCCAATGGCACTTGGATGTAAGACCATGTCGGGGAAGCCTATGGCTTTTCAAGTAAAGACCATGGGAGGAGCCCATGGCACCTAGATGTACGACCATGTGAGGGAGCCCATGGCTTTCCATCTAAAGACCATGGGGGAGCCCATGACACTTAGGTGTAAGACCATGTGGGGGAGCCCATGGAATCCTGGAGTAAGACCTTTGGAGGAGCACCGATGTCCTTATATGTTTTTATGCATAGCGTATGTGGTATATGTAGCTTTTATAGCTAATATGATATGTGTTTATGTGGATTGGATGTAGGGTATGCTCTGGGGAACTCAGAAAGCATTAGCTTATAGTTTGTGGATTTGTTTCAGGTACATCTGAGCCCAAGGGCAAGGGCAAGGCTTGATGGCGCGACATGCATTCTCTTTTCGGTCTTTTTACGGGACAGTCTGATGATTGGAATAATATTTTTATTCTTAATAATTTCAAAACAATTGTATTTAGATTTTATGGTTTATGGAAAGTGTTTTGACTATTTAAAAATGAAAATTTTCTTTTGAAAATTGGGTCGTTACAATTACCAATTTGCATAGAATGTATAACTCCTAGATTATGGTATCCTAAACAACTATTGTTTAACTTGGCATGTTTATCCCATCTATGCCTCGGACCTCTCACGCTTAGGTGACCTTTATCACACAAGATTCCAATCAAGTCATCCTACCTAAAACAACCTGTAGTATTATTACTAACTAGTGACAATGTGACCCTTTAGAAACTAGAAACTACAAAACTACCCCGAACATCATAAGACAGTCCTAATGACTAGGTGACCCTGTGACACTAAGACTATACAAATGATAATGAGTGTTCTTCAAAAGGATGACAATGACTTGCATTTTTAGTAAAGTTATATATATATATATATATATATATATATATATATATATATATATATATATATATATATATATATATATATATATGTTTTAGAATTATAGTTTATAAAAACATGGTCTCATAAATATTGAATGCATCCACCAATTCATGGACCCTTTTATAAAATTCATATCACTTTTTATGAGGTTCTTTAGGTGCTAAATAAAACTTCATTTTACTTGTCATTAGCCACAATCAATTATGGACTAATATATGTTATTTTAGAGTTTAGTCGTAGATCGGTTTTAAGAACCGATAATAGTCTTAATAAAACTTTATTTTATACTTAAGACTTGGATTTTTGGATGAGTTATAAAATCACTATTTTAAATCTCCTTTTATTAATAAAAGACTTATGACTTCACGAATTTATAGAATAAAGTCATTTTATTTTATAAACTCAATTTTTATGTATCTTATGATAAAAGTCCTATTTTGATAAACCAAAACTTGGGTGATTATTCTTATCTTTTAAATCTCATTTGGCATGCATAACACTTGATATCAACATGTTACGTTATGTTTAAAACACCAATATCATATATTAAGTTTCGACGCAAAAAATAATAACTAATTGTATTATTTGCCGTTATAACGCTATGAACTGATTTTAGTCTATTTAATAAAAAGTCTTTGTTTATTATAAACACATGGAGTTTATATAATGTTTAAACGTCTTTTAAACTATTTCAAATATTTTAAAGTTAGGTACTTTTAAGTTTTACAATAAAACTATTTTCAACAAAATAATCGATTTTTAATTGGTAAACCGGTAGCCGGTAAAAACCTTTTTATAAATATTCATTTATAAACATATTATGTAGGTCTGACAATCGTGTCGTGTTCGGATTGGCGTGTCGCGGGTTGGCGGGTCAAAATATACCAACCCAAACACGACCCATTTAAATATATAGGTCACGGGTTGGCGTGTCACAGGTTGGCGGATTTGGAACATAAACCCATATATGACCCACAAACCCATTTATTTATACGGGTTCACAGGTTGGCGGGTTTGTGGTTTAGATTTGGGTTCGTGGGTTATATTCTATAAATAAAATTAACAATTAAACATGAATAAATTCTTGATGGTTGATGCAAACATATCTAAATTTTAGACACTTAACTACTTAAGTCTTAAAGTCTTAAACATCCAAATGAAAATTAAAAACATTCATAGAAACATGTTCAATGCCTCAATCGCTCATACAGCCATACACCGATATGTCATTTGATTTAGGGAAAAAATGAGGAAAGTCAATTGGTTACAAACTTACTTACGACCTTATGAGTTAGGACCACAAGTCAAAATATAAATACATTTAAAAATAAAAAGTATATTTTTTCAATTAAAAATATAAACGGGTTGGCGGGTCAATCCATTTATTTTTTGAGAAACTCATATATGACCCGTTTAATAAATGTGTTGGCAGATTGGCGGGTTGACGGGTTGGCGTGTTGAAAAACTCAACTCAAACCCGTTTATTTCGTGTCGTGTCGCGGGTCGTGTCGCGTGTCGTGTCGAGAAATGTCAGCCCTAATATTATGTTATCTTTTAAATATTTTTTACTCAAACTCTAAGTAATATTATCTTATGTTAAAATTTTGTTTAACATGTAAAATTCATTTTCATGCACAAAACATAACATACAATAACATAAAAATAAACATCACATGCATGCATAATAATGTGTATAAACCAAGTCATGTCTATTAATAATTTTTATAAGTCATCACAATAATTATTAAGTCTTTCCTAAAGGACTTAAGAGAGACTTCAAAAGGTCTTCAAGCTCCCACTTGCCAAGTCAACTCTTACTTCCAAAAGGATTTCAAATCTTCTTGTTGTGAAAGTTGCAACACTTAAACCAAGACATTAATTAAGCCCAAAACCAAAACTAGAAGCTTATGGTTGGTATTATGGTATGAAATGGTTAATTCATATTCAAGGAGGTCATTTTTACATCTTGTTACATTTGAAAAGAAATAAAACTACTCTAACTAATTTATTACAACAAATCAACAAATTCCAAAAAATACATATTTATATATTACATCTTATGAATAAATAAATTATCAACCAAACACAACACAAAGGTTCAAATGGCTTGTTTATACACAACAACATATCAAATATTATAACATACAACTCTTTGTTTTTTCTAAGGCAACTTTTATATAACCAAAATACATGAAAAATGGTTATATATATAAAAATAAACAAATTCAACAAAGAAGTTGCCAAAGAAGACAAATATGGATTTTTATTAACCAAAATACTCCATGATTGTTTTATAAAAACCAAAGATGATCAAACATAAATAATCATTCTAAAATATAAAAGATGGCTCTGATACCACATATGGATTTTGATACAAAATATAAGTTTGTTTTTTATAAAACCCAGCAACGAAAGTCTTTAAAAATAACTGGTTTATCTTTAGTTTATAACAAAACCAAACAATCATGGATCCATTTCGAGAGGTTAGAATGAAATAAAGAAACAACCATATAGTGTTTTATAATAACAACCTTTGAAGTCTATGAACCCACTTGGTTTTAGGGTGTTGATGAAGATAGCAAAAAATCAAAGAGCATGATTTTCTTTATGTGTATCCAACATCAAGCGTAAGGCACTTGGAATGCTAGTTCCTTCTTGTATTCTTGAGTGTCTTAACCCTTTAAGTGCTTAACTTAAATAATCACTAAAGGAGACAACCCAAAGAAGCCTTAAATCACTAAACTAACTTCAAAAAAGAGAGAGAGAGAGAGAGAGAGAGAGAGAGAGAGAGGGAGAGAGAGAGAGAGAGGTGAAAAAGAGAAGATAGTTTCAGTCATCTCTTTAAGAGAGGAATTAAGACATAAAACTAGCCAAAAATCATGCAAGTCACATCCTTTATATACTCCATGCAAAGTAAAGACTAACCGTTAAAATATTCTAAAGTAATGGCTAACTTAAGGACCATGGGAGACAAGGTATGGAGGTTGACAAGCAACCTCCATTCTTTAAATAATATTTTAGGCCATACCTCTCAAAAGAGGATGGATTCGTTAATTTTTATAAACTCTAAGTTTATAAAATATAAACTTGTTCTTTATATAAAAGACAAAAGAATCCAACTAGTCCAAAAGGTTGAGCATGACGTATTAATTCATACCATATGAAATAATAACTAGTTATACTCTCTTATAATTATTATTTTCATAAAAAAAAAAATTATTCCCTAATAAAAATACAGGAATTGGTATAGATTCAACAATTATAAGCTTCATCATCATTTTTATAGAATTCTTGATGTTAAATCTTATAAATTTGAGTTTTTAAGGCTTGTATGGTTTTAAGGAGTTTGTAGATCTTTAGATATCAAAATTAATTGAATTTTTTTGACTTCAAACTATTTTAGAGTTTCATAACTATTTTATAGTTAAAAATAATGTTTGTAATTCGTTTTTGTCGGTTTATTGGGATTTTTTGTAGTGGTTTTGAAATTCAAGTGAAATTCAAGAATTAATTATATTAGTCCTAGTTTTCAACTTTGACTTAAGTTCCTATGAGACTCGGACCTAATTCTACAGCTAGGTCAAATGCATGATGTGGCTACATGATTCATGCAAAGATGTTCTAGTCAAGGAATGACCCAAATTTGGATAGTTGTTATAGTTAAAGTAGCTATAGAAGTCACGTATCAATTTGAAATATAAGTATACTATAACTCATTACTAAATGTTTCCAAGTTTCTAGTAGGTTATAACTTAGCTTCTAATTACTAAGTCTAGAATTTTCCATGCCTACACATGCAACTAAGTTTATTCAAATCTAGAACTGTCTCAAATTTTGACGGTTGTCATAGCATGCATGTTGGAAATTGTGAATGTTATTGTGCATTCAGATTCTCATGTGTATCGAGATATTAGGGTTGGGATCAAGTAGTGGAGTTCACACTGGCCTAGGATTTGAGGGATTATTTAAATTGTTAGATTCTAGCATATTCCAAGTATGGGAGAGAAGAAACCTCGTAGCAGGAAGACCTTATGCCAAGATTCAGTTCTCAGCCGAATTTCTCCAAGTTCAGGACTTCCCCGCAATTGCTTAATCTTTTGATTTCGCATCGGGATCATTGTTAGTTGTTGGATTTCTTTTTGAATCATCTTAGTTTTAAATGTGATAGTAATATGTAGTTCACACTCGTATTTTAGAATCTAGGTGTTAGGATCCCAGGTTGAGGGTTGTGAGGAGGGCTTCTTGCATGTTCTTGTTTGATTGGGCTTGGAAGTTTGATTCATGGTCGACAGGTCTGCTAGGGTTAGTTCAGTATTAATATGGTCGATGTGCATTGTGTTAGGATGGGAGTGTTGTGGTTGGTTAGTGGATCCAGGGTAAGCCTAGGTGTTGTTGTTCGTTAGTGGATCGGGGGTAATCCCAAGTGTTGTTAGTGCATAGGAGATCGGCGGTAAGCCCAAGTGCTTGTAGTGCATAGCGGATTGGGGGTAAGAACCAGTGTTGTTAGTGCATATTTGATTGGGGGTCAGCCCGATAATGGTTAGTGGATAGCTGATTGGGGATGTTAGAGCCGAGTAGGAGCCTAGTTTACTTTAGTATGTGATCGTTGGGCTCTTTGTGTTGATACATTTATATGCGGGGTTAGCATGTCGGCAGTCGGCCGAGAGTTTCGGGACTCATTGTCCAGATGGACGGCGTATGGATGATAAGGTCTAGTATTGATCAAATCTGCAAATTTTAGTTAGCATAGTGGATAGAAAGGGGTGTTTTAGCCTTGTTTGATGGATTCTGTGAGCTTTTCTCACTAATCTATGAGTGTGTGAGGTTGGCAGCTATGGTGTAGAATGTAGTTCCTATTTTAGATGTTCGAGGAATGGTACAAGGCCAAGAGGCCTCGAAAGGATCAGGTTGCGAGTTTTTGTTGGCGTGGGTGACAAATGGATTG